>NC_090447.1:497944392-498248504 GCF_031143425.1 Pleurodeles waltl | reverse complement strand
TGCTGGTCAGGGGAGTGGTCACTCCCCTTTCCTTTGTCCAGTTTTGCATCATAGCAGAATGGTATTGGGGTGACAATTCCATGATCCTAGACATGTTACATGGCCATGTTTGGAGTTACCATTGTGATGCTACATATAGGTATTGACCTATATGTAGTGCACGTGTGTAATGGTGTCCCCGCACTCACAAAGTCTGGGGAATTTGCCATGAACAATGCGGGGGCACCTTGGCTAGTGCCAGGGTGCCCACACACTAAGTAACTTTGCACCTAACCTTCACCAAGTGAGGGTTAGACATATAGGTGACTTATAGGTTACTTATGTGCAGTGTAAAATGGCAGTGAAATAACGTGGACGTTATTTCACTCAGGCTGCAATGGCAGTCCTGTGTAAGAATTGTCTGAGCTCCCTATGGGTGGCAAAAAAAATGCTGCAGCCCATAGGGATCTCTTGGAACCCCAATACACTGGGTACCTAGGTACCATATACAAGGGAATTATAAGGGTGTTCCAGTGTGCCAATGAGAATTGTTAAAATTAGTCACTAGCCTGCAGTGATAATTTTAAAAGCAGAGAGAGCATAAACACTGAGGTTCTGGTTAGCAGAGTCTCAGTGATACAGTTAGGCACCACACAGGGAACACATATAGGCCACAAACATATGAGCACTGGGGTCCTGGCTAGCAGGATCCCAGTGACACATATCAAACATACTGACAACATAGGGTTTTCACTATGAGCACTGGGCCCTGGCTAGCAGGATCCCAGTGAGACAGTAAAACACCTTAACATATACTCACAAACCGGCCAAAAGTGGGGGTAACACGGTTAGAAAGAGGCTACCTTCCTACAATAGGTATCAAGGAAATATTTGTAATTCCAAAATAGGCACAAGATAAGGTGTTGAGAAGCAGTGGTTATTTGCACATCTCTGAATTCCGGGGTGCCCATACTAGCATGTGAATTACAGGGCATTTCTCAAATATATGTCTTTTTTACACAGTCTTACATTTGGAAGGAAACATTGTAGAGAAAGACAAGGGGAAATAACACTTGTTTTGCTAGTCTCCCAATAAAAATGGTACCTCACTTGTGTCGGTAGGCCTAATGCCCCCGACAGGAAACGCAACATGGACACATCACATTTTCCCAAAGAAAACAGAGCTGTTTTATGCAAAGTGCCTAGCTGTGGATTTTAATCTTTAGCTCAGCCGACACCTAGGAAAACCACCAAAACTGTGCATTTTTTAAAACTGGACACCTAGGGGAATCCAGGATGGGGTGACTTGCTGGGGCTCTCACCAGGTTCTGTTACCCAGAATCCTTTGCAAACTTCAAAATTTGGCCAAACCAATGCTTTTAATTCATATTTCGGTGATAGAAAGTTCTGGAATCTGAGAGGAGCCACAAATTCCCTTACACCCAGCGTTCCCCCAAGTCACCTGATAAAAATGGTACCTCACTTGCGTGGGTAGGCATAATGCCCCCGACAGGAAATGCAAAATGGGCATATCACATTTTTACCTTGAAAACTGACTTGTTTTTTGGAAAGTACCTAGCTTTGGATTTTAATTTCAAGCATAGCCGACACCTAGGAAAACCTACCAAACCTGTGCGTTTTTGAAAACTGAACACCTAGGGGAATCCAGGGTAGGGTGACTTGTGGGGGCCCTCACCAGGTTCTGTTACCCAGAATCCTTTGAAAACCTCACAATTTGGCCAAACAAATGCATATTTCGGTGACAGAAAGTTCTGGAATCTGAGAGGAGCCACAAATTGCCTTCCACCCAGCGTTCCCACAATTTTCCCAATAAAAATGGTACCTCACTTGTGCGGGTAGACCTAGGGCCCGTGACAGGAAATGCCCCAAAACAATATCTGGACACCACATTTTCCCAAAGAAAACAGAGCTGTTTTTTGCAAAGTGCCTAGCTGTGGAGATTGGCCTCTAGCTCAGCCGGCACCTAGGGAAACCTACCAAGTCTGTGCATTTTTTTAAAACTGACACCTAGGGGAATCTAAGACGGGGTGACTTGTGGGGCTCTCACAAGGTTCTGTTACCCAGAATCCTTTGCAAACCTCAAAATTAGGCCAAAAAACGCTTTTTCCTCACATTTTGATGACAGAAAGGTCTGGAATCTGAGAGGAGCCACACATTTCCATCCACCCAGAGTTCCCCCAAGTGTCCCGATACAAATGGTACCTCGCTTGTGTGGGTAGGCCTAGTGCCCGCGAAAGGAAATGCCCCAAAACACTATCTGGACACATCAAAATTATCAAAGACAAAACTACCTATGTTTCCAGGGGGCACCTGCGTTTTCGGTCCTGGGCTGAGCAGCCATATAGGGAAACCTACCAAACCCAAACATTTCTGAAAACTAGACACCCGAGGGAGGCCAGTGATTTGCTTGGATCCCCCAGTGTTTTCTTACCCATAGTCCTCCTAAAATTTAGAAAAAATTCTAATTTTTCCCACATTTCTGTGTGGCATCACCTCACCGGGGCAAAGTTCCTACCACCCAATGTTCCCCTCAGTCTCCCGGTAAAAATGATACCTCACTTGTGTAGGTGGTTCAAGGGCCTGTGACGGAGAAGAGCCAAAAACAAGTCGAAATTGAGGGGAAACCAAAGCGGATCCAAAAGGGCAGTTTGGAAAAAAAATATTTTTAGGCTGACAAGTGGGGCAGAATTTTTATCGGTATAGTTGTGCAATGCTGGGTGGTAGGAATTTCGTGGATTCCTGCAGATTCTGGAATTTTCCATCAGAAAAATGTGTGAAAAATATGTGTTTTCCAGCAAAATTTGAGGTTTGGAGGGCATTGTGGGTAAGAAAATTGTGCGGGGTGCATGTGGAGCATACCACCCTGGACTCACCGAGATGTTTAGTTTTCAGATGTGTCTAGGTCTTTTGGATTTTTCTACATGGCTGCGTCCCAAAGTCCAAAAAGTGCATCCCTCACCATTCCAAGTGCGACGATTTTGAGAGTTAGCCAACCTCTCATGGCCCAAATGTAAAACCAAAACCCCAAATAATCAAATGTCCTCTTGCTTGCCGTGGGATTACATGTTTTAGTGTGCAGGGGAGAGCTGAAAGACTGTTACCCCCTTCAGTTGGGGTGGGGGCATAACTTGCCCATACTGGTTGGTAGCCACCAGCCCACTATTTTTTTTTTAATTCCCTGGCATCTAGTAGGCTTTCTGCCCCCACAGGGAGTGGATCGGGGGTAATTGCCCCATCTGCCCACCGAGAGGCGGAACAACTTTGTCTCCATTTATTTGGGGTGGGGTATGGCCATACCCCTACCCTCTTTTTTTGAAAAAAATCTTCCCTGGTATCTGGTGGAGTTTCTGCCCCCCTGGGGGGTAGATGAGCCTTACAAAAATAAGCCGATCTGCCCCCAAGGTGGGCAGAAATGGCCTAAAATAAATTTGCCCCCCAGGGAACCAACCATTGCCTAAGGGGTCTCTCCCCATCTGTAAAAAAAAAAAAATCCCTGGTGCCCAGTGGTTTCCGCCCTCCCCTGATTAAAATAGGCTGATCTGCCCACAATGAGGGCAGAAATGGCCTAAAATAAAATTACCCCCCACCCCAGGAGCGACCCTTGCCTAAGGGGTCACTTCCCTAGTGTGAAACTGACCTAAAATAAAATCCAAAGTGTCTAGTGGTTTCTACCCCCCCTGGGGGCAGATTGGACTAATAAATATAGGACAATATGCCCCCATGGGGGGCAGAAATGGCCTATAAAAAAATTGTTCCCCGAGCGGAGCGACCCTTGCCTAAAGGGTTGCTCCCCTTATCAATGTAAACAAATAAAGAAAAAATCCTTGGTGTCTAGTGTCTTCTGCCCCCCCTGGGGCAGATCGACCTAATCAATATAGGCTGATCTGCCCCCATGGGTGGCAGTAAAGGACTAATAAAAAACCTGCCCCCTAGGGAGCGACCCTTGCCTAAGGGGTTGCTCCCCATATGGCAATTTCTTAAAACAACAACAAAAAACGTGGTGTCTAGTGGCTTCTGCCCCCCGGGGGGCAGATTGGCCTAATCAATATAGGCCGATCTGACCTCAGGTGGGGCAGAATATGCCTAGTAAAATTATTGACCCCTGGGGAGCAACACTATGGGTCGCTCCCCTTATGAAACAACACAAAAACAAAACAAAAAACAATCCCTGGTGTCTAGTGGATTCTGTCCCCCCGGGGGAAGATCCGCCTAATCAATATCGGCCGATCTGCCCCAGGGTGTGCAGAAAAGGCCTAAAAATAATTTGCCCCCCTCGGGAGTGGCCCTTGCCCAAGGGGCTGCTCCCATTATACACTAACAAAAAAATAAAATCCCTGGTGCCTAGTGAGCATTTCTGCAGCCCGATCGCATTGCTGAGAATGACATCAAAGGAAAGGAAAAGCCTTTCCTTTCTTTTGATGTCTCTGCCTGCCCCCTCCTCCCGAGCTGAACGCAAATGCTTGCCATTTCTCTTCCTTATTGCTCTGGAAGCATGCTTCATGCGCGATGGGTGGTGACTTCTGGTGAGGTCATCAGACGTCACTGGGGGGGGCAGGAGGCGTGGAAGGGGAAGCGATTCCCCTTCCATCCCTGCCCATGGGAGGTGGGTGGGAGGCCCACGGGGAGCGCTAGCACTCCCCCTATGGTCCGGTCCAGGACGAAGTGGTTATATCCGTGGCGCCTGAGTGCTGCGCCACCGGACGTAACCACCTCTACCTTGGCACCCAAGGGGTTAAAACTTGCTGCGTAATGCTAATAATAAGGTAATCACATGCTCTATATTATTGACCTGTTGTCAAGTTTGTGTGGTTAGGTGCTAATGTACTTAGGCCCATATTTATACTTTTTTAGCACCGCATTTGCGTCATTTTATGACGCAAAATTGGCGCAAATGTACAAAATACAATTGTGTTCTGTAAGTTTGCGCTGATTTTACATCAAAAAAACGTGCAAATGCGGAGCTAAAAAAGTATAAATATGGGCCTTAGTGGTTAGCCCAAATGTTGACCTCAACATGCCCTAATTGGCTTGTGGTTTCAGTAAAATCTTGTCATCAATGGGAGGTAATGTGTCATACAATCTCCCTGGGTGCAGAGGAAAAATATGTAAACTGTCCCAACATCAAGAACTGCCCAAATGGACTGATGTTGTACACACATAGATGTGCTCACACTCTAATTACTCATGCACGGAAGGTAGTAACGTGAATCATCATGCAGCTCTCTCCTGGCAGCCAATGACAACACTTACAGTACCCACCTGTGTAAAAAACAAATAAAACAAAGTGATACAAGATCAGTTCCAATGTCAAAGAACCAAAAAGAATCAGTACTCAAAAGAAAGAGAATCCATGTTACACAATTTATCCCAAATGTACAGATAACTCCTCACTAGAATTTATGCCTCCAGGGGTCAAGGTGTCAAAATGAAGAATATATCTAGATTCTACAGCTCGCAGTTTTTGTTCTCTATCAGCACCCCTGGGATCCCATGGGACAGCATCAATCACTGAAAATTTCAAAAGATTTTCATTCTGAAAGTGTGTTACCATGAAATGTCTGACAACAGGGTACTGGGGATCACCATGTCTGATCGCTCTCCTGTTTTCCAATATGTGTTTCTTCTTCGTCTTCTGGATAGTGCTGCCTATGTAGATTTTATTACAAGGACAAATGAGACAGTATAAACTGTATTCAGTGCAACAATTGTAATTCCCCTTGATTGTAAATATGTGCTTGCTGTTAGGTATTTTTAATGTCTCACAGCTTGAACTGTTACTGCATGTGTTATACTAATACAGCAGAACAACCCAACTGGTTTCTATTAGACTCCTGAGTAACCATATTGTGGCTCAGATTGTCCCTGAGTGTCCTGATCTTATGGAGAGTAATTTGTAGAGTATCATGCAAATATTTACAAAGTACCTCATCCGTTCGGAGAATATGTCAATTTTTTCTCAAAATCCTCTTAACATGATAGGCAAAGTTGTAGAATGTGGTTCTGACCCTAACCGTTCAGAGACCTCCTTACTGGGATTCCGTTCTTGGTGGAGCAATTGTGTGAGTGACACATTATCTACATTACCACAAGTGACCTAATGAGTAGTAAAAAGGCACAAGAAATGCATTTTTGCTACAGGAGAGGGACAAGCATGTGAAGTATAAAGAAGTCTACGACAGCAAACCAATAAGTAGCAAAGCAAGTAAGAGTGAAAATGTTGCCAACCAGTGATGGGCAATGGACGATCTGTAAACCCACATTAGAAAACAATTTGGCTCATATTTACAAGCAGCCTGCACTGCCGGTGCATCACTTTTTATAATGCACCACAGCGCAGACTGCTGACCCATATCTACAAGGCCAATCAAAGCCACTTTGTATGACTTTACATGGCCTTGTAGATATGGAGTAAGGCAACGCATCACAAGTCACTGCACTGCCTTAATTTGAGTCAGGGGGGCATTTTGATGGATGTTGCGTGGGTGTTCCCATGCATCATCCATGGATTTTGATTCATTCCCAGATTTACAAGGTTTTGTGAACCTAGGAATGTGTCAAAAGCTAGGAGAGATGCAATGGGAGAAATATCTTTATTTCTCAAATTTTCCTCTTTCTATGTGTTCTGCATTCTGAAGCACATGTCCCTTCCTGCACAAAAAACAATCACCCCCACAACACAGGAACCCTTGCACCATGGTGTAAGGGTGCCTGTGTTGGTGTATCACAGTAATTTGTGTGCCAGCGCAGGGGCAGAGGACAGAAATGCACTGTATCTTGTAGATATGGCGTATTTCTGCCCTTTACTGATGTCACAGGGTAACACAGCAAGGCACTTGCTGCTCTTCCCTGAGCCGTGGGCATGTAAATATGGCCCTTTGTCTTGCAAGAGACAACGCATGTGATGTCTTAGCTGAAACCTAAAAACAGGCACACAACTGTTATTCCTCTGCATAGGTCCAGGGCAGGATTTTGATAAGGCCCAAGGTTTTGCTCCTTGAAATTTATGTTTGCATGTCAATATCGCCATTTAATTCTTCCTTTTGAACCAGGAGGGAGAAATGGAGCATGGCAAAGCAACAGCTGCGAGTCTAACTCCAGTTGACCTGAAAGTAATGCAGGGACTTCAGCAGGATGAATCTCAGGGGAGCTAAAGAGAATGTGATTAATGGCCACTGATTGAGTCTACAGTGAAAACACAACAGGCGCTTTAAAAGGTCAGCCGCCGCACAAACAACTTGAAATCCTATACACTTTTGGGACTGTTTAAATATGTTTTGTTTGGCATTGGCAATTTACTTCAGGGTCATGGAGTAAAATGGGGCCTTGATCCACGTGGCAGTTTCGATATATTCCCAGTTGAGAGCGTTCTGCCGCCAGCAGCGTAATCGCCAAACTATCTTTCTGCAATTACGCCTTTTTCTGCTGCGCTGCGCTGCGCAGAAAATGAAAACGTGCGTATCTCCAAGGCAGTTACGTTTTAAAAGATAAAAGGCAACAGTCAATTTGACTCCGCTTCTCCCCCACCTTCAACCCTGCGCAGCGGTATCGGAGTGCCATCTTCAGAGCTGTGGAAACGGCTAATTACATTTCCAGAACTGAACGTGGTTTTTGTAACATTTCGCTGCAAACATACTGCAGGCTGTCAATCACAGTAATAGATTTAGAGGAATGACAGACAGTGAAAGGCACTGCAAGATAAATCCGCTATTACAAGTGCTGAAATAAAAGTGAAATCTGATCCATCGGTTTCTACAGAGGTACAATTGGACTCGAGGAGATGGTGACTACATAAAAAGAAGGAAACATGTCTGTCATTTATTCGCGTTCTGGTTTCATTTTGCTTTAAATTGCAAAGGAACAGGAAAAATAGCTTTTATGGCAAAAAAGCTTGCCAGCTGTTTCGGAGACTAATTTTAAACAGGCGGAAACAGTCTTCCAGCTTTACCTCTTGAAGTCTTCAAAGCATGATGATCCCACGGATTGTTGGAAGAATGAAAGGAATGCGGGGAATTTATAAAGGGTTTTAAAAAAATAGTGCGTTTTGTTAGCTTATCTTCTTCATATTGGACATAAGAGCTGCACTCTGCTACCTGCTCTCAAGTTCAGGCCACAGCAAAAAAAAGGGTGGAAAATTGAAGTTTTAGCAGAGAGCTACGGGATGACATTCATATCCGGTGACTTACACTGCTTCTTTGGCAGGAGAAAGGGCCGAGCAAGATGTATAAATCCTCAGCATTTCACGTAGCAGTCGGTGAATGCATATGAGAGAGCTGACGATATATGGGCACGCATCCATGCTTCCTGCATGCCATTCTTAGCTCACTGCTGTCATTGCTGTGTTCATTTGATGGCGTAGCAAGAGCTGCGCAAAGATTACCACACGCTAAAATATTATTTCCAAAAATATTATTTTTTCCCATAGGGAAAGAAAGTATTTGCAGCTCGCAATTGTAAATATGGGGCTGCTCCTTACGGATGTTTCCCTACCTCGCCAAATGGACGTGCCACTACTGGTTGAAGGTGGAGAACTTTTACAAGCATCTACGACCCATATTTATACATTTTTAGCGCCGCATTTGCGCCGCTTTTTTAACGCAAAAGCGGCGCAAACTTACAAAATACAATTGGATTTCGAAAGTTTGCGCCGCCTTTGCGTTAAAAAGCGGCGCAAATGCGGCGCTAAAAAAGTATAAATATGGGCCTAAGTGCCTAACAAGCCTTGAGAAAGTGCCCACCATGTTTAACCTCAAACAGAAATAAACTATTGGGCCTATTTAAAAACTACGATTTGTAGTGCGGTTATCAATACTATACTACTAAAGTACTACAAAATGCAATTTAAAACCAACAAAATTGAACCTCCACCTCTCATATCCTTTCAATGGGAGATCCTCACAGGTGTAAATTTATTACTTCGTAGCAAATGTGTGTGGGACCAGCAAGAGTGGCTCGGAAAAAGAGACATACTTACTATCTAAATGGGAGGGGTTTAGGGAAAAGTAAGGAGGGTGTTTAGGCTGGGTTAAAGGGAGGGAGGGCCTTATACATATCTACAAAAGAGTAAGTACAGTGCTATTCATAAAGTGCACTTTCAAAGTTACTACTGCCGAAAAGAAACACAAAACAGTAGTAAATTATTCCAGATCAGTGTTGAAGTTAGGTTCAGCACCATGCATGAACAATCACTGGTACTGCAACACCCTCCAAAATAAAATAATGGAGGTAGAGACTTAAAATAAACCCTCGTGGGAAATAATACTAAATTAAATTAAGCACTTTTACAAATAAACACAATTAAATGTCTACAAAATGGAAAATAAAACATTTATCATGAAATATCTTAACCTTTTTGAATCTATAAATTAGTGTAACATTACATTTTATTGCAATATAGTTAAATTGCATTTATAGTATACATCATTTTTAAAATTATTAATGGATAGCAAAAATCCATTTTACTTTAAGTGGCAATTTATTTCTTAACTTAAACTTCAGAAATATATCATTTTTATTTACTCTAATATATTAAAATTAATTAAAGATTGTGGAGTACACCCATATGGTACTATTTATACTGGGGTTCCTAAACCTACAAGCCCCACCATATAGTTGGGATTTATGAGTAGGTTGATAGAGCCAGTTATAATTAGCCTAATTTGCATGTACACTTCATAGAGAGCACTGGCCTTGGAACTGGTTAGCAGTACTCAGGGCACAGCCAAGAGCCAGTAACACCATTAAATGCCCAAAACGTTTGGGGATGACCAGGCAAAAAGGAGGACTTTCCTATACTGCCCCCCAGATGAAAGGTGATGGGTACTAACCTACACCCTTGTAGTCCTCATCAGCTAAGTGGAAAAACCTGGAAAGGCCATCTGAGTTGGTATGGGTATTCCAGGTCTATGCTCCACTGTGAAGTTCATCCCCTGTAGGGAAATGGACCAATTGAACAGTTTTGGATTCTCTTCCTCATCTGCATGAGCCACCTGAGAGGTCTGTGGTCAGTTTGAGCACAGAAGTGAGTGCCAAACAGGTATGGCCTCAACTTCTTCAGGGACCAGGCCACAGCAAAGGCCTCCCTCTCAATGGACCTCCATCTTTGCTCTCTGGGGAGTAGTCACCTGCTGGCGAAGGCAACTGGCTGATTCTGGACCTCTTCATTGACTTGTGCTAACATTGCCCCAGCCCCTGTCTCCGAAGCATCTGTTTGCATTATGAACTCTTTGTTATAGTTGGGGGCTAGTAACACTGGTGCTGAACACATAGCCTCCTTCAGAGTGTCAAAGGCTTTCTGACACTCTGGGGTTCAAATGAGCTCTTTTGCGATGCTTCTTTGAGGTGAGTTCTGTCAGAGGGGCACAATGGTCCCATAATTTTGAACAAACCTCCTGTAATAACCAGTCAAGCCAAGAAAGGCCAAAACTTGAGTCAGGGTTTTAGGAGCCTCCCAATCCAGGACGGTATGGATCTTGGGCTGGAGAGGTTGTACATGGCCTCCACCTACAAGGTGGCCCAGGCACACCACTGAAATCTGCCCTATCTGGCATTTGCTTGCCTTGATATTGAGGCCTGCCTGGAGCAGGGTCTGAAGCACTTCCCTCAGGTGGACCAGCTGACTCTCGTAGGTGGAACTGAATGCAGCCATGTCATTAAGATAAGCTGCACTAAAAGATTCCAACCCAGACAAGACTCTGTTTGCCAACCCTTGGAAGGTGGCAGGGGCATTTTTCAAATCAATGGGCCTCACCTTGAACTGAAAGTGGCCCTCTGGTGTGGAAAGTGCAGACCTCGCCTTCACTGCTGGGCTGAAGGCAATCTGCCAGTATCCTGAGATCAAGTCAAATGTACTGAGGAACTTAGCAACCCCGAAACCTATCAAATAGCTCATCTGCTCTAGGTATAGGGTGAGCATCAGTCTTAGGGGGTCATAACGAACACCGGCGGTTCAGCCCGCCATGCCGGCGGCAGCTGAAAAGCCCGCCACCAGCATGGTGGGCTGAACCACCATATAATGAACAGCGTGAGGGCTGCCATAGGTGGCCCTCACTCACCACCAGGCTGCCTCCGACAGGCAGCCTGACAGTGGGCGGCATCATTATCTGACAGGGCAGCGCTCCTGCCCCTCTGATAATGATCCCATTTCCCCCAGCCTTTCCCTGGCGGGGAAGCTGTCAGAAGCGGTGCTCCGGGGCCCCTGTGCAGTGCCCCATCACGCAGGTCATTGCAGTCTGCGCGACAGGTGCAGCTGCACCTGCTGCACAGAGGCATTGACGGAGGCTCCATGTGGAGCCACCGGCAATGTCCCGGCCAGGCATTCTGCTTGGCCGGTGGGCAGAAACAATGTTTCCGCCCGCCGGCCCAGCAGAATGTTTATTATACGGCTGGTGCGGTACCAGGGGGGCTGGCGGTCAGTAGAATGACCGCCGGCCTGAAAACGGCTGTGAAAACCACCCTGTTCATAATGAGGGCCTTAGTGACTGCCTTTAAACATCTGTAGTCTGCATGGAATCTAAGCTCTTTTTCCAGCATTGGGTATTGGCCCAAGGACTATCAATGGGCTCAATCACCTTTAATTCCAACATATTAGCTACCTCAGCTTTGATGTTGGCTTTGACCTGGTCTGACAGCCTGTTCAACTTATGTTTGACAGGTAAGCTGTCACCAGTGTAAATGTCATGGACACACCAATTGGTGAGTCCAGGGGTCATAGAGAACAGTCTTGCAAACTCCTCCAAGACTTGCCTACAGTTTTTCTGCTGCTGGGCTGTCAACTTGGGAGAGAGTACTACTTCCTCCACTGACCAATCTTGTGCAATGGTGGAGAGGAGATCTGGCAGAGGTTCACGCTCTTCCTTTTTCCCCTCATCTGTGACCATGAGCATGGTCATGTGTGCCCTGTCCTGGTGGGGTTTTAGCTAGTTAACATGTAGGATCCTGTAAGGATTCCTGGGGTTGCCAAGCTCCACCAGGTAGGTGACCTCCCACTTCTTCTCCAAAATTGGATAGGGTACAGACCACTTGGCCTGAAGTGCCCTAGGAGCCAAAGACTCCACAACCCACACCAGCTAACCTGGGTGATACTCAGACATGGTAGGTTTCTGGCCATGCCAGAGCTTCATGAGCTCTTGGCAAGCCTCCAGGTTGATGCTTGCCTTCCTTGTGTACTCAGCCATGCATGAGCGTATGCCCAGCACATAATCAAGCACATTCTACTTGGACTTGTTCAGAGGCTTCTCCCAAGACTCTCTCACCAAGTACAGTGGGCTTCTTACAGGGTTCCCAAACAGTAACTCAAAGGGGCTGAATCCAACTATATTTTGTGGTACCTCCTTGCATGCAAACAGCATGCATGGGTGGAGAACATCCCATCTCCTCCTAAGTTTGTCAGACAAATCCATTCTCATGCCCTTCAGAGACTTGAAATATCTCTCCACCATGGGTCTGGGGATGATAGGGGGTGGTGAAGTTATAGGTAACACCACACTTATCCCACATTGCTTTCCGATAGGCAGACATAAAGTTTGTGCCCCTATCTGAGACCACCTCCTTTGAGAATCCGACTCTGGTGAACACACCAAGCAGGGTCCTAGCCACCATGTGAGCAGTGACTGTCCTGAAGGGTATTGCCTCTGGGTACTTGGTGGCATGGTCCACTACACCAAAATGTATCTGTTGCCAGAGGCAGTTGGTGGGTCTAGGGGACCAACAAAGTCAATCTCCACCCTCTCAAAGGGAGCCCCAACCACTGGTAGTGGTATCAAAGGAGCCTTTGGCCTGCCCTCTGTCTTGCTACAGGCCTGACAGGTGACACAGGAGCTGCAAAACTCCTTTACTTTCGCTGACGTATGGGGCCAATAAAAGTGATTGACCAGCCTGTTCCAGGTCTTGGTCTGCCCCAAATGTCCTGCTAAGGGAATGTCATGGCTTAGAGTTAGAAGGAATTCTTTATACATCTGGGGGACAACCATTCTCCTGGTTATGTCATGGTCTGCACGTCTCTTACCGCTGTAGGCTGAAGTGCTAGGAGGGACACCTGGTTTCTTACTGGTTCTGAACCGGCCAAGATAAGGGTGACCCCTTCTAGTAGCCACGGTGCTGCTCACTAGGAAAAATGCCAAACGTAGACTGTACCCTCCAGAAGGAGTCCCAGAGGTAAAACCCAAATAATGGGAAAAATCCTCTATCACAGGATCTCCTGAAAAAGATGAAAAAACAATGAAGAAAAGGCAAAAATACAAGTCAATTCCGCAGGAAAAAAGCAGGAGCTAGTAGAAAACTGGAAACAGGAGCGAGGAACACCACCAAGACGGAAGTGTTTGCAACGCAAGGAAGGAGGGAACTGCAGTGCTTATTTACCATGAAACAGGAAGTGACAAAGAGGAAGAACGAACGACACCACCTTTGATTAGGAATGGCCACTTATAAATGAATGAGAAAAAAGACCAAGTAGAAAAGGAAAAGGAAAAAGGCATGCTGGGAAGACAAACACCAAAGAAGAAGACAATATGGAAGATCAAGAAGAAAGAAGACATGAAGACAGAAGAAAAAGAGGAAAAAAGAAAAAAAGAGAAAGGATCCAAGTAAGGTAAGTGGGAATTAAGTCAGGGAGGTTTCCAGGGGTCGCGGCGTGACCCAGAGCACGAATTGTGCTTCCTGGGTCTCAGCGCAGCAAAACATGCCAAATGAGTCCTAAAAAATTGTCCCCGGTGGTACCAAAGTCCCAAAATGTGGACTGCCTGCCCGATCGTGGTCTGAAAAAGTCTCCATTCCTTACAGGCAGTCTTGAGAGCAAGTAATTCCCATTCTCACACAGAATAATTGTGTTTGGCTATAGTCAATATGTGGGATGAGTAAAAGACAGGATGTTCCAAGCCATTATCTTCTTGTTTCTGAAGTAAGAACGCACCAATAGCTCTCTTGGAGGCATCAGTGACCACTATAAACTTCTTAATTGTATCCGGGTGCCGTAAGATAGGAGCTTGGGTAAAGGCCATTTAAAATTTTGAAAGTCCATTTCTGCACTTTCAGTCCAATCAAATCCCTTCTTCAAATTTTCTCCTTTGATGGTCTGACTGCTAAAACTTTGTTGATGGCCACAGTATTGTATGATTTGCTGATAGAAGTTGGAGAGACCTAGGAAGCATTGGGTTTCCATAATAGAAGAGGGGAGGGCCAATCCAAAATAGCTTGTACTTTGTCTGGATCCATAGCTATTCCTTTCTGATTCATGCAGAACCCAAGATACTGTACTTCTGTCTTGTTAAATTAAACTTTTTCAGGTTTGCAGTACAGCTGATTTTGTCTGAGTCTTTCCAAAATCTGAAGTACATGCTCAGTATGTTGTTCAGGTATGCAAGAATATAGTAGAATGTCATCCAGATATATCACCACACTGTGATCCAATAAATCTGAAAACAAGAATTGTTGGAATATTGAGGGTGCTTTTGTTAAACCAAAAGGCATTACTTGGTATTCATAATGGCCAAATGGAGTACAAAAAGCTGTTTTCCATTCATCTCCTTCCTTGACATGTAGGAGTTGATAGGCACCCCTCAGATCCAATTTTGTAAACCTCTTGGCGCCTTGGAGTGCGTCAAGTATATCCCTAATAAGAGGTAAGGGATATCGACCCTTGATGGTTATTTTGTTCAATCCATGAAAGTCAACACAGAGATGCAGATCTTTTCATTTTTTTGGAACGAAACAAAAGGATCCTCAGCAGGAGATGAAGAGGGGAGATCAAACCATTCTGTAGATTATCATATGGTATTCTTTAAGTATCATCTTTTCTTGTTCAGTCAAAGAATACATTCGTCCAAAGGAACCACTTCACCTGGAATCAAAGTAATGGCGCAGTCATTGATCCGATGGGGAGGTTAAATTGGTTTGCTAGGTTTCTGGAATACATCACCATATTCTTGATAACAATTTGGTACACCCTGTTTCATGTTAATAGAGCAGCTCGTATGTTTGGAAGAAAGGTTCAAACCTTTAGGGGACCAATAAGAGTTTGTGGAGTAACAGTTCTGTTGGCGAAATTGTGATGATAAAGATATGGTTGTTGTTTCTCAATTAATATATGGGTTGTGCCGAGTCAGCCAGGGAATTCCTAATATCATGGTATGATTAGGAGAGCATGTTAGATCAAAGGTAATTTGTTTCTGATGTTTTCCAAAACGCAGACAGACGGTGGTTGTATTGTCCACCACTGGTCCTAAGGTTAACAGAAGGCCGTCAACAGTATGGACTCGTTCTAGCATCTCTTAAGGAACTTGTGGTATACCTCTTTCGTTAGTTCAAGCCTCATCCAAATATAAACCGCTTGCTCCATAATCCAATAATGCAAATACCTGCTCTTCTTGATTCTGGGAACACTGTACGGTAAGGGACACTATAAACAGAGCTGTGGTATTCTCTTTGGAGGAACATATTGAAGGCAAGTCTACTCCTCCCGTCCCGTTCCTCCTCACAGGGGGAAGGGGCTGGTGTTTCCTGTAGGTCTGGAAGGACAGACAGGACACATCCAGATTAAGTGACCAACCTTGCCACAATAAAGACAAAGGTCCTTTCATCGCCTATATTCTCTTTCTATTAAAAAGGACCATGGACTAGGTCTATCTGCATGGGTTCTTCTTCCGTGGACTTATTTGCCTGAGAATGGACTTTGTCAGAACGACGGGCAGTGGAATGGGGTAAACCTGACTGATACTGTAATCAAGTCTTTCGCCTTTCCATCTTGTGTTCCCGCAACCGATACTCTATATTCAATGCTTGATCCATCAGTTCTTTCAGGGATTCTAATTTAGTCAAATGAACCAATTTATCATTTATCTCTTCTCGAAGTCTTCGATGAAACAAAGTAACAAAAGGCATTTCACCCAATAAGGGTGCCCCCTTCTAGAAGCCACGGTGCTGCTGACTAGGAAAAATGCTCAGGCAGACCGTACCCTCCAGAAGGAGTCTCAGAGAAAAAACCCATCGAATGAGAAAAAAACCTCTATCACATAACTTCAGAAAAAGGTGAAAAAACAAAGAAAAAAGGCAAAAATAGAAGTCAATACCACAGGAAAAAGCAAGAGCTAGTAGAATACTGGAAACAGGAACGAGGATCACCACCAAGACGGACGTATGTACAATGCATTGAAGGAGGGAACTGCAGTGCTTATAAACCATGAAACAGGAAGTGACAAACAGGAAGAACAAATGACACCATCTTGGATTGGGAAAGTCCACATAGAAATGAATGAGAAAAAAGACCAAGTAGAAAAGGAAAAGGAACAGGGCATGCTGGGAAGACAAACACCAAAGAAGAAGACAATATGGGAGACCAAGAAGAAAGAAGACATGAAGACAGAAGAAAAAGAGGAAAAAAGAAGAAAAAAGAGGAAGGACCCAAGTAAGGTAAGTGGGAAGGAAGTCAAGGAGATTGCCAGGGTCCGCGGCAAGACCCAGAGCACGAAATGTGTCTCCTGGGTCGCATCGCAGCAAAAAATGCCAAAGGAGCCCCAAAAAATGTGCCACAGCGGTACCGACGTCCTGAAATGGGGACTGCCGGCCCTATCGTGGTCTGAAAAAGGGACGCCGCATTAGTGTGTGGCATCACAGGTTACCCATGGTTTGGGGTCCCTTGCCTCAGTATAGAGAACTCCATCCTCCAAATAAACCTTGTGGGGTCCACTGACATCTCCTTGTTCTTGCCTGGAGGCAGTCTAACTCAGGCCCTCAAGAGCAGGATACTCTCTTTGTCCCTAACACAGCTCTTCTCTTGTGGGCCCACCTGCCCCTTACAGCTCTAACAAGTCTGGTAGAGCTTGTAGGGGAGGGGCCCCTCTCTCAGAGGCCAGATCCTCCTCCTCAGGATTGGATTCCTCCTGAATCTCTGTACTTTTTGGGGCTGACAAGCCAGACCCTGCACCCTTTCTCTTGTGCTTGGAGGCTTGTCCTATTGTTCTAGGGTCCAAGTGTCCAGCACTTCCCTGCTGTGCTGCCTGTGACCTGGTCACTGCAAAGACCTAGTCAGGGAGGTCAAGCATCTATGCACTGTGGACCTTCTTTTCACCTCTGAACACTCAGATGCTTCCAGATCATTTCCCAGTAGACACTCTACTGGAAGAGCAGGAGCTACAGCGACCTTTTTTTTAGGGTAAGTCACACCTCCCTATTTTAAGGTCACTATTGCCATGGTATCTACTGTCTTCATATGTCATCTGGTGGAATACCCCAGGTAAGACCTGCTCTGGAGAAACCACTTTTTCTGTGACCATAGTCACACTGGGTCCTGTATCTCTCAAAGCAGCACCTCAGTCTCATTCACTTTAAGCCTTTACCTATACCACTTCATGCTGGGAAGTAAGGTGACCATGACTACAATATCCACCCCACTCACGGACATTATGGGACCTCTGTGTACCCTGATCTCATCCGGGGCCAAATTCCATCCCCACATCTACACTAGCAATCCCATGGAAACTGACTACCAGTAGGGGGCTTTTTAGAGCAGACAGCATCCCCTCTTTTGTGTCCAGGCTTGTGACACTCAAAACACTTGTAGCCTTGGCAAGTTCTTGGAACCTTTCTGCCTTAACAGGAGCATAAAGCTTCTCCTGGTACACCTTCCAACTAAAAGTGGCATGGCTCAGGGTTGTCCCAATGAAGGTTTTGGGGACTCCTGTGAGGACTCCTTGGACCTTTTATCGCCTTTCCCTTGGTTCTTCTCCTGAGAAGAACCTTGTCCTCCCCTTTTCCGATCGCCCCTAGGGGTTTCTTGCTAACTCTGGTTCTTTACAAATCACCTGTGGCCTCCCCCAGTTCTCAGGGGTTGGTCAACTTGGGGTCAACTAGATACTGGTGCAACCTCTCGTGGACATAATTAGTTAGAAGGTGCTCCCTCATAATCAAACTGTATAGCCCCTCATAGATACTTACCTTGTGCCATGTACCCAGCCCTCTAGTGCCTTTACCGAGTTGTCCACAAAATCAACCCAGGACTGGGTAGCTACCTTTTGAGTGTCCCCAGACTTGAGCCTGCATTGCTCTGTGTTTAGACCAGACTTCCTGGTTAAGCACTTCTTCATACTGGGATAGGAATATGTTTCCTCCCCACCTTAGTTTGAGGAGCTTATCCCTCCTAGCTATTGGGAACTATTCCCATAGGAGTGAGCCCTAATATTGGCACTTAACCCATCTCATCTGGAGAGCCCTTTCAAAGGCTTCCAACCATTTGTCTATGTCATCCCCCCATCTGGTATATAGGGACCACCCCCTTGGGTAACCTGGAACAAAACCCACCACTCCTGGACATCTCAGAGACTTCTTCATTGCCACCATCTCTTTGTTCTGCTGTTGCCCACTTTTTCTTCTCTAGAGTCAACTTTTCTGCCTCCAAAGCTATATAGGCCTACTGGGCCTCTGGTTCTCTCTCCCTGAGGGACATGTTCTCTCCTTCTGAAGTGACACACCTCCCCCAGTTAGCTTTGGGTGTGGCTGTGGTGACTGTGTGTAGTGAGGACCGGTCTCCCTCCTCTTAAGTGAGGTTCAGATGCCCTCCTTCCCCTTAGTGGTTGGAGCTGGCGTCTTCCCCTACTTCTTCCTCCTCTGGGGCATCGTCTGTGCCTACCTCTTGGGCCTCAGCTCAGACTGTTAGGGATTTGATCAACACATTCTTGCTGAGATTAGTGGCTGCAGGCTTCCCCCTCTCAAAACACAACCCTCTAAATCAAGCTACCTGGTTCCCTAGTTTTTGTCACACAAAAACCTTTTGTAGAAATTGCAATCAAGAATTTAGAAAAATCACAAAAATTCAATAAGTAAAATTAGTCCAAATCAAAAATCATAAATCATTTTCACACTAAGGCAACTCAGAGGATGTTTAATTTGTTTTGCTTAAACTGTAGTGTGACACTGAACACAAGTACTGGATCCCACCACTGTGCACCACAAATGTTAGAAAGTGGATTATTGGTAAGGGCAGGTAAATACCTACACTTAGCAATAGACTACTAACCCCCACTAGGTCAAATCAGGTCTCAATTAATTAATCCTAACTCATCCCCTAGTTGCTTGGAAACAAGCAGTTAGGCTTAATTTAGGAGACAAAGGGCCCGATTATGAGTGTGGCAGTCTCTAGACTGCCACACTCACGGTGTAACCCTGGTGGTCGGCCCGCCAGGGAACCTCTAGCTCCACCAGGATCTCAGAACCTGGCGGTCTTGGAGTTGGTGGCAGTCCTAATCCGCCATGACAGTGCTGCAAGCAGAACTGCTCTGGGGATTATGACCCCCTTCTCCACCAGCGGTTTGCAGACAGTGAACATTGCAAGGGTGCTGGTGCACCCTGCAGGTGACAGAATTGCCACCGGCTTGACTAGGAGCCAGAGACAATGCTGTAGCCTGGTGCTCGCTAGGCCACTGACCAGAAATTCAGGTTTCTGACCACCGGCCTAGCAGGGAACTTTTAATAACACTGGCAGAGAATTCGCCACATAGGTGGCTGCCACCCTGTCGGGAGTTTGGCAGACAGGCTTTTCTATCCACCAAACTCATAATAGGGCCCTTTTTCAGGACAGAATCCATCGTCTGGGACCAAGTTGAAATTCAAGCCGACTTCCCTGGAGCCCTCCTCCGATCCTGTGCACGGAAAGTCTCGGTCGACTTTTTACGTTTGGACTTTGTCATGTTTTTTGAGCTTTTTTCTCTCCGACATCAGACGACCCTCCAAAGCAAGCCGATTTCGAGTTGACACATTGGATTCCCTTTCCTGGAGCCCCTGGAGAAGTCCTGGAAGTCTGAGGCTCCGGAGCTTTTCAGCAGGATGAACCTACAAGTCAGGCTAGGTCGCAGTCGGCTTAAACCGGCTTGACTCACGACGTCGGTTCAATCCCTTTATGGATCTTTTGTCAAAAAGTTATTCAATCTTCTCCAAACTTCTGGATATTCTTCCAGAAGGTCTTTGAAGGTCCTTTAGGAGTCCACAACTCACCCAAATGCTCCAGAAGCTCTCAATTGCTCATTAAGGGTTAGTACTCCCACTCCCAGAGTGCACCTGGTTCAAATCCAAAATAACAGTGGTCAGCTGGTCAGTTTCTTCAGGTTTTGATGCAGGGGACTCTGGTCAGCTATTTTCTACCTGTAGCAAACAGTGAGTCCCATCTTGAAATAGTTGAAGACAGGCAAAGTCCTTTTTGTGGTGAAGCCCAAGTGTGCAAAGGTGCATTTCTTCGAAGTGCAGTGTTCAGTGGCAGGTCAGGGGTCCAGCAGGACAGTCCTTCTTCTTCTTCTCTTGTTCCTTGTAAGGATTTGATATGTGAGTGCAGCTCTGCCATATTTATTCTTGCTGATAGGGTGGAAAGTGGGGGAGGCGGCACCTGTCCAATCACCATCCTAAATGACCACTTCCTGTGAAGTGTGGCAAAAATCAATCCGAGGGAGCACCCTTCTCCAAAAATTCAAAATGGCTGAAATTCAATCTCAGAGGTTAGATCAGACTGATCTCACCCTACTGGTGTAGATACAATTCCTTAGCACACCCCTTTGCTGTCCTCTCCTCATCTAATCAAGGGCCACCTGGTTGTCTGGGTTTGCAGGAAATGGGGGAGGTCCAGAGCTGCCCCAAATATCCTTCCCTCCTTTGAAGTCCAGTTTGGCTGCTCCCCCATCCTTTTTCACTATCTGCTGAGGCAGAGATCCTCTCCCTGGCACTTCCTTTATCCTCAGCCTGGCCACTCCACACCTCATCAAGGCAGCCTGGCCAGGCTGCCAGATGCTGGCCAAACAGAAAAGGGCACTACAGGGCTGAAGTTGGCATCTTTAAGGTAGAGTTCTAAAACTCTTTCCCTGAGTTAGTTTTAGTAAATTCAACAATGGCAAGTTGTTGTAATTATTATAACAATCAGTTTGATACCAAACTTGAAATATTTAGCTCCTCCTCATGTTAACTTATGGAACCCATTCACTACAGTGAGGGAAAACAAAATTGGCTATTATTCCAACACCAGGGCTTACAAAACATATTCTATAATGTTCCTGCTTATAGTTACACAGTACCCAGCCCTAGGGGCACTTAGGGAACAGCTAAGGACTGACATATGTAAAAATAAGGAAGTTTAAGACATTGAAGTACTTTTAATTCCAAAGTCAAATTTGGGAGTATCTTTAAAAGCAGCCAGCAAGTCAGGCCTGCTTTTAAAATGACACTAGGCACCACAGCAGTACACCTATGGGGGTACTATCTATGCTGGGGTCCCTAAACCTACACGCCCTAACATATGCTAGGGACTTATAGGTAGGTTGATAGAGCCAATTATAATTAGCCTAATTTGCCCACTTTACACAGAGCACTGGCCCAGGAACTGTTTAGCAATACCCAGGGTACAGCCAAGAGTCAGTAACCACCTGTATCTGTCCAAAACGTTTGGGGGTGACCAGGCAAAAAGAAGGAATTTCCTACAAATTTTAATTCAAAATTAAGGTAATAGTGCTATTGCTTTTCTATTTTTGATCTACATTTAATACAAATATATGACATTAATTTACACTAATGTATAACATTGGAAAATGTACTATTTTTTAGATAAATAAAAGTGTTTTCTTTTTCCTTTGCTTTTTCATAGATGGGTTCCACTATGACAGTGGAGATTTTCCTAAGGTTAACATTAAATTAGGGCACAATAAATCAGTAAAATTATTTTTGATGGGTATTAATGTGAATTAAATTGATATACTTTTCTTAAATATAAAACAAAAAAATATGTTACAGCACTTTTAATGTAACTCTGAATTAAATCTCTATTAATTTAAATATACTAAATTAAATGAAACACATTGTTTAGAGGTTAAAAAGAGCATTAAAAAATCCTCTGTTAAACTAAAAAAAAGTAATAATTTTACTGTGCATTAATAAATATATAGTGTGATATATAGAATTAATTAAATAATAAATGTGTACTATATATGTGTATATGTGTGTGTGTGTGTGTGTGTGTGTGTGCGTGTGGGTGTGTGTGTAAATATACAATACTCTTCCTTCTATCGAGCAATTAAGAGCCATCACTCACAAAATAGTATGCAGTGTAGATTTGTTTATTCAGTGAGGCAAATCCTAAAATTCATATGTGGCATCAGATGTCAACAGTGCTCCTGTGATCTGGCCCCTTTTGAAGTGCTGAAGCCCTATCTCATACGCCATCCAGTGTATCCCACCCACTTCTCAGAAATGGTGCAATCCTTCACAAACCTCTCTCAGGGGATCCTTTACTTCCACATGCTACTCCAAAAGGCTATGGGATTCCTAATATGGGGCCCACGTGCCCTAATGCTTTGTTCCCTCCTAAGCACTCACGTATCTTTGGCACTACATTCAAACATGTGAAGTGTCCCATGTGTTGCACCTAAGGCCAATCAGAAATACCAGCGTGCATGTGTACACATGCATGTAGGCCTCCATTTACTCCTTCCATGGACATGCACAGTTAACCATGTTGTGTAGAAACACACACACAAACCTCCATGTACTGCTGTCATGAGCACACTCCTAAAGGTGTTGTGTATAAACACACTTGCTTCCCGGCACTCCACCCATCTTGATGTAGGCTGAGGCTAAACTATGCACAGTGCAATGGAGCTTAAATGCAGGAGCCAGTAGGCCACAGCTACTCATCCAACTCCCAATAAACCCCACAAACCAGAAAAAATATGCTAAATTAAAATATAATAATTTAAGCTGTTTATATGGAAACCTACAACACAAATATACACAAAACATGATGTATTAAAACATTAGTTATTTTATTAAAACAATATACCAATCCTCAACATTTTGACCCTCAATATCTTTGTAGACACATTATTTTGACCACAATAGTATGGACGATTCAGGGAGCCAAAGTAGGTATATTATCTAAGTAAAGCCATTGGATGGTGGTATTTTTCAGCTGCCAGTGACTCTCATTTTGTAGGGAATATTGAGGGTAGTACTGGTAAATACACACATATCTTGGATAAGATAGAGCAGTAATACTCAAAGTATGGCCTGGGAGCTGCAGGCGGCCCTCCTGACCTTTAAATGCAGCCCCTGGTCAACAGCATCACTGGGGCTGCTATTTATTTGCTTCAGCACTAACCTCCAGAAAGGTGTTACATAACCAGAGGCTTCAAAAGCAAAGTTAAGTAAATTTAAAGGAAGGAAGTTACTAAGGTGTCCTCAACCACTGAACTTTAGAAACACCTTCATTTTAAAATACATCGTGCAACAAATGCGTAAAAACATGATAAAATCTCTTCAAAATTCAATAAGTGTATTCCATTAACAGACAGAAGCATTTCAACGTAGCACATCAGACTACATCAGTGCACTGAAAAGCATGTGTTTTTTTTAAAGTGGTAGTGTCCAGAAATGGATTTAGAAATATTCATACTTCACCCCACCCTTGCAACAATGCAAATAGGGAACTAAGGGCCAGATGTAGCAAAGGGTTTTACCCATTCCGTGTCTATGGGAAAATGTGTTCGTACATATGGCCCTAACAAATAAGTCAGTTGTTATGTGCATCCTCTAGATGTCCTAGCTTGCTATTGTACAATATTAAATCCTGTCCCTCTGAAATTATGCAGCAGAGGAGGGCCAAATTATGTGGCAAGGCGGACTAAATTATCCAACAAGAAAAAAACAAAATATGCAGTGTAATGGAAAACATTTTGTGATAGTATTACTTCATTATTTGTAATTTTTACACTTGCACGACAGCACAACACTGTGTTTTGGTAAAAATTGAGCATGAAACATTTTTTTTTTTTTTAAATCTACAGATTATAAGCAGGTAATAGGTTATGTAGCACATTTATAATCATGTGAAAATTGCCGGAGCCACACAAACCGATAATTCCAGTGCCCTTGATTATATTTATTAAATCAAGCACAAGAGAAGATTTTATATAGTGTGCATCCTGAAGTAATGTATTTCAGGGTTATTTTATATGTGATAATGAAGAAAAGGGAAGTAAAGTAAAATAAGACTATTGCCTGAGATCACACAATTTGGTCACATGAATAAGCTGAGACTGATCCCAAGTTGGCTGGTATCATAATCTGCAGTTCAGCTTTTGGATGTAAATGCTTTGCTTCGCCCACATCCACCTTACACAACCTCTCAGTGACCCTCCCCAAAACCACCCTCCGACGGCCATCCTTCTGCCATCAATGCGCCCCTCCGTCACATCACAGACCAAACTTTTTGACCCCTAGAAAAATATTTGCGAGTACCCATGAGATAGGCGGTTAAAGAGGAAAGAAGTCCCAGGTGTACATAGTTTGGTGCATTTTGAAGCACACAAAGAAAGAGGAAAATGCCACTGGGGATTGTTTTTGTGCTGTCAGTTTGTTAGTTTTCTTGCCAGTTGCCATGCACTAAATGATAACAAATCTAGCTCCAAGTACCTAGAAAATTGTAAAAATGTTACACCAGCATGAATTTTTTGACTTACTTCAATTCACCACTTAGCTTATTGCATGTAAATGTCTTTACAAAGATATCAAAAGGTATCACATATTTTAAGTGAATGATCTTTTTATTTTAGTTCTAAAAACCGCTTTTTATTTTACCTTTGTATCAAGAGAATATGAGACTGTTCCCGAAAATGGGCATCAAAATATGCGTTTGAAAAATAATATGTGAAAAATATCTTTAAGTACGTTTTAAAGTCCTATGAGATGTGCATTGTAAAACGATGATTTTATGTTGTCTAAAGATTCGCTTGCTCACTCATAGGTTAATGATGCAAAGTTTACAAATATTATGGTAATTAGCATCCGCACACAGTTTGAAGCAGACAAATATGGTTACAGTGGTCCACTTTAATTGAATTTTAGTTTATCAATTGACATTTGGTGCCCTAAAACCCAAATGACTCTTCATTGCGGTACAGTATAGGTTGGCACAAGCAAACCAGCTGATTTCAGCTGGAACTCCGTGGTTGCCAAGGAAACCTGCACGTGATAGACAGAATTTTCAATAGGTGTCAGACTTGTGCGATAACAACGCTTCCAGGTTTTCTAACGCGTGTCTTAAAGCATGTGTTATGTTCCTGTTAGGAAAGTAATTCCATCGTGAGAGTTTTGTTTGAACCAATTTTCGGATTTGCTCACCACGTTAGCCTTCAGGTTGCAGACAGCATGGATACGACTATATATTAACTCCCCTTAATGCAGCCCTGCATGTTTTGTATTTTACTTCCAACCACAAGGTATCCCGCAAGTTTTTCGAACAACTATCCTCGCCTGCACCTACAGGAAGATAATTGTAAAACTGTAGAGAGAATCTATGATTTATGTCCCGCGTGCATAACCTTCAAACATTCTTTAGGATCAATGCATTTGTAAAAAAAAAAAACATGATGATACCCAACTTTTATTGTTGTTAAAATATAGAATATCGTTTTCTGGAGATCTCACTCTTCAAGTCATTTTAAAAAAACATTCGGAAAGTAATTTTGCCAAGATTGAAGAAAAATTAATTTTCTATCAAATCCATGGCAGTCTGGTGCCTTGTCCAAGCCAGAGGAAGCAAAAGTTTCCATCTCCTCGCTATTTTTAAAAGGTTGGGATCATTTCCTTCTAAAAATGAAAGTGAAGTGAAAAGAGTGATGGCGGTTGGTTCTATGTCAGGGCCAGAGGCTCCAATTATGCTCTCTCTTTCTTTTACTGTTCCAAACAGCAGCCAATGAAATAACACTAAACAAAAAACTTCAACACCCATGATACCCTAGACACAGTCACATGGTCCAATCATAGTCCAGGACCTAAGCCCATATAAGCCATGACCCCGACAGTCACTTCCTCTTTCTTTGCTGCTCTGCAGCAGATAAGTACAATATCGTTATTTCTTTCTGTTTTTATATTGTGTGCATAGCGCTGTTTGAGCGATATAATTTGTGTTCTCAATTTGTGCTTGTGCCGCGTGTGTGTGTTTACCCGCGCCATTGGGCCGGGTCTTTGCTGGTGGAGCGGACTACCCATTGCTCGCGTAGTCCTATTTCTATTTGCAGGACTCGCGTCGTGTTGCGCGTGCAAGCTGGCTTTTTTCCTTTCACTTTTAAGGAAAGCCGGCTCGGTTCAGTGACACGACGGAGCTTGCCTGCCCCTATTGAGTTTTCTTACTGTGCTCCCCTGACGCCCTACAGCAATTGCGTAGGGTTGGAATAATTGAATAGACACTGCCTAGAGTGCATATTCCAGGCTGCTCCCTCCACATTTTTATGGCAAAAAATTTCTATTATAACCTGGCAGGGTTTTTTTTGCACTCCCCCTTTTGATCTCTCCTGACTATACTGTGCTGTAAAATATTTACCTCTTTGATACAGGAGAATGGCTCAATGGCATGGGGATGAGTCAGGATATTATCCTGAGGATAATTTTGACCAGCTGGAGATGAATCTGGTCGAGGCCCTTGATACTAGGGCACAACAATCAGATAATGACGCCCTTGGGAAGGCATTTGGACCTTTTTCTGGTCAGTTGCTTGATTACGGTCGTAGTCAAGGTTGGAAGACGGGACTTCTAAGCCCAAGGACAAAGAGAAACAGGGTGATTCGACATTCCTGAATGCTCAGGCTGATGCCTTTGAGAGACTTTGCCGCAAAAGAACCGGCGGGCATAACTACAGTAGTAAAAAAGATGCTAATACTTCGTCTTCCTCCTCTGATAAGGATGCCTCTTCTGATTCGGATGACCCTGATGTCCCAGGGCCCAGCAAAAGATTTAAGAGACAGGCGTCTCCACCCAAAGTTCTTGATTGTGACCCCACTGATGTCATTCATCGTAGGGCGTCCAATTGGGTCCCTCCTCCTGAAGTGGCCAAATACGCGCAATCCCACTTGCGTAAGAGTTTCAACAAGGAGGCTCACGCACGTCTTCGTGCAGAATGTCCCAGACCTGACCTAGAAGGTAAAGTCACAGATGCACCTGAGGTGGATCCCATGATGGTGATGTTCATGAAAACAATTTCTAAGGACCCTAAGAAGAGTTTAGATAGGGCGTGGAGTAATTGCCAGGACAAGCTTTTAGACATGTCTGGTCCCCTTACAAAAATTCTGGAGTTGGCATTTCACTCCAAAGCATCTGGAGTAGCGGTGGATACTGACATTCTTATTGGATGGGCACAGAGAGCCATTTGCCAGCTGGGTAATACAAATTGTGCAATTTCTTCGAGCACAGACGGACCTTCCTGATGCGCATTGATCCCAAACTTAATTATCTTTCTACTCTGGAAGCTGGTCCTGCAGCAGATAGAGTGCTCTTTGGAGCACCGTATGTGAAGGAGTTATCAAAATGTTGCTCTACCTACTCCTCTCTCGACAAGGCACAGATGTCCCTAAAAACGGTTTTTAAAGTGGCCTTTTTCTCAGGGCCGGCTGTTATGGAGGGCGTATGCCTGGCCGAGGAGCCTTTACGAGCCCTCAAGTCTACTACCCCAGAGGTAGAGGAGGCTGGTACGGAGAACCTTCGGAGGCCACCTTCTATTCCTCCCGTTCCCGTGGCGGGCGGGCCAGATTCTGCAGAGGTCCCATACGGGGATAACAGGGAGTGATTCAGGATGCAGGATATTCTGGTAGGTGTTATTCCTTCTTCACAAGTGACTTTGGGGGGCAGGGTTGGTTCGTTCCTGCACAATTGGAAGCTGATTTCTGGGGATCCGTGGGTTCTTCAGCCAGTGACAGGCTTCAGACTGGAGTTTTTCAGTACCCCAAAATAAACTTTGTCTCCTGCTCCAATGTTTTGTTCCCTAGCAGATCTGTCCATTATAGATCAAGAGGTGCCGTCCGTTCTAGACAAAGGGCCAGTGGGGTTTTTCTCACCTCATCCTTAAAGTTTCATCATCCCTATTTTCTTGCTAGACAAAAAGGGTGGAGGTCACCGCCTAGTCATGAATCTCAAAGAGTTCAATTGCTGGACATTATGCAGACACTTCAAGATGGAAGGGATTCACATGTTGAGGGACATTCTGTTAGAAGGCGATTGGATGGTTCATCTAGATCTGAAGGACACTTACCTTTCACTCCCTATTTTCGTTCCTCACAGGACGTCCTCCAGTTTCTGTGGAGGGGACAATGTCTAGAGTCCAAGGCTCTTCCCTTTGGCCTGTTTTTCGGCCTCTTGGTGCTTCAAAAAACTGATGAGACCAGTGGTAGAGTCCCTTCGGGCCAAAGGGATTCGTTTGATAATCTATCTGGATGACATTTTGCTGATGGCTCAGGATCCTCGGACTCTCCAGAGTCATTTGTCGTGGACTATTTAACTTTTGCAGGATCTAGGATTTATTATCAATGTGCAGAAGTCACTGTTGAATCCTGCCCATTTGATAGATTTTCAGGGTTTCCAGATAGACTTAGTTGGAGCCCAACTAATTCTTCCCTCTCAAAAGATTTGCAATATCAAGAGGGAGTTGAGATCAGCTTTATCCAACCAGACAGTGTCTTTGAGGGCCACTGCCAGGATAGTGGGACTCCTGTCCTTTTCCATTCGAGCCATTTTTCCGGCTCCCCTCACTACCGTGCCCTTGAGAGGTAAAAAATTCGACACCTACGGAAGGCTCTGTCCTACTCAGAACAGATTCCATTATCCGAGGAAATGAAGTCGGATATTCATTGGTGATTGAACTATATGGAAGCCTGGAAGGGCAGAGCCATGTCGTTTCCCTCCCTGACGTAATAATCGAATCGGATGGCAGCCAGTGGGTCTGGGAGGCATGTTGCGGATTGATTGTGGCGGGGGGCCGCTGGTCTCAGACGGAAATGAGACTCCACATAAATTGTTTAGAACTTCTACCAGGATCTTTTGCCATTAAGAGTCTTTCCCCCCAGAAGGCGGATTATTGTATCTCATTGAGGATGGACAACATATCAGCAGTGAGATATGTCAACAAGCTGGGGGGAACACAGTCCAAGATGTTAGCGGAGATAGCAAAGGAATTTTGGCATTATTGCCTTCTTCACCGACTGAGTGTCACGGCGATGTAACTCCCGGGGGTTCAGAACACCATAGCGGACCGGAACACCAGATACTTGAGGGATGCCAGAGATTGGAGGTTGAATCACGATTTCTTTCACCCGGTTCTTCTCGAAATGCGTCCTTGCGACACAGATCTCTTCACCTCCCGTCTCAATTTCCAGACTCTGACTTTCTTCAGTTGGCGTCCGGATCCGATGGCTCTAGCGACAGATGCCTTCCTTCAGGATTGGAGTCAATTTTAGGGATATGCTTTTCCACCATTTATGATGATTCCCAGGGTACTATCTCAGGTGCGAAGACAAAAAGTGGAGATTGTGCTTCTAACCCCTCTTTGGAGGGCTCAACCCTGGTTCCCGGTAGCTCTGCAGTTAGCTTGCTCTCCTCCTCTTCTCATTCCGCCTCATCGGAATCTTCTGATGAGCCCACAGGGCCTTCAACATCCCTTGGTTCTGTTGAAAAAAACTATGGTTGATGGTTTGGACAGTTTCAGGGTGAGATGGAGTTCCCCAGGCATTTCACAACAGGCTGCAGACTTCATTAAACAAGCCTGGTCATCAGGCACTCATAAGCAGTATGCCTCAGCCTGGCGGAGATGGTCTAGTTGGTGTGACGGACGGAGTATCGATCCCTTGGGGTCGAATGTTGACACGATTGTGAATTTCCTGGCAAAACTTGCAGGCTCAGGTCTGGCCTATCGTAAGGTGAATAATTTCCGGTCAGCTATTTCTGCGGGCCATGCTCAGGTAGAAGGTAAACCAGTAGGGGAACAGCCACTGTGTGTAAAGTGATGAAAGGGATTTGCATGACATCTCCTCCTCAATCAAGGTATTCTTCCCTTTGGGATGTGGATGTAGTTTTAAGATTTTTAGACAAATGGCCATCTAACCGTTATCTTTCTAGAAAACAAATGTCAACAAAATTAACTATGTTACTTTGTCTTATTTCCTGTAAACGTGTTTCAGACGTTATAGATTTGTATTTAGCGGGCAGAACATATGTGCTGGAAGGAGTTACTTTTAACGTCACCAGAAGAACAAAAACCAATTGCAGGTTTGTAACATATCCTAGTTTTCCTGAAAATCAACAATAGTGTGTAGTTCAATGTTTGAAGGATTATGAAATTGCTACAGTTGACATTAGACAAGATGCTAAAGGTCAGTTGTTAATATCATTGCAAAAACCATTTAAATTGGCTTCAGCTGCTACTTTGTCCAGGTGGATAAGGTGGTTGATGAATGAGGCAGGAATAGACATCTCTAAATATGGGGCTCATTCAGGTAGGGGAGCTATGGCTTCCAAGACCTTTGCGCTAGGTTCTCATCTAGAGGACATTATAAGAGCAGCGGATTGGTCATCAGAATCTACGTTTAGGAAATGTTATCACAAACCGGTAGTTGATGTGGCGACTGTGGTGGTTGGACAGCTTTAAACGAGCATAATCGGAGCCTATGGTCCTGACATAGAATAAAAGTTTTTCTAGCTTACGCGTCAAGAATTTTCAATTCTATTAAGGACATGGAGGCGAGGATTATCCAACCCTTAATTTTGTATGAACCAATGGTGTTTCATTTTAATGTGAATGATATGATTCAAAGAAATTTGTGATATGTTTCGGATTTCCCGCCCTGAATTATAGTGGCAATATAGCTGATTCTAAGTAGCTGTTATGTTCAACAAAGGTATTACCTTCAATTTTGTTTATCTCCTTTAGGAGCAGATCATAAGGCTCCGTGATGGATCAGATTTTTCATTTCCTGAGTTGGAGGAAGACAAGCTCTAAAATTTCCTTTTCCCAGAGGGTCCTGTTGTGGTTGCATCTTTTCCTGCCGGCTGTTGAGCTAGGACCGAGATGTTTGGTCTGCAGATGGGTTGTTCATGGACTGCTACTCTGTAAGGAGTTTCGTTTTCTACTACGTTTTGGTTCTTATCTGAATGTTACAAAGAAAGAAGATGTGACTGTCCGGGTCATTGCTTATATGGGCTTAGGTCATGGACTATGATTGGACCATGTGACTGTGTCTAGGGTATCATGGGTATTGAAGTTTTTTCTTTACTGTTATTTCATTGGCTGCTGTTTGGAACAGTAAAAGAAATAGAAAGCAAAATCATCACCTCTGTGTCCTTAATAGAATTGAAAGTTCTTGACATGTAAGCTAGAAAAACTTTTATTCACATAAGGCAGACCAACCGGCCTTACACGTTGAGGCAGTGGCTTGCCAACAACATCTAGAAATTGCTGGGCCTCATAAAGTGAGCTTCAGCTTGATTCCTAAGGGATAACAGGTACTGAGCTTACATCATGCATACCTATTGTACTTAGGGTTTCTCATTGAGAAATAGTAACAAGCATTGGCAAAACCAATAGGTCTTGCCTACAAGAGAGCTTTTGGCATTGCCAATGCCTTTTATCCATATGATACAGCAATGTGGCTGCTGCTCACCAGGTGTAAAAGGTATTGGCGTGGCATAGAGTGACATAGAGTGGAAGGGCATAGAGTGAAGTAGAGTGAAAAGGAGTGGCATAGAATAGAGTGGCGTAGAGAAGAGTGGCATTGTGTGGAGTAGAGTGGCATATGGTGGGGTGGGCAATAGTGAGGTGGAGTGGCAATGAATGGCATAGAGTACAGGGGTGTAGATTACATTGCTATCAAATGGAGAAGTGTAGAGTAGAGTGACATGGAGTAGAATGGCGTACTGTAGAGTGGCATAGAATGTGGTGGAGTAGAGTGACGTGGAGAGGCTAAGAGTGGCATAGAGTGTAGTGGTGTGTAGTGTTGTGGCAAAGAATGCAGTAGTGTAGAGTAGTGTAGGATCGAGTGGAGTGTCATAGAGTGGCATTGTGTGAAGTGGAGTGGCTTAGAGTGACATAGAACAGAATGACATAGAATGGGGTGGCATACAGTGGGGTGGAGTAAAGTGCCATTGTGAGAGCAGAAATTCAGTACTAATATTTTTTTTAAACATTTGCTTTAATCATATAAAATGTATTAACATGAAAATGTCTAATAACCTAAACATTGTGGTTTTGTGTTTGGCCACCATCAAATGCAAGGCCTGCAAATGCTTTTATAAAAATGTACTAACGTTGTAAATGAAAAACATGTCTCTTTAAGAGCACGCTCTATGCTAAATTAAGGCTCTGATTTATACTTTTTGGTGGAAAACTGCATCAACGCAGTTTTGCACCAAAACGTTTTGCACTGGCTTGCACCATTTCTGAGCACCAGCCGGGCACCATATTTAATGGAATGGCGCAAGCTGGTGCAAAGGGTAGGCTAGCATAAAAAAAAAAAAGACATTACCTGGGTGGGGCTGATGGTATGGAAGAAGGGGGTTTTGCACCAAAAAATGACATTAGGCAGGTTAAAGTAAAAAAATAATTACTCTAAGCAGCCTAGCATCATTTCTGATGCAAGATCATCCATTCCACATGACTCCTGTCTTAGAAAAGACAGGAGTCATGCCTACCACCCCAATGGCCGGCAAGGCCATTGCACCCAGTGCCATGTAGGGGGGCCCACTTTGGGGCCCCCGATGGCACTTCAAAAAAAAACTAAAATACTTACCTATGCTTACCTATACTTATCTGAGATGGGGTCAACCCATCCTCCGCTCTCCCTCTGGTGTGGGTGGGGTGTCCCTGGGGCCTGAGGAGGGCACCTGTGGGCTTATTCCATAGTGTTCTACCATGGAAATAGGCCCACAGGTCCCCTAACGCCTGCCCTGACCCAGGCATTAAATAATGGTGCAAAGTAACCTTTGCACCATTTTTCGACCCCTCCTCCCTCTGTGCGTTATTTTAGCACGGTGGGATAAATATGGCGCTAAGGCCATAGAGTCATTTTTTGCACTGGAGCGGCTACTTTGCATCTCATTGATGCAAAGTAGATTTCCTCGTTCAAAAATGACTTTAACTCCATAAATTAGCACCAAAGTATAAATATAGAGTTAGTTTTGCACCGAATTTGTGTAAAAAAATGATACAAATTTGGTGAAAAACAAGTGTAAATATACCCCTATATGCTGAAATAATATGAGTATTTCTTGTTTCTGCTGGGCCTCAAGCAGACGAGATTAAAGCAACTGTTTATCTCATAAATGTACCCACAAAAGAAACATTTAGGCCCATATTTATACTTTTTGACGCTAAACTGCGCTAACGCAGTTTAGCGCCATAAATTTTTGCGCCGTCTAACGCCATTCTGATGCGCCATGCGGGCGCCGTATTTATGGAATGGCGTTAGCCGGCGCAAGCAGACCGGCGCTGCCTGGTTTGCGTGGAAAAAAGGCACGTACACCAGACAGCGCCGGCGTAGGGGGAAAATGGCGTATGGGCGTCTTAAAATGGGGCAAGTCAGGTTACGTCGAAAAAATCGTCGTAACTCGACTTGCGCCATTTTTTTTCGACGCCCATCCCCCATCAACATGACTCCTATCATTGTAAAGATAGGAGTCATGCCCCCTTGCCCAATGGCCATGCCCAGGGGACTTCTGTCCCCTGGGCATGGTCATTGGGCATAGTGGCATGTAGGGGGGCACAAATAAGGCCCCCCTATGCCACAAAAAAAAATTGAAAAATAACAAAAATTATACTTACCTGAACTTACCTGTACTTCACTGGGATGGGTCCCTCCATCCTTGGGTGTCCTCCTGGGGTGGGCAGGGGTGGCAGGGGGGGTCCCTGGGGGCAGGGGAGGGCACTGTGGGCTCATTTTGAGCCCACTTGTCCCTTAACGCCATCCCTGACCCAGGCGTTAAAAAGCGGCGCAAATGCGCCGTTTTTGGCCACGCCCACTCCCGGGCGTCTCTTTTGCCCGGGAGTATAAATACCACGTAAAGGCCTGGGAGTCATTTTTTTAGACGGGAACGCCTCCCTTGCATCTCATTAACGCAAGGAAGGGGTTCACGCTAAAAAATGACGCTCACTCCGGGCACTTTGGCGCCCGAAGCGTCTAACGCCATAGTATAAATATGGCGTTAGTTGGCGTTAGTTTAGCGTCGAATTTGCGTCGAAAAAAACGACGTAAATTCGGCGCAACCAGAGTATAAATACGGCCCTTAGTTCTTCACACGTCCGTTGTATAACAAACTTCTTTCGTTTAAGTCACAAGTTTATTCTGTGTCCATACTAATGAAATGTATTTCTCTCAAGGAAATGAAACTGATATGAATTGTTTCCACATCTTTGTAACTATCTCCCGGTAGCACTGTATTCTAGAATGGTTGAACAAAAGGCTGCACTGACAGCAGTTGGAAGCAAGTCTAAGAAGCTACAATCAGTATTGTTTGGAGTTACGTAAATGGGAGAAGCGACAAATCAACGTCTTGCAAACTAATATTGTGTCTCTTTGAACGTATTTCTGATATCTAATGTTTTTATGATTGGATGTTCTTTCTTCCCTGATGTTTTTGACCAATGAAAATTACGTATGTGTTTTAATTAAATGAACAACTCATGGAGAGCTTCAGGTCATTCTGTCACTTTCTGACATTTCGGTGATCTGTCACTTTGACATTTCATGTTTTACCAATCAGTGTACTGACAAATTAGTATTTTATTATTTTCTGAGTTTATTATGCCTGTTCTAAAGCTGAACTAATGAACTAATGAATTTGATGCTTTAGTGGTCTTAGAGTCCAAATCCTAAACTGTCCCTCTTACCCTGCCCTATCTCAATGCTGACGCTGCTAACCCCCTAACAAAGTTGTAACTGCTTTGCTGACTTTCCTGGGAACTAGGTAATTATGAATGGTCTGTGCATTGTTATTTTACTTCTGTTTTTCAGGTACCAACTGCTACAGTTCTAAAACTGATGTTTAGTTTGATAGTGCCATAGTTAGATGCTTTCCAAATTAGTGTTACTAAAACTTTTGCATGAAGCCCAACATGCTAATGCTAATCTGAGGTTGGTGAGGTGTTTCATCATGCCAAAGAAATGATGTTAATTTGCTTGCTGAACAAATGTATTACATATCTTTTTCTCAAATATTGCTGCTATTAATTAGTGTTTTTGCCGTTGAGATTATCGTTCTTGTTGCTTTGTTCAAGCTAAGATACTTTCGGAGATATGGACAGCTTGGGATGTTTCTTTATCTTTATCATTTGATGTTGAGACTAATCGTTGTGACTTTAGCGTTGTCAATATAGGGAAATTAACATTTTAATTGATACCAATGGTGTGGTTAATCATGGCCAAATTGGTCATGTTGTGTCTTTTACTGACTCTCTATTGTTGTTGAACTGTTTATTATTGATGTGCGTTAAAACACCTAACAATATAAATTTGAACAAGTCAAAAGATTAATCGACCTTAAGCAAGGCCGAATCCTTACTATTTTTACACAAAATAGATAGGCCAAGGTCACACTAACAGCATGGAGTAGGGTGGTGTGGAGTGGCATATAGTACAGTGGCATGGCATACAGTGGTGTAGTGTAGATTGCTAGAGTGACATGATCTGGAGTGAGGAGGCATGGAGTACAGTGGAGTTGAGCGCCATGGAGTGGCACAGAGTAGAGTGGCATAAAGTAGAGTGGCATGGAGTAGAGTTGCCCAAAATTTAATTTTGTAGAGTAGAGTGTCATAAAGTTGAATGTTGTAGAGGAGAGTAGTGTAGAGTGGCATTGTGTGGAGTGGGTTAGAGTGGAGTAGCACAGAGTGAAGTGAAATAGAGTAGAGTGACAGAGTAGTGTAGCATGGAATGGGTGGAGTAGAGTGGCATTGTGTGGAGAGGAGTGGCATGGAGTAGCATAGAGTAGAGTGGCATAGAGTAGAGAGGCATAGATTCGGGCAGAGTGGTGTGGTGTACAGTAAAATGGTACAGAGTGGAATGGATTGTCATAGAGTAGAGTGCTGCTGAGTAGCATTGGGTGGACTGGAGTGGCGTGAAATTGAGTGGCATAGAGTAGAGTGGGTGGAGTGGCGTTGAGTGGAGACCCATAGAGTGGAATAGCGTAGCGCAGAGTTGTACAGTTGTGGGTGTAACTAAAGTATCAATAGAGATGGCAAATAGGGTGAAAGCAATATAACTAGGAATCCGTATGTTTGTGTTCAAAGTAGAAAAGTACATTGAATGCCTAGGAATAATACTCACATGCTCATGCGATACAATAAATAAATAGTGTGTTGCAAAAAGACAAGGAAGAACAAATACGAGAAAAAACGCATGTACTTGGTTCATGTTCCAGATAGGAGCTATCGCAAGAGAGGAAGATAAGCCAACGGGAGCTAAACAATCTAAAGATTGCAAATGAGATTGACAACAAAAGCAACTAATGCAATGCTATGGCCGAGTTTTAATACCACAGAATTATAAACAATACATCTTACAGCACAGCACATGCCCTGTGTAGGCAAGACGTAAATAGTGATGACTGAATTTTTGCATTCATATTAGGCACTGATAATTACAATTACAATATGCATCATTTCAATCCGTTGTGTTTTATTTCACTCTACTACCATATACAGCAAACATATGAAATCCATTCTTGGCCTTGCCCCAATAGGAACTTTAGAGGGAAGTTTGGGTTTTGTCTTTAAGCATTTTAAAGTATGGTAAATTGTCTTGTAAAAGCTAAGTGTATTCCAGGGACTAGATGTGCATATGGAATACAAATATTCTAGAGATCCATTTTTAACTCCAGCATATCTTTTTGACCCAAAAGTTCATACGAAATAGTAGATAACTCTATGCCATGAAATACAAATCATCAGAGAAAATGGATATAAGACCCTTGACTTCTGAAGGCTCTGCCGTCATGGGCGCAGCTTCCACTGATGTAGCAGGTGCAGTGACACTGGGCCACGAGATCTGAGGGTCCCACAGAACCCTGATTATCGCTGTATTTTATAATTCAATCAGCAACTGGAAGCATTTAGGCCCATATTTATACTTTTTGACGCAAAACTGCGCTAACGCAGTTTTGCGCCCAAAAAATTAGCGCCGGCTAACGCCATTCTGAAGCGCCATGCGGGCGCCGTATTTATTGAATGGCGTTAGCCGGCGTTAGCCGACCGGCGCTGCCAGGTGTGCGTGAAAAAAAACGACGTACACTAGGCAGCGCCGGCGTAGGGAAAAATGGCGTTTGGGCGTCCCAAAATGGGGCAAGTCAGGCTGAGGCAAAAAAATCGTCTTAACCCGATTTGCGCCATTTTTTTGGGGCGCCCAGACGCCATTAACATGACTCCTGTCTTAGCAAAGACAGGAGTCATGCCCCCTTGCCCAATGGCCATGCCCAGGTGACTTATGTCCCCTGGGCATGGTCATTGGGCATAGTGGCATGTAGGGGGGCACAAATCAGGACCCCCTATGCCACAAAAAAAAATTAAAAAAATACTTACCACAACTTACCTTTTCTTCCCTGGGATGGGTCCCTCCATCCTTGGGTGTCCTCCTGGGGTGGCCAAGGGTGGCAGGGGGTGTCCCTGGGGGCAGGGGAGGGCACCTCTGGGCTCATTCTGAGCCCACAGGTCCCTTAACGCCTGCCCTGACCCAGGCGTTAAAAAGAGGCGCAAATGCGGGTTTTTTTGCCCCGCCCACTCCCGGGCGTGATTTTTGCCCGGGAGTATAAATACGACGCATATGCATCGCAGTCATTTTTTAAGACGGGAACGCCTACCTTGCATATCATTAACGCAAGGAAGGTGTTCACGCAAAAAAATGACGCTAACTCCATGAACTTTGGCGCTAGACGCGTCTAACGCCAAAGTATAAATATGGAGTTAGTTTTGCGTCGAATTTGCGTAGAAAAAAACGACGCAAATTCGGCGCAAATGGAGTATAAATATGCCCCAAACTCCATGAACTTTAGCGCTAGACGCGTCTAACGCCAAAGTATAAATATGGAGTTAGTTTTGCGTCGAATTTGCGTTGAAAAAAACGACGCAAATTCGGCGCAAACGGAGTATAAATATGCCCCTTAGTTCCTTGCACTTGGGACCATGATGCATTGGCTTTGCTACTGGGTGCCATCAGTTTTACTAGTTGCGAAAAGTTCCAGGAACCACAGCAGAAAGTGAAATAAGTGAGGAAAACTGAGTTCCCCAGAAAAAAATGAATAAACCTCCAATGCAGAGGGAATACGTAAACAGAAAGGGGGTTTTCTTCAGCTTTAATAGCACTAAGTATTCGTTCTGAAGAACGTCTACCAGAAGATATTGCATTTTTATACAAAATTTTAGTTAAATGGCTGCATTCTTTGAGGATAATCATTAGCTTAGTCCTAGCTTACCTTTGACCCAGAATCAGACTGCTAATAAGACTATTGGCTTGCAAGGTTACTTTTTCTATACGTCCTTTGTCAAAGATATCCCTCACTTCCCCTTCAATGATCAATGACACTTCCCTTGAAATGAGTTGCAGGTTCAGAGCAATACATTTCACTGGGGTATAGTGAAAACCTGCTCCATTGATTGTGAGTTATTTTTTTGAGTTATAGAGAAACTGATTGCAACATCAGGAACCTCACACTATAGTGGGAAAGAAAACTTGCTACACGCCTGCACTATCTATCACTTGAACTTTTCCTGTGCTTCCCATTAGGAGCATAGTATAGTATCCACCCTATTTATTTTTGGGGATGGTGGAACCATTCAGGTGATTTGAAATTTGATCGAAATAGGAAGGAGTAGAGATCTCTGCCTCTCCTAGCCCTGTCACAAAAAACTCGTCCTATAAAGACTGTGCAGGCAACTTCAAGCCTTAATCGTTGGTATAACGGTTGAAATATATTTAAGTGGTTCTTGTATTAATGATTCTCGGGAAAGAAGACCTTTGCAATCTCTTTGGACATATGGACCCTCGTGCCCAAACAAAATACACATCAGTATCAACTGGTCTTCTAAAATACTTATTTGTAAGTGTTCCATTGAGTGCTTTTTATATCCGAACCTCTGTAAGATTCTGACCATGCAAGCTGGACACAGAAGGTTGGATAAAGTGTGAGAACTGCTATGCATTTTGATTTATGTTTCTTACTGGTATTTTTGCCGTTTCTGTCTATGGAACCCTTGAATTAAATATTTAAAAAAAGTAAAACGTTAACTAAAAATTCAGAAAGTAAAGACGTATGGCCAGATGTACTGATATTAGGAAAACCGATTTCCGAATTGTGATTCTCTCCAAATCACAATCAGGAAATTGATATCCCTATGTATGAAACTCTTTTGGGTTTCATTAGCCATTCTTAGTGGGTCGCAAATATACCTACTACATAATATTAATGAGGTAGGTCAAAATTTGTGACCCATTAGGAATCTCAGCTATCACAGCTGTGGCTTTTTAGTATAGCAATCTTAAATGGGATACATTTAAAAGGAAAAATGAAAGTTTGCAGTTTCATTTGTTAAGAGTAGGCAGTGGTCCAAAAATATTATTATTTACATTTTCCAGGGGTAAGGGGTCCATTTGGGACCCCCTCCCCTTTGCAAATGGATTGGTAGCAGTTTTGAACTAGTGGTAAAGTATTACTGTTTTGCGACCGGAATTCAGTCGCAAGACAGTAATACATACTGTCCTAATTCAGTATTTGGAAGGGACATCCTAAACAAGCCCCCTCCGAACAAGGAATCGCAAATGTAAAATGTGATTCATTACCAAGTTACCAAATCATATTTTGCATTTTGTACATTGGAAAAACCACTATTTTTTGGGGGAAAATGCTTTGTACATCTGGCCCAATTTCTTTACAGACTGACTATGCCTTCTTACTTTGAATTAAGGGCCATCCATAGGTGGTACATAGGCATTCTAATGCTACAATCCATGCTTTCTGACTCAATGTCAAATCTACACAGAATGTCAGACCTGATTTTGCACACAAAAAATACCTTCCTGAGACTGGCACAAAGTTGGACAAGTGAGCAGCAGGAAGCTTTAGTTGGTAAAAATGTCTCTGCGCTGCTCCCTTAACAGAAAACATGCCCTTAACAACTCAAGTGGATTGTATATATATATATATATATATATATATATATATACATATATATATATATATATATATATATATATATATATATATATATATATATATATATATATTCACTGAAAAAACAAAGATTACAGGGACATTATAGTTAGGAAATAGAATCAAGAAAAAAAAACTAGAAATTCACTGAAAAAAACAAGGGTTAGAGGGACATTATAGTTAGAGTTACATTTTACACGTATAAAACCAGGAACCTGCAGTTGGTAAAAATGTCTCTGCGCTGGTTTCTTAACACAAAACATGTCCTTAACAACTCAAGTGGATTTTATATATATATATATATATATATATATATACCTCAGATAACTTTAACTTGCGCCCCCCTAATGCACTGCTTATGACCTCACATATTACATCACTCATAACACGGTTAGTGACATCACTGATGACATCACTGATGATATCTCAAATGACATCACTGATGGCATCATCCAGTGAGTTTAAGTGGTTGTATAGATCTGTGAGTGGGAGTGACTGTACAGGTGACTCAGCCTGTGTTTGCTTGTATGGGTGAGTGACAAAGGCCATCATTACAACCTTGGTGGGCAGCGGAGGCTGCCAGCCAAGGTTGGACCACTGAGCGGCCGCCTATGCGGCCGCAATCCCACCGGCCACATTACAACATCCCCGCTGGACCATAACATTGGAGCCGGCTCCTAATTGAGCCGGCAGTGTTGCGGCCGTGCGACGGGTGCAGCTGCACCTGTCGCACTTTTCACTGTCTGCTGTGCAGACAGTGAAAAGCAGGTTGGGGCTGTGCCTGGGGGCCCCTGTACTGCCCATGCCAAGTGCATGGACAGTGCAGGGGCCCCAAGGGGCCCTGCGTCTCCCCTTCCCGCTACCCTTTCCATGGCGGTCTCTACCGCCATGGACAGGCTGGCGGGAAGGGGAGTCATAATCCCCAGGGCAGCGCTGCTACTGCCACGGTCATAATATGGCTAATTTTACCGCCAGCCTGTTGGCGGTACGATCGCCAAAACAACCCTGGGGGTCTTTGGGTTGTAATGAGGCCCATAGTGTGTTTCTGACTGTATCCATGTGAGTGAGTGGATGTATCACTAGGTTTTTGCATAGGTGTGTGGATGTTTCAGTGTGTTCATGGAACAGTGAATGGATATGTAAGTAGCTATATTGGTTGCTAACTGGGTGGTCAGTGTGTGCGTTAGTGAGAGAGTGGGTGTATGACTTGCTACATGGGTAAGGGAGTGGGTTTGTGATTCATTGTACGGGTGAGTAAATAGATGTGTTATTGACTGTATTGGTTTGTGAATGGGTGTGAGTAACTATATGGGTGACTAAGTAGGTGTATGAGTGACTGTATTCTGAAGTGACCGGGTGAATCAGTGACTCTATGGGAGAGTAAGTGGATGTGTGAGTAGTTCCTAGTAATTGAGTTGGTGTGTTATGGTCTGCGTGGGTGACTGACTGGGTGTGTCAGTGATTGTAGAAGTGAGTGACTGGGTGTTGTAGTTTTTATATAGGTGAGTTACTTCGTGTGTAAGTGTCTGTATCGGGGAGTGATTGCTTGTGTATGTGAGTAGATAGGTAACTGTGTGGGTGGGTGACTGCTTGCATGGGTGGGTGTGTGGGTATATTAGTGGTTGTGTGGGTATGTTATTTGTTTTTTGAGTACTTCTATAGGTGTGAGAGGTGGGGACCGAGTGACTGTATAAGTGTGTGAGTACCTGTGTTGGTGTATAAATAGCTGAGTTAGTGATGTATGGTGAGTGAGCTGTGTTAGTGCCTGTGTGAGTGAATGAGTGTGTGTCTGCCAGTAGTGTTACTGGTGTAGGAATGAGCATGTGAGTAGTCTTGTATGTGCATGTGCAATTGCTTGTATGGGGGTATGAGAGAATGTTTAAGATTTTTGTGGATGATGTCAACAGTGCTTTCATTTGAGATGTCATCAGTGATATCATCCATGACGTCACTGACCATGTCATGAGTGATGTAATATGTGAGGTCATAAGCAGTGCAATACGGGAACGCAAGTTATACTTAGCTCAGGTAACCATTGCTCTAAACGTTCACTGGTTTTGTACCTGTAGGATGTGTCTCTAACTATGATGTGCCTGTAACCTACATTTTTTCAGTGACTTTCTAGTTTGCTTTTTTTAAATTCTATTCCCTAACTATAATGCCCCTGTAACCTTATTTTTTTTTCAGTAAATGTCTATTTTTTTTTAATTCTGTTTCCAGCAATAATGTCTATCTAACCTTTGTTTTTTTCAGTGAATTTCTATGGTCTTTTAAATTACATATCCTAACTATTACGTTGTTAGACCTGACAGCCTTAGGGTGGTCACCCCTAACTTTTTGCCTGCCTCCCTCCACTTTTTAGATACTGTTTTTGCTGGTTTTTAGACTCTGTGCACTTTACCACTGCTAACCAGTGATAAAGTGCATATGCTCTCTCCCTTTAAACATGGTAACATTGGATCACACCCAATTGGACTATTTAATTTACTTATAAGTCCCTAGTAGAGTGCACTATGTGTGCCCAGGGCCTGTAGAGTAAATGCTACTAGTGGGCCTGCAGCACTGATTGTGCCACCCACTTAAGTAGCCCCTTAACCTTGTCTCAGGCTTGCCATTGTAAGGCCTGTGTGTGCAGTTTCACTGCCAATTTGATTTGGCTTTTAAAAGTACTTGCCAAGTCTAAAACTCCTCTTTTTCTACATATAAGACTCCCCTAAGGTATGTCCTAGGTAATCCATAGGGCAGGGTGCTGTGTAGGCAAAAGGCAGGACATGTACCTGTGTAGTTTGCATGTCTTGGTAGTGTAAAACTCCTAAATTTGTTTATGCACTGCTGTGAGGCCTGCCCCCTTCATAGGCTAACATTGGGGCTGCCCTCTTACATTGTTTGAGTGGCAGCTGATGATCTGAAAGGGGGTAGAAATGGGTCTTCCTGGGCTGAGAGGGTGGAGGATCTGCTCTCACACCAAGGACTGACACTCACCCTACTGGGCCCAGACAGGATTGAACTGAAAGGGGACCTGGTGCACTTCTTGTGCGTCAAAAAGTATAAATATGAGCCACAGTACATATACTGCCAAGATGCAGTTAAAAAAGAATTGAAAACTAGATAAACACATTTACTGCAAAAGTAGATGAGTATTACACCACAATAACAGACTCTAACTATTATACAGCAAATGAAGACAAATTAGCACCCTTACTAAATTACTTTGAAGAAACCTGGATTGGACACCTAAACAGATCTGGTCGCAGACGAAAGCCAAGATTTCCAATAGAATGGTGGAACTGCTACCAAACCTGCTTAGAAGGTGATGCAAAGACTAATAATGCCATAGAGGGATGGCACAACTCCTTCAATAAAGCAATAGGTAAACCCCACCCAAACCTGTATCATTTCATGGAAATTTTGAAAAAGGAGCAAAGTTTCCAAGAAATGAGACTTGCTCAATCACTCTCAGGTAGCCTGAACCCACGCACAAGTAAAAAAAGCAAAGAAATGACCGAAATAATTTTGGGTAAAATACAACAATTTGATACAATAACAGCATCAGACTACCTCGACAGTCTAGCATATATTCTACATTACTAACAACCACTAACCTACTAAAAAATGACTTGCCAGTTTAAAAAAAACATAGACCACCAATTAAATTGGCATTTTTGAAATTATTTCACACTAAATTTATAGAATAATATTGTTCCTACCTTTGAAGTTTTCATGTCTTTATCCAAACACGTGTTGCTGAAGAAATCTTGATCATTAATATCAAAGAAGCATCACATACTTCAAAAAAGAAATAATTAAATATTAATCATCCCAAAAAAATCAAAAATGGTAATACTAATTGGATGATAAAAAAAACAACTCTATATACAATAAAAACTATTAAAAAAATAAAATATAAGACTTTACCAAACCAGAAATCCGAAAAAAAAACAAATATTAAAAACACCACATAAACATTTTTTACCAAAATAAATTAAAAAAATTAATCATATACTTACCAAAGCAACATCATTAATTAAAATATTAACAATCAACAAAAAGACATGAAAAAGAAATTAAGGACACTACTAACACAAAAGAAAAAAATAATAACGAAGGCTGTTACAATGAACCAATTATTTTTTTCATAAACCGAACAATTGCCTTCCTTATAAATCCCTAAAACAAAATTATCACAAGGAAAAGACAATTGTTTGCAACTATTACAAAACCAGTACGATCATTGTAAACATAAAACACTGCTAAACAATTTTGTTTCTTTTACGATACCACTATCATAAACAAAACTGTACGAGAACAAATAATTAAATATAAAAAACATTCCAAACATCGAAAATCTACTACCTATCTTATAACTACCTCCGACAACTATTTCTGTAATAAAAATACCCTACAACATACTGTAAAAAAAAAAGTATAATCCCACTTACCTGAAGAGGTCTCCGCTTCCATCCTATCTTGACCGCGACGCTCCTCTGACTGAAAACAGAAGACGTCAAACAACGTCAACATGGAAGAGCACTAAAAATAGAAAACGGACTATTTTACTCATAGACTATAATAGGGAAAAGAAGAAAATACCACAAAAAATAGATCAATAAATGTAAAAGAAATTGTAAAAAAATTCTAAAAATCTTTAAATATTAAATAATAAATAAAAAAAAATGTTTGCATTTTTTAAACTTTATTATGTTGAAAATAAAAATTATTAAAAAAATTGTGTTTTTATTATTTAAAAATATAATTTGTATGAAAAAATGTATTATTGCAAATTAAAAAAATTCTAACACCTAAAAAATAAAAATATACAAATATCTATGTATTTTCTAAAAAATATTAATTAAATAATACATTTAATAAAATAATATTAATAGAATTGAATATATATATAAAATTATACATCCAAAAAAAGTAATAAAAAAAATATATTAATGTTATCATATCAGAAAAAGATATTCAAAATAAACTAAAAAAATATTTTATCAAATTTTAAAGATGACAAAAACAAATTACAATCAATCAAAAAAAATATATTAAAAAAAATAAACTTTAACATTATTATAATCCAAATTCTACTCTACCAAATACTATTATATCAAACATTCAAAAATACATTTTTAAACATAACTATTTTAAAACAAAAAATACACCTTTAACCAAAAAACTAAAAAACAATACAAAACCTAAAAAAATAAAAAATAAAAACAAATCACCTTTAATAAAAAATTATAAAATATCAATACATTCCCAAATCATTATCCAGCAATAAACAAAATTCCACCCCTAAAAAAATAATTAACACCAATATAAAAAATACCCCAAAATATAAAAAAATACCTGATTATAAAAACACTTCCCCACCCATAAACCCTACATCCCCTATATCCCACCCCTAAGTATACTCATACTTTTAATAAAAAAAATAAAAAATTTACCCAAATACAATAAATAATACCTGAGTAGTAATATACTTCCCACCCATAACCCCTAGATCCCAAATACCCATCCATTACACCACAACACTTTTTAAAAAAATTACAAATTAATACCCAAATACTAAAAGACTTCACCACCCATTACCCCTCCATTCAATCTATAACATGCCTTATACCACAATATTTTTTATTTTTATTTTTTTTTATTACCCAAATGTATAAAAAAATACCCAAGTATTAATATACTTACCACCCATAACACCTACATCCCATATATCTCATCTATTATCCCACAACTTATTGTTGAAAAAATAAATAAAATATTACCCAAGTATACCAAGTAATACCCAAATTACTAATACACTTCTCCACCCATAAACACTACATCCCATATATCCCACCCATAATCCTACAGCATATAATAAAAACAATATAAAAAATTACTCATCTATATCAATTAATACTTCAGTATTAATACACTTAACCACCCATAACCCCTGTATCCCATATATCCCACACCTAAATCCACAGCAAGTTTCCCACAAAAAAAATCCCAATACTACAAATTTGTACCTCAGTATTACTAAACTTTCCAAGCCAGAACCCTTAAAACCAATTTATCTCATACCATACCTTACCCCATGCAATATTTTTAAATATTTAATAAAAAATTACCAAATTATTTAAAATAATACCTAATTATTGATAAACGATCCCACCCATAACCCCCATCTCACCTATCCTAATCCTTATCCCACAATTAATTTTCCAAATAACAAACTAAAAATTAACCAAGAGCATAAATGAATACCTAAATACTAATAAAATTCACCAACCATAAAAAAGTACATACCATATATCCCACCCCTTACCCACATAAACTATAAAAATTTGACATTTTTTTAATCCCACATTATAAATTAATACCTGAGTATTAATACACTCCCCCACCCATAACCCCTAAATGCCAGATATCCCACACCTAAATCCACAACATAAATTCCAAAATGTTCAAAAAACAACTGCATAAATTAATACTTAACTATTAACACACTTCCCCACCCATAACATACACAAACCATATATTCCATACCTTAATCCACAACATATCCTTAAAAAAATATACAAAAATATACTCAAAGTCCTAACAAATTACCCAAATATTAATACACTGCCCCACCCAGATCTCACAGAAGAAACAAAATACCCAAGGATAAACATTAATACCCAGTTACTAATACACTTCCCCACACATAACCCCTTCATCCCATACATCCCACCCCTAAACCCACAACATAAATTACAACATTCAAAAAATACAAGTACTTAAATTAATACCTGAGTATTGATACACTTCCCCACCCATAAAGCCCACAACCCATACATTCCATTAATTAATCCACACCATATCCTTAAAAAAATATAAAAAAATACTCAAAGTCCTAATAAAATACCCAAATATTAATACACTACACACCCAAATTTCACAAAATAAAATAAAAATACCCAAGTATATAAGTTAATACCCAATTACTAATACACTTTCCCACCCATAACCCTTACATCCCATATATCCCACCCCTAAACCCACAACATACATTATGACATTTAAAAAAATACAAGTACTTAAATTAATACCTAAGTATTAAGACACTTCCCCACACATAACGCCCACAACCCAGACATTCCATTACTTAATCCACAGCATATCCTTAAAAAAATATAAAAAATATACTCAAAGTCCTAACAAAATACCCAAGTATTAATAAACTGCCCACCCAAACTTCACAAAAAAAAAAAAATAGCCAAGTATATAAATTAATACCCAATTACTAATACACTTCCCCACCCATAACCCCTACATTCCACATATCCCGTCCCTTAACCCACAGCATGCCACACCATAACAAAACTACTCAAATACAAATTTTAATACCTTAGTAATAACCCCTCCATCCCACATATATCACCCCTAAATCCACATAATAATTTAAATAAATTTAAAAAAATACCCAAGTATATACATTACTATGTAATACCTAACAAAATAAAGAAAAAATACTCAAAAATTCAAACTCATAATTGCGCTACATAACTCCAAAAACACTAGACAAAATCAAAACAATTTAAAATAAAAACTTCAGTATCACTACCCATATAGATAAATATATAAAAATATACATATAAAAATATATATCTAAAGACATATATATAAAAATAATGTATTTACACATATACAAATTAATATATACAAACACAAACAATAATACAAATAAGAAATATACATATATATAAAAGTAAACATATAATAATAAAACCCTAAACAAATAAATACCAAAACACAAAACTTAAATTAAAATTTGTTTAAAAAAAAATCACTTACCTTAAAATTCGTTGTTCTGGCATTAGTTGTTAAGGCAAAATAGTTGTTAAGGCAGTAGTTGTTCAAAACTTCGTTGTTAAGACATAGTAGTTCTTCAGGATTCGTTGTTAAGGCAAGTAGTAGTTCCAACGTAGTTGTTTAGGTTGTTTCCCTTTTTAGGCCTCAATGGATACTACCGCAGATTTGTCAAGGGCTATGGTACCATTGTGTCACCCTTGGCAGAACTTACTTCCTAAAAGCTACCTAGGTTGGTGAATTGGACAGAGGCTTGTCAGAAAGCCTTTGATTCTCTGAAGGAAGCCATGTTCACGGCCCCCTTGCTCAAGGCCCCTGATTACTCCCAGGAATTTATTGTGCAGACAAACGCTTCAAAGCATGACATAGGGGCTGTTCTAGCACAGCTAAATGAGGAGGGCTCAGATCAACCAGTAGTCTTTATTAGCAGAAGACTATTACCACAGGAACAGAGGTGGAGTGCTATTGAGAGAGAAGCATTTGCTGTGGTCTGGGCACTGAAGAAGTTGAGAACATACCTGTTTGGGACTCACTTCCGGGTTCAGACAGACCACAGGCCCCTCAGATGGCTCATGCAAATGAGGGGTGAGAATCCTAAACTCTTGAGGTACTCCATTTCCCTACAGGGGATGGACTTTATGGTGGAGCATCGCTCGGGGATTGACAACACCAACGCTGATGATCTCTCCAGATACTTCCGCCTTAGCAATGAGAGCTCCCAGGAGGTTGGGTAGCTCTCCCCACTTTCAGCTGGGGGTAACATGTTAGACCTGACAGCCTTAGGGTGGACACCCCTAACTTTTTGCCTGCCTCCCTCCACTTTTTAGATACTTTCTTTGCTGGTTTTTAGACTCTGCGCACTTTACCACTGCTAACCAGTGCTAATGTGCATATGCTCTCTCCCTTTGAACATGGTAACACTGGATCTCACCCAATTGGACTATTTAATTTACATATAATTCCCTAGTAGAGTGCACTATGTGTGCCCAGTGCCTGTAGATTAAATGCTACTAGAGGGTCTGCAGCACTGATTGTGCCACCCACTTAAGTAGCCCCTAAACCTTGTCTCAAGCATGCCATTGCATGGCCTGTGTGTGCAGTTTCACTGCCAATTCGACTTGACATTTAAAAGTACTTGCCAAGTCTAAAAATCCTTTTTTTCTACATATAAGACTCCCCTAAGGTATTCCCTAGGTAACCCATAGGGCAGGGTGCTGTGTAGGCAAAGGGCAGGACATATACCTGTGTAGTTTCCATGTCCTGGTAGTTTGTTTTTACACTGTTGTGAGACCTGTCCCCTTCATAGGCTAACATTGGAGCTGCCCTCTTACATTATTTGAGTGGTAGCTGCTGATCTGAAAGGGGTAGGAAGGTCATATTTAGTATGGCCAGAATGGTGATGTAGAATCCTGCTGACTGGTGAAGTTGGATTTAATATTATTATTTTAGAAATGCCACTTTTAGAAAGTGAGCATTTCTCTGCACTTAAATCTTTCTGTGCCTTACAATCCACGTCTGGCCGGGTTTCGTTGACAGCTCCTTGTGCATTCACTCAGACACACCCCAAACACAGGATACCCAGCCTCACTTGCATACATCTGCATTTTGAATCGGTCTTCCAGGGCTTGGAGGGTGGAGGGTCTGCTCTCACACCAAGGACTGCCCCCTACTGGGACCCTGGCAGACAGGATTGAACTGAAAGGGGACCTGGTGCACTTCTAAGCCACTCTTTGAAGTCTCCCCCACTTCAAAGGCACATTTGAGTATGTAAACAGGGCCTCTGCCCCTACCAACTCAGACACTTCCTAGAGAAGAAACTTGTAACCAGAACCTGCATCCTGCCAAAAAGAACTGCCTGGCTGCCCAAAAGACTCACCTGACTGCTTTCTGTGAAGGACTGCTGCCTTGCTGTTGCCCTGCTGCCTTGTTGCTTTCTGGCTGAGGTGAAGAATTGCTCTCCAAGGGCTTGGAAAGAGCTTGCCTCCTGTTCCCTGAAGTCTCAGAACCAAAAAGACTTCATCTCTTTAAGAAGGACTCCTTGTGCGGCGAAATTCGACGTACAGCCTGCTAGAAACGTCACACAGCCTACACCACGGTGAAAATTTAACCGCACGCCAAACCGGAACGACACAGCCTGACTTTGCAACGAGAAGATCAACGCAGTGCCAGCGTAGCGACCGGAAATCCAACGCACAGCCCACTGGATTGACGCACAGGCGACCCAGAATGACGCAGCCTGACTTCCAGAGAGGAATCGATGCAGCGCCTGCAGTACGGTAAAAAAATTTATGCAACCCCTACCGGATTGATGCAGCTCATGTGACTTCGTCCTGCCAGCGTAGGAAATCCACCCACCATTCCCGGGGCGTCTGAAAACCTCGCAACTCGAAGAGGATCCACGACCGATCGCTGGAAATCGATGCACAGCCGTCCCTGCATGAGCACTAAACAACGTATCGCTATGTGCGGCCTAAGAAATCGAAACACACCTTTTTGTTTCCACGCTTCTCCTCCTCTGGGGTTCTTTGTGGAGATTTTGCATGCGAACCAGGTACTTTGTGCATGAAAGAGACTTTGTTTGGTTTTGAAAGACTTAAGACACTTTGGCCCTCATTCTGACCTTGGCGGTCGGCGGAGAGGCGGCGGTCGGACCGCGAACAGACCGGCGGTCAGAAAAATGGCATTCTGACCGCGGCGGTCACCGCCGCGATCGACCGCCACTTCCCCACTCCGACCGCCACGGCGGTCATGACCGCCGGGCTGGAGTTTGCGCACTCCGGCCCGGCGGTCGTCCCAAGACCGCCAACGGTATCATGACCCTGCCTACCGCCGCGGTTTCTGGCGGTCGGGAACCGCCTTGCGAACCATGGCGTTAAGCACTATCGGGGCCAGGGAATTCCTTCCCTGGCACTGATAGGGGTCTCCCCCACTACCCACCCGAGTCCTCCCCCCACACCCTCCACCCCCCTGCCACCTCCCAGAGGTGGTACGAACCCCCTCCCCACCCCCACCCCGACATGCACATACATGCACCCCGACATGCACACACCCCCAACATGCACATATACACACCCCCTACACACACATACACAACGGGGACACATACCCGCACACATACATGCAGACATGCGCACCTGCCGAACAGCACACATTACCCATAGACACAGCAGCACCCCCCACCCGCATACACGCACTCATACACCCCCTCTACACACTCACACGCACACCCCCATGCACGCCCACATCACACAACACCCCCCCTCCCCCTCCCCTCACGGACGGTCAACTTACCTTGTGCGTTGGTCCTCCGGGAGGCGACGGGAGCCATGGGGAGGTGACCGCCAACAGAACACCGCCAACAGAAGACCGCCACACAGATATGTGGGTCGTAATTCTGTGGGCGGTGTTCTGCTGGCGTGGCGGTGGAGGTTGACCAGTCTCCACTTTACCGCCGACCGCCAGTGTGGCTGCTGGCGGTTTCCCGGCGGAACGCTCCCAGCGGTCGGAATGCGCACAGCGGCATACCGCCGCGGTCGGCGGTCTTCACCGCGGCGGTAACTCGGCGGTCTCGCGAAAAGACCGCCAAGGTCAGAATGAGGGCCTTTATATCACTTTTCAGTGATATCTCTACATTTACTTATTGCATCTTTGATTGTTTTTTGACCTGCACTTATCCAGATAAATGTTATATATTTTTCTAAACACTGTGTGGTGTATTTTTTGTGGTGCTATATTGTGTTATTGTATGATTTCTTGCACAAAAACTTTACACATTGCCTTCTAAGTTAAGCCTGACTGTTCAGTGTCAAGCTACCAGAGGGTGGGCACAGGAGAATTTGGATTGTGTATGACTTAGCCTGACTAGAGTGAGGGTCCTTGGTTGGACGGGGGTAACCTGACTGCCAACCAAAGACCCAATTTCTAACATACGTCTATCTAATCTTTTTGTTTTTTCACTGAATTTCTTGTATTTTTTATTCTATTTCCCAACTATAACATCCCTGTAACCTTTGTTTTTTTCTGTGAATTTGTAAATTTTTTTATATTGTGTACTACTTTTAATTTGATATATATACTGTATATGTCTGTCTCTATAGGTGTGAGAATAGCTTTGAGAGGGTGTTTGTGTATGTGAGTAGGTGTGAGAGAGTCTCAGTGTGAGTCTGAGTGAGTGTAAGAGAATTGGTGTGTGTGTGTGTAATGTGAGTATGTCTTCTTTTTTCAGATGTGTGAAAAATATAGAGGAGGAGCAGTCTTCTTTATTGCAAACCTAAAGATGCTTTGAACATAATATTTATTATTTTATTTCAGATTGTTGCTGTTCTAACATATATTTATGGTTAATTCAATAGTGAACTTCTTTTTTTAGGACTTATTCATTTAATCGTGTTGTCATGGAAGTGGTGTTCTTTGCGATTAATCGCAATGTCAGCGTATTTTTTAAAAGTTTCAAGTAGTTGTATACAGACTTTTTATTCAATCTGAGACAAATGTAGTTTGTTATATACGTATGAAAAATGTTAACTATGGTTTTTGTTTGACTGAAAAAGGTGTGTTTGCCTTGGTTTGTTTACTCGTAATGTTGTCGGTCATTGAGGTCATCGTGATTAATTGTGACATTAGCGTGTTTTCAAGGAGTTATAATTTGTACTAAATCAACATCTTATTTAAAGATTGAAATGGTTAGTTTAATATTCAGGTTTATGATGAGTCTTATTTAAATATTTATCTTGTACTTGGTTTGGTTTGTTTAATCTCGACGTCGTCATCATCCACACAGTGCTCACGATTAAGAGCGAAGCTACCGTGTTTTTGGGAGTGAGAACAACTTAGAAACTGATTTTCAATGTAATCATATATATCACTATTTTATTGTAGTGGTGAAAATAGTATTAATAGTATGAGTTCTTCAATGTTAAACATGTTCTTTGCTTTTTTTTGCTAAATCGCGGCATTGTCTCAATTATGTCATTATTTGCGACAGCCACGTGATCTTGAAATGAAGAGCTTTGATTGGACAATACTGAATTCAGTTATATTTGAAGAAGACCACACCCAGACTTCCCATTTGGCTTTAACATGCAAAGGGAGATCGAGCTGTTTTGAGCTCTGCTGACTCAACTGCTGCGTTCAGTAAGTTTTGGTTACTTTTTTGTTTATAAACTGGCATCTAGTACCTCTCAGTACTCAGAGGAACAGGCAGATGAGCAATCTTCTTCAGATGAAGAAATTCCCCAGAAAAGGAGTCAATAGCATGAAAATTCTTTGAAATCCCTTCAGGAAAGAAAAAGACAGTGGCCAAACAGGTAAAATGAACACCTTGTGATAAAATACTTTCAAGGGAATCAAGCAAGAGGTACTCATGCCCAACAATTGTTCAATTTCCCCGCCGCTGCGTCCCCTGCGGCCCCTCTGCCCCTCCCGCCTCCCCCATCCTTCTCACCGCCTCTTTGTTCAATTTCCCCGCCGCTGCGTCCCCTGCGGCCCCACCCTCCAGCCCTCTCATTCGACAGGCCCTCCCACCTCCCAGCTGCCACTTCCACCCTCCCCTCCTCTTATGGAAGCCGCGGTGCGGCCGCGCCGCTGGCGCACTGAAGGCGCACCAAAGGTAAGCCTGCCTGCGCCCGTCCGCGCCTGGACCGCGTCCAGCGCCGGAACCCCTGGCCCTCTCAGACACACCTACTCCCCCCTCACCCTCCACTCTCTCAACCCAGGCCCCCGCCCCACATGCATCACATCTAACCCCACACACACACATGGCCCCTTCACCTGCCACACCTGCCACTTCTTCTGCTCGTCATCCTTCACACCACACACCAACCATAGTGACCCCACCTTCAACAAACACAACACCCCCAACACAAGACCCACCCACCCTGCCCCCACCAACCAACCCCGCAGCACACCAGCCCACAACCAGAACACACCCCGCAACAACACCCTCACGCACCGCACCAACACCACCCACCACAACCACCTTAACTGCCTGCTCCTAAACATCCGCTCAATTCACAAACATGCCATAGAACTCTGGGACCTCATCACATCACACTCACCTGATATCGCCTTCCTCTCGGAAACCTGGACCAACCCCTCCTCAGAACCCGACGTAGCCATAGTCACCCCCAAGGGATACAAACTCCAACACAAAGACCATCTCAGCAGGCCAGGTGGTGGCATCGCCATCCTACACAGAGACACCATCAAAGTCACCACCTGCTCCCAAGACACTATCGACAACACTGAACACATCCACATTAACAACAACTCCACCCTCAGAGGAACACTAATCTACAGACCACCCGGACCACGCCCGCCTTCTGCTACACCATCGCCGACAACATCAGCTTGCACGCCCTCACCTCCACAGACTACATGATCCTCGGTGATTTCAACTTTCACTTAGAAAACCCACAAGACCACAACACTACCTCCCTCATAGACAACCTCACCAACCTCGGACTCAAACAACTGGTCACCGCACCCACTCAGCAGGACACACGCTTGACGCAATTTTCACCTCAAGCCAACACATAGCCTACACCCACACCACCGAACTCCTCTGGACTGACCACCGCTGCGTCCACTTCTCCTTCACCAAACCCCCCACACACTACCATCAACACACCACACCCTACTGCATGTGGGACAAGATCCCCACAGAACGACTAAACTCCCAACTGGCCCATAACCCCTCCCACACCAACGATCCCAACACAGGAGCACACAACCTCTCCAAAAGGATCACTACCTGCGCAGACACACTAGCCCCCCTCATAAAACACATCGCCATCCGCAACATCAAGAACACCCCATGGTTCACCCCTGAACTCCAAGACTCCAAGCGTAAATGCCGCCAAGCTGAGAAAATATGGAGACTAGAACCTTCCACAACCAACTTCTCCACCCTCAAAACCACCATTTGCACCCATCACCAACTCATACGCACCGCCAAAAGAGATCTCTACAAGACACGTCTTGACAACAACTCTCAAAACAGCAAAGAACTCTTCACCATCATCAAAAAGCTTGCCAAACCCAAAGCCAGCAACATAGACCCCCCCACACACAGCCCCTATGTGACGCCCTTTCCAACCACTTCCTCCACAAAATCCTGGACATCCACAACAGCTTCATACCACACACACCCACCACACATACCCTTCACTCACCCAACCCAACCCCCCCCTCAAGACCCCCCACCACACTCTCCACAAGGACCCCCACCACACACGAAGAAACCGAAAAAACTATGAACTCCATCCACTCCGGTTCCCCCTCCGACCCCTGTCCACACCGCGTCTACAACAAAGCTAGCCCTACCATCGCCCCCATACTCTACAACATAATCAACTCCTCTTTCAACTCCGCCACCTACCCAGACCCCTGGAAGCACGCGGAAATCACCGCTCTCCTAAAAAAAAAACAAGCAGACCCAGAGATCCTCTCCAACTACCGCCCCATCTCCCTCCTCCCTTTCCCCGCCAAGGTTGCAGAGAAATTAGTCAGCACCCGCCTATCCCACTTCCTCGAAACAAACAACACTCTTGACCCCTCACAATCTGGGTTCTGCAAGAACCACAGCACAGAAACCGCCCTCATCGTATGCACTGACGATATCAGGTCCAAAGTCGACAAAGGCGAGACCGTCGCACTCATCCTCCTAGACCTCTCCGCAGCCTTTGACACCGTCTGCCACCACACACTCCGCACACGCCTCCACAACATAGGAATTCGCCACAAAGCCTTAGACTGGCTGACCTTCTTCCTCACTGACTGGACCCAGAGAGTCCGCCTTCCGCCCTTCCACTCCAACAGTACCAAGATCACCTGCGGAGTCCCCCAAGGGTCCTCCCTCAGCCCCACACTCTTCATCATCTACATGATCCCTCTAGCCAACATCCTTCGAGCACACAGAATCACTATCCTCTCCTATGCAGATGACACCCAACTCATCCTCTCCCTCACCCGCAACCCCACCCCACCACTGCCAAAACCAACCTACACGCTGCTCTCCTCGACACCGCCAACTGTATGACCACTAACCACCTCAAGCTCAACTCAAACAAAACCGAGATCATCATCTTCGGCCCCAACAAAACCACATAGGACGACTCCTGGTGGCCCACCGCCCTAGGCCCTGCACCCACCGCCGCAACCCACGCACACAACCTCAGCATCATCTTCGATCCCTCCCTCTCCATGACACAGCAAATCAATGCTCTAACCTTCTTCTGCTTCCACACACTCCGCACTCTAAAAAAATCCTTCAAATGGATTCCCCCAGAAACCAGAAAGACAGTCACCCACGCACTCTTCAGCAGCAGACTGGACTACGGTAACGCCCTCTACGCCGGCACCACACTCAAACTCAAACACAAACTCCACAGAATCCAGAACACAACTGCACGCCTCGTCCTTGGCCTCCCCGCCACAAACGAATCTCACCACACCTCAAATCCACTGGCTCCCCATAGACAAGAGAATCACATTCAAGATCCTCATTCACGCACACAAATCCCTCCACAACACCGGCCCAACCTACCTCAATGAAAGAGTTAACTTCCACACTCCCACACACAACCTCCGATCAGCCGACCTCGCCCTAGCCACAGTCCCCCGCATCCAACGCACCACCACAGGAGGCAGGTCTTTCTCCTATCTCAATTGATTGATTGAACAAAGACCATGCTTTACCATATGCAAATAAAGGCCCGTATTTATACTTTTTTTAGCGCCGCATTTGCGCCGCTTTTTGGCGCAAAACGGCGCAAACCTACAAAATACAATGGCATTTTGCAAGTTTGCGCCGTTTTTGCGTCAAAAAACGACGCAAATGCGGCGCAAAAAAAAGTATAAATACGGGCCAAAATGTGCTAATTTTCTTTTCTTTGGCTTCTTTATTTTAATTTCAAGTTTTTTCAAGTTTTAAAGACTTTATTATGGTCTATTTGCCATTTTATTTAAAACACATACCAAACAAGTTACAAAAGTTTCTGAAAATCACAAAAACTGTTTAAAATGTCCCAAAAAAAGAAACAAAAATGGTTCTCTTTACAACCACTGTTCTTGGTAAAAAAAAAAAAAAAAAGATAAACTATATGTGTCCATGTGTATGTGTATGAAAAAGAATAAAGAAAAGAGTGCATCAATGCATGTATGGTTGAGTGAAGGTGTGCATGAGTGCATGAATGATTGAATGAGTGAGCATCTACATGTGTGAGTGTGTGAGTGTATGTATGAGTAAGTGAGTGCATGAGTGTGTCCATGAGTGACAGACTGAGGCCCTCATTACGAGTTTGACAGTCAGTAGACCACCACGGTGGAGATGGTGGTTGCACTGATGCGGGACTGGCAGTTTAGACCGCCAAATTACGAGTACTGGGAAGGCCCCTGCAGAACCCAGTCAAGCTTCCGTCCAAAATGCCTATGTGGACGGACCGCTGTAGCCGGCAGAAGTCCTCTTCAGGCCGCCAGTCAGACAGTTTCGACCCACTATATTATGAGGTTGCACACCGCCAGGACTTCCAGGGTGGTCTAACCACTGCGAAAACCATGGCAGAAATGAACAACATAAAAGGAAGCACCCACCTTCTGGAACACAGGCACATCCATAAGCGCCATGGCACGCAAATGGCAAGTCTTTCCAATGCTCCTCCTGGCCATTGACATCCAGGACCAGCAACGCCGACTTAGACACCAGCTGTAAGTACCCCATCCTAGCACACACTGGAGGGAAGGACATTAGTACACACACACACGCGCACAAATGTACAGTCACCATACATACATGAGGAAGGAAAGACAGGACATGCTATGTAGCATCAACACCAACGGTGTCGTTGTAGGTAAATAGTATTGTGAATTAAAAAAAATTCATGACAGCAACTATATACAAAATGCCACAAGTGCTCCATTGTCCAAATGTCCTGGGCACACTGGGCATGTGAGGACTACCCAACTTGACTCTTGCTTGCAATGTGCAGACCTCTACAGGGCAGGGTCAACAATGGGGCATTCTAGCACCTCAGGGATGGGGGTGGAGGGGTGTGTGCTCAGGGTTTTTGTATGGGGGTCCTTCTTCTTATCAGGCTTCCCCCCTTAATGTCCTGCTTTCGGGGGGGTGCCTTAGTCTTGCCCCTTTTTCCTTCTTAGGTGGGACAGCAGTGGAGGCCACCACAGCAGGGGACCCAGATGGAGTGCTACCAGGGCTGGAGGTTTGAGAGACAGGTGTGCCTGTTGTGGCAGCACTGCAGACTGATGACTGCAGGGCATGGCTCAGCCCAGAGGAGGACAGGGAGGTGGAAGGCAGGGGTCTGGGAAGGGTAGCAGGGCGTTTGGGGGGGAACAGGGACTGGACCAGGAGATGGGAACAGGGAAAACTCATGCAGGAATCTCTGTTTAGGGGCACCGGGTAGGTCATGGGTAAGGCATTTGGGAGTGTAGGGAGAGGGGATGGTTGATAGGTATGTACATGGATATAATTTGGGTGCTGATGCGTGGGTGTATGAAATGTGTGTGTTGGGTGTGTGTTGGGTGGATGAGTGTGGGTGTAAAGGTGTACTGGGAGGCAGAGTGTAGGAGACACAGGGAGATGGCAGGGGGATGTGTGAGTCAATGTGGGGTGGTGTGTTCAGGTAGTGTAGATGTGCTGCTTGTGGTTGTGTTGACTGTTGTGGTGCGTGCAGATGTGGTGTATGGGGTACATGCATGGGGTCAGATGTTGTAGTGATGGAGGCAGTGACAGGACATGTGTCTGGACCTGGTACTGATGATGTGGTGTCTGCATGTTTGAGTGGTGATGTGACTGTGAAGGGAGAGCAGGTGGGGAACTCAGGATAGGTAGTGGATGTTGGTGTGTGTGCGTCTGAATGGTGGGTGTGTGCATGGCAGTGGTGGCATTTGTGGTGCATGTGAATGTCCTTGTGCTCTGGGTCTGTTGGTGGGGATGCATTCCGGTATGAAAGTATGCTTTGGATGGGAAATGGGAGAGGGATGTGGGAGTGGGAACAGGTAGTTGGAGGGGGGACCGAGGAAAAAGGAACACTGGCTGCCATCAATGAGGAGGCCAGAGCCTGAAATGATCTCTGAAGGGGAGAGAGGGCACTGTGAATGCCTTCCAGTAATGCATTTGACTGTTGCATCTGGGATGCCAATCCTTGGATGGCATTCACAATGGTTATCTGTCCTACAGAGATGGACCTCAGGAGGTCAATAGCCTCCTCAATGAGGGCAGCAGGGCTGCCTGGGACAAGGGCATTCAGTGAAGGAGATGCCCACCCTCCTGGGTGAGCGGGCATGGGCAACTGGGTGGGAAGCTCCAGGGAGGGCCGTGCTGGTAAGGGTGGGTGGTGGACAAGGATGGTGCACGCATTGGGCCTGAAGGTTCCATCACCAACAGAGAGTCACCATCGGAAGAAGAATCTGATGATGGTGTCGATGTTCCTGTCTCACCCATTGTGCTCCACTCACCAGCTGTCCCACTGGTCCCCTCGGCTCCGCTGGTATCAGCCTACTGGGTCCTGTCCTGTGGGATGCAGCTTCCCCACTTGCCGGTTCCCCTTCTCCTTCGCCAGATGATGCTGTTCCACACACAGAAAGAGGAGCAGAGGGAGAGTGAAACAGTGAGAGACAGGGTGGGAGAAAGAGAAACAGGGAGCAAGTGGTCAATGCCGGCACAACAGCCACAAACAAGTCACTACAACATACTCCAGTGCCGTTTCATTACATGCCATGCCTTCACACACACATGCTATTGCAATGACAGCCCATGCGTGCCACCTCACTCATGCACATGAGTTTTACACATGCTGACACACATTCAATCCAGTACAGGATGAAAGCTATACCCCCAACACATGTCTGACCCACTCCATTGGCTCATGGCTCTATACGATCACTAGACCCACTCTCTATATTCTACGGGAGTTTGGAGGCATACTTACACAGCCACACAACCCAAGCACATATAGCTGTATGATGTGAAACCTCAGACTTCGCAGACTACACATACACCACATGCCAGCAGATAGGGATATGGCCCCAGCAACCCTGATTGGATAGCTGGGAGTAAAATATGTGTGAACTCCAGAAGTAGGAACCCTGTCCACATCTAAGACCCTGCTCATGTACTACACAGTTGCCCTGTCATCGATGCCACTTAGCAGTAAAGGTAACCCCAACTCACATCCTGCACTGTATATGAACACATGTATGTAGCACATCCGGCATCAATGCGTCTCAAGCCTAGTCATACAGTAGCTACCTAGCACACATTCCACAGCCTTCACACACTGCACCGGCTGCACCTATCACTTATCACATAACCTAAGTACGAATGTGAACTCACCCCCTTGTGTGACCCTCAAGAGCCCATCCATCTCATGGTACGCCACCGCCCAAAATGGGAACATAAGGGGGGTCAGGGTCCGGCGGGCAGACCTCCCTCGTTGGGAGGACGCCCCCAGCTGGGCCTCACCGGTCTTCCTCACCCAGTGTCGCAGGTTGTCCCACTGCTTCCTGCAGTGGGTGCTCCGCCAGGCATGGAGCTCCAGGGTCCCCACTTGCTTGGCAATGGCATGCCAGATCCCCTGCTTTTGATGGGCGCTCACCTGCATGGATAACATAGAGAAAAGGAGACAGTCATGTAGCGTGGCATCTTAGGGACTGCATTGGACACAACACATCCCCTGAACATACGCACATTTCAACCTTCCAGTTCTCCTCACAGCCCTCAGCCAGGTCCTTCCACGAGTAACTTGTCCTCGTCCCAAGGCCCCCATCCACATTCATACCACTCACAGACAGTACAATCATAATGCACTCACCTGCTGCCCTGGTGCTCCATACAACTGGGCATACAAGGGTAGGACACCCTCCACAAGCTTCTATAGTTCCTCCTGTGGGAAGGCTGGGGACCTATCCCCTGCAGCACATGGCATCTTGGCTACCAGTGGCAGAACACAGCAGCACACGCAGTGGAGGTATACTCAGCACGAGTACAAGGGCTTAAGTGAACATGAGCACATGAAATGGTGGTCACGGCCTCCGCAGACATCACCGTCACCACCGGCAGTGATCGCCATTGGCTCATGTCTCCCATAGGCAACCTTGTTAACCAATAAGGAGTTGCACGGCATTTGCGCCCGCCTACCACCATGATGTCTTATGCCAGCGGAATTCACTCACTTCCATGTGCCCTGTGCAAACATGACAGGCGGCTGCCATTTTACTTCTACAATGTGTACAAAGGCTGTTTATGAGGTGTGTCATGGATGTTTAATAGTGACCTGTGCACAGCTCCGCTGCGTCCACAAAGTCCTTTATGCAGGTAATGATTGCCACTCCCTCCTATTCCCAGGTACAGTGGAAGAATGATGGTGAGGAATGCTCCTGTCTACAGGCCTCCGGTCGATCTTGCCACCCTTGAAGAGAGGCATATCATCCAGTGCTATTGGCTCAACCGTCAGACCATCATGGAGCTTGTGAGGCTGTTGGAGCCGGATCTGCAGCCTGGTATTCATCATCCCAATGCCATCACCCACAGTACAGGTGTTGGCAGTCCTCTGCTTCCTTGCCTCAGGGTCCTTCCAAATAACAGTGGGCTGGGCTGTTGGAATATTCCAGCCCATGTTCAGTAACGTCTTGAAGAACGTCCTATGTGCTCTACTGAAACATGTTGGCAGCTATATCAGGTTCCCCCAACGTGATGATCTGCCCTCTGTGAAAGCAACCTTCTACATTGTGGCACTGTGACACTGTGGTTTAGGAACCATAAAACCTTCTACTCAACCAATGTTCGGGTGGTATGTTTCGCAGACCTCTACATCACTCAAGTGACTGCCCTGTTCCCAGGATCAGTGCATGATGTCTACATACATACTGCGGAACAGAAGTATCCCACACCTGATGGCACCACTGCGAAGGGATCGTGCCTGGCTCATCAATATGTATTGTGTCATATGTGTGCCTCTGTATTCTGCATACTCTGCACCACCTTCCAGATTTACGTACATTTTTCAATATGCTTATTACCTCTGTGCACACAGATGACTCTGGTTATCCCAACCTGCCATGGCTACTGATTCCTCTCAGGCATCTGATTACAGCAGCAGAAAAGCATTTCAATGAGGCCCATGGTAGGACCCCATGGGTAATCGAACACACCTTTGGAGTGCTGAAAGCCAGATTCAGGTGCCTGCACCTCACTGGAGGGGCCATACTGTACAGACCAGCAAAAGTGTGCCAGATCATTGTAGCATGTTGCATGTTGCACAATTTGGCTATTAGATGTCACATCCCATTACTGGATGCTAAGGAGGGTGCAGCTCTGCCAGTGGCTTATGAAAGGGACATGGGGAGTGATGAGGAGGATGATGACGAGGATGCAGCTGATTCCAGAGCAGAGCTGATACAACAATACTTCCACTGATATACAGGTATGTGTCAGAGCCATGCTATGTAATCAGTATCAATGTCTGCCGTGTGCAGGGCTGCTACCAGAGTTGTGTATTCAGTGTGGGTGTAGTGTGTACACATTACAGTAGATGTGGTGCTGTTAACTGTATCACAGAACATGTAAATGATTACTCCCTCTTCTGGCACTATCACATAAATTGGTAGGTCAATGGTCTTCTTGTTACATATGTGATGGCGGTACATAATGTACACATGATAGATAAAGACATAGACAGAAACTGTGCTCAAAGTTGTTTATTTTTATAATACAAGTGCAAGGGCTGATGAGTGGGGTCATGGTGAGTAGGATCATCAGAGTACTTAGCCCACTTTTGGGAGTCGTATTCCAGTATGATGGTCATGTGAAAAATGTGTTATGACAGTGGACAGTCAACAGGGTGTCGCTGTGACACACAAGGGGGAGTGTTCCGAAGTGGTTCATTTCCTGTGCTGGTCTTGGCATCAGTGGAGGCTGGATGTCTGGTTGGACATCCTCGCTTGCGTGGGGGCTCCCCAGCTACAGGGGAAGGGATCCTGCTGTCCTGCATGTTCTGTAGCAGGGCCTCCATTCCACTGGTTGCGGCTGACGTGGAGGGCTCAGAGATGATCTGGATTATGGTAGCGGCCTGCTAGTGGGAGGTGGACTGACGTTGGATGGTGGCAAGTTCCGTCACCACCTTGCTATGGTGGATATGGTGGCATTGTGGGTCTGCCACTGCTGCATGGCCTCCCGATGGTTCTCCCTCTGTAGGCTCTGGGTCTCCCGCAGCGTAGTGAGGATCTGGGCCATGCTGTCCTGGGTTTGGTGGTATGCACCCAGGACCTGGTTGAGGGCCTCCTAGCCAGTCTGATGTTGTTGCTGCCCCCTCCCTTGGAGCACAGATCCCCTCCCACTTGCCCTGGCCCCCTGTGTCTGGGCCCCTGGCACAGTGTGCCCACTCCCACTAGGCCTTCATTGACTGGGTCGGGTGCCATTAACTCAGGACTCCGTACTGTGGGGCACACCTCTAATTGAATGGTCCCTGAGGCACACGTTTTGAGAGGAGGGGCTAGCTGTGGTGTTGTAGCCACTCTTGAGGGTGAATCCGGGTTGTCTAGGTTGGGGCTGCTGGAGGTGGACTGGCCAGTTGCCCCAGATGGCCTAGGCATTTAATTGTCCTCCAGACATCCACTGGGTCCTTCATCATGGGGAGGGCTGTGTGACCCTGGCATCCTCTGCTGGATGGCAGTAGCAGGGTTCAATGTGGATGGAAAGGGTGAGAGTTATTACATGGAAATGTCATTGTAGTGTCATGGTGTGCTGCTTGGAGTGGGTGGACTTATTACCCAGGGATGGCAATGACATTTGCAGCAATGCTGACACTGCACGGTGAATGGCCTTTGGGCAATGTTAGTCATATCAATTGTAGTTGTGGGTTTGCTGTTTGACATTGCTGTAATTGGCATTGGTAGTGAGGTGGTGTTGGCTAGCAGTCTAGCTGGGCTGTAGGGATGAATGTCCATGGAGGTGCACCATTGTGAGGTGTGAGTGTGACTCGTATCTGGCATGCCTAGTGACGGATTGTGGGAGTGGTAGTTGAGGAGATAGTGAAGGTTTAGCCTGCATTGTGTGGGGTGGGGGTAGCTGGTGGTGGGAGTGGTGTGGTGTGGCATGCAGAGTGGGAAGGTGGGGTGATAGTAGGGGGTGCATTTATGTGGTTTGTGATATGATGGGGAGAAGGCATGCAGGACTGAAGTGGTTAGTGCTCAGGTGAGTTGTAGGGTCCATACCAGTATCAATCCCACTGATGATTCCTGTCAGGCCCTCAGGATGCATGATGTCCACGACCTTCTCCTCCCAGGTTGTCAGGTCAAGGGGAGGAGGTGGGGGTCCACCGTCAGTCTTATTGAGGGTGATGTTATGCCTGGACACCATGGAACGGACCTTCCCCCTGAGGTAGTTCAACCTCTTTCTGATGTCCTCCTTTGTGCAAGGGTAGCTGCTGACTGTGTTCACCCTGTCGGCGATCCTCTGCCATAGCTCGGATTTCCTGGACATTGATGTTTGCTAGACTTCTGCTCCCATCAGTTTGTGGCTTGGCTCTGACGATCCTGTCCACCATGACCCCAACTCATTGTTAGTGAAGCGTGGGTGATTGAGGCGTGACATGTTGTGGGGATGCATGCTATGCGTGTGAGGTGCAGTGCGGGTGGATGATTGTTGTGGGAGTGCGTGCAACATGTGAATTATTGCTCTATGTGCAGTGGTTCGTGGGTTGTATACCTCTGGCTCATGGTGATATTTGCAAGGGTTTGTTGGGGTGTGAGGATGCGTATATTATAATGCAGAGAACAGGTGTTTGTGGTGTATGTATATGTTTCAGGTGTGGGGTATTCGGACTGTCAAATCCGGTGTTGCCTTCTATTGACGGTGATTTTCTAGCCCGTCGTGGTGCGCATGCCAATGGTTTACCACTGTGTTCTGCTGTGCTGATCTGTAACTCATGGCAGCGGGAATGGTGTCGGCATGGCGGACCTGGCGGACGGACAGTCACTCTTTTGACGTCAGTGCCACTGGCGGTGTTGGATTTCTGGCTGTGTTTTGTCGGCTTGGTGTTTGTGACTCATAATACGGCAGACACTATACCGCCAACACTGGTGGGATGGTGGTAGAATTTTGCATGGCGGTCTTGCCCAAAGACCACCAAACTCGTAATGAGGGCCTGAGTGTATGAGTGTATATATGGGTGAATGTATGACTGCATGACCCCTTGTATGAGTGAGTGACTGATTGAATGAGTTCATGTATGGCTGAATGATAGAGAGTTTGAGTATATGTATGATTGAGTGACTGAGAATATGAGTGTTTGTATGAGTGATTGATTGAGTTCATGGGTGCAAGTATGAGTGATTTAGTGAGTGCATTAGTGTGTGCATGAGTGAATGTATGAATCTGTGTGTGGGTGTTTGACTGAGTGCATCAGTGCCTGTAAGGGTGAGACACTCAGTTCATGTGTGTGTATAAATGACAGACTGAGGCCCATATTTATACTTTTTGCCGCACAACTGCGCCAACGCAGTTGTGCGTCAAAAAAGTTACTGCCGGCTAACGCTATTCCAACGTACATCTCCTGTTGCATGAGCATCTCTTTTATCTCATATATGAGTCTGTAAAAGTATACACATCAAACTCAATAAATGCATCTGTCTCTGTATTACAGTATGCATGATTATACTTCATATATCTCTACTGCAAATGATCTTCACTTTCAAAACTGAGTCTCATACATCTCCTCTCAAAGCAAATAATTAAAACCACAAGTCCCAGAATTCAAAGCAAAGCATTGCCTGTGAGCAGCACATTATGTATAGAAATATAAAACTTACACATATTCAGATACATTATTAAGGATACGTCTAACCCTCAGCAAACATTTGTTTCCTACAATTAGACTATGCAGTAAAGCACAACATATATAATATGCAGTTCCATGGGACACCTTATGAAGCAAATTCTCACAATTATCCTGCTTGTAAGAGAAATGATATCTTAGTTACCTATTAGTAAATTTATAGAACCACTCACACTACCATACATAGATGGTCTCAGCTACTTTCAGGTACTTCTCTATATGTTTACGGCTCGCTTTTGACAACCTTACAAACATATATGCCTTTTTAATGAATTTTCTTTTTTCAAAATTAAACCTTATTAACATACCTGAAAATCGAGTACATTGATAAAATAATTTTTTTCTACTTTTTAAAAATATATTCAACACTCTCATGAACTGTGAAGACTCAGCATAAGAATGTGTGAGAGGAACTATAAATAGCAACCTTTTCATCTTTGCACTGTCTGATAATGCAGACAACAACAAATAAGAGAATATCTTTCATTTTTCAGTTATGTAACAACACTTCTGAATGGCTACTGTATGTTTACCCTGTCATGAACTCTTCTGAGTAACCCACTACACTAGACTTTTTTTTTTTTATCACGACATAGTCACGATGATTGCGACAAAATCATGAAAACATAGTACCCTTCGTTAGCATTTTCTCTCTTGTGAACAAAACACGTTTTACTCAATAATGAGTGAAACTCTTTTAAAATTTGTAATCACAGGTGTCTCTTTAACAGCCTTCCCCAATGCACTCCTAGCTCAGCCTCCATAGAAACCCACTAGAACCAGTAGGTCACAAGTTCAGAGCACATTTTACAAGGGGCATTTTTGTTGCAAGTTGACCTGCAGCAGGCGTGGTTTACTATAAAGAAGCAAAACCATATCTAAGTCCCCATTAAAAATTCTATTTTTTTTAAGAGCCAATGAAAAATCTAATTACTAATCCTATTACCTAACTTCTCTCACCTATACCATGGCAATATCCAATCAAAACTGTGTTTTAAAAAACTTAGCAGTCTATCTCTATTTTAACTGCACCTCATTTTCAACAGTGCATCATTCATCTCCTGCCTTTTCCTGTTTGCTTCTACTGCTTCATTTAACAATGGTTGGAGTGAGGATTGTTGGGCACAGCTATGTCTTTTTAGTTAAGGAGGCTGCTACAAATAGTGGAATTGACAGGGTCTTGGGTTTGCCTAATGTGGACATTAAGTGGATTAGCCACAGAGGGTTAAAGTGCCATCAATTGCTGCCTTTGGTTAGAAGCATTGGAGATTACCATCCATCTGACCTCACGATTGTGCGCTGTGGTGGTAATGACCTTGGCACCTTGAGTGGGGTAGGACTGGAAATCTTAATGAAACAAACCTTTCAACAATTAATGAGACTTTTCCCTCACACTGTCTTGGTATACTCCAACATATGTCAAAGACAGAAATGGAACGTTTCTAGCCAATTCTGACCACAGATTGACAAAGCCAGATAATATATTAATAAGGCTGTTTCTGCATTTCTTAGGGACCATCAGATGGGATGTGTATACAACAACAACATATGCTTTAACATGAGTGGCATATATAGAAGTGATGATGTGCACTTTAAAGATGAAGGCAACAGAGTTTTTCTTCCAAACCTGAAACTCTGCATCCAGTCTTACATGTAACTATCTCATATCAACAGTAAACACAAAAGCCCTTAATAGGGCCACCCTATTGCCCAAAATTATTGTTCATTTTTTTAGTTGGACATTTTTTCTTTACTTTTTAGCATATTCGCGATGATGTTGCGATGATCTCGACATAGGCGTGAGACAAAAAACAAAAACAAGCTTCCAATGTACACCAATTGTTAGAAATGGGGTCTTTGGTTAGCAGTCAGGTTACCACCTGTCCAAGCAAGGACCCTCACTCTAGTCAGGGTAAAGGAGAATTACAATCGGTTAACACCCGCTCACCCCCTTGGTAGTTTGATAAAAGCAGGCAGGCTTAACTTCAGAAGCAATGTGTACCACACCAGTTTAGAAAAATAGATAATATTTATCTAAATCAAACAGGACCAAAATGACAAAAATCCAACATACACAAGTCAAGATATGAATGTTTAAAAGTCTAAGGCACCCATAACAACCCGCCGGTCGGTGATAAAGCGGCGGTAATACCGCAAACATGCCGGCAGTAAAAAAAAAAGGAATTATGACCACAGCAGAAACCACCAACACAGACAGGCACTTTAACACTCCGACCGCGTGGCGGTAGCAACAAGCACCGCAGTGGTAACTGCCAACAGCCAGGCGGAAGACAATGTACCGTCCACACTATTACAACAAGCCAATCTGCCACCTTTCCCAGGGCGGTACCAACGCCATCAAAAGCAAGTCAGAAACAGTACACAGAAGGGAAAGGACTCACCTCTGGACATTCAGGGAACAACCACGACGCCATGGAGTCCGAACTACAGGTGTTACCCATGCTGGTCTACCTCCTCCTACACCAGGAATACCAACGCCGGTGAAGACGACCACGGTGAGTACTGCACCTAGCACACAGGGGAGGGGAAGGAAAAAGAGAGTGACACACACACACACGCAACATGAAACACCCGACCCCCAACCCCAACACCATACACACAAACAGATGCAATAACATTACATATACACCCCGTACCCCTCAGGAATAATGCAAGGACAAAAGGAATTGAAGAAAGTGAGTGTAATAAGATAAAATAGTATAAATGCGTGATTCAAAATCAAAACAGTATATACATATATACAAATGGAGGGACACTGCCCAGTCCATAAAGTCCGTGGGCCACAGGGCCATATAACATAGGTTAAGGCCGCACTTGACTCCTGCCTCAATACGGAGAGAATACTGCTGGGGCATCAGGTCGAAAATACACAGGCACCTCATCCGGAAGATGGTACAACGCCACTGCTCCTGGAGGGGGCTTGGTCCTGGGGAGTGCAAGGCCCCAGTCTTTCTAGTGGGTGGTTTGCCCACTGATTGGTCCTGGGGAGTGCAAGGCCACAGTCTCTCTAGTGGGTGGTTTGCCCACTGCCTGGTCCTGGGGAGTGCAAGGCCACAGTCTCTGGAGTGGATGGCTTCTCCACTGGTACTGGAGGGGGCTTTGTGCCCAGTGTGCTTCATCCTGGCAAAGAGGGGGTGAGTGGATGGCTTCATCCTGGCAAGGAGGAGGTGAATGGATGCTTTCTTCCACTGGTTCTGGAGGGGCTTTGTGCCTAGTGTGCTTTACCCTGGCTAGGAGGGGGTGAGTGGATGCCTTCTTCCACTGGTTCTGGAGGGGCCTTTGTGCCCAGTGAGCTTCATCCTGGCATGGAGGGGGGTGAGTGGATGCCTTCTTCCACTGGTTCTGGAGGGGGATTTGTGCTCAGTGTGCTTCATCCTGGCAAGGATGGGGTGAGTGAATGCCTTCTTCCACTGGTTCTGGAGGGGGCTTTGTGCCCAGTGGTGCAGCACTTGGGGAGTGCCAGGTCATAGTCCCTCACCTGGGTGCCAGACCCACGAGATTTGCAGTGGGCAGGATACATGACACTCCATGGAGGCAGGACTACAGTCCATCTGCCGACGGCTATGACTGCACAGTGGTGGTAGTGCTGGCAGTGGGGGAGGGAAGCTCCAGCCCTTCCCTTGCAGCCTTGGACGGCTGCCCACTGGGGCTGCTGCTGCTTGCAGTGGTGCTGACAGTGGTGCAGGTGGCGCTGCAGGTGGCAGTGCAGCTGGCAGTGCTGGCAGTGGTAAGGGGAGGCTCAAACCCATCCCCTGCAGCCTCAGACGGCTGCCCACTGGGGCTGCTGCTGCTGGCAGTGGTGCTGACAGTGGTGCAGATGGTGCTGCAGGTGGCAGTGCAGCTGGCAGTTCTGGTGGCGGTGCTGATGGCGGTGCTGGCAGTGGCGGGGGAGGCTCCAGCCCTTCCCCTGCAGCCTCAGACAGCAGAAGTGCCATGGTTGGTGTTGTGTGCTCAGATCCAGCTCCAGCACCAGGCCCCCTATCCATCCTGCCTGCAGTGGCTGACCCTTTGTCTTTACCCTTTGCAGCTGGTGGTCCCTTCTTGCACTTGCCAGCTGGTGGTGCCTCCTTGGCCTTGGTAGCTGGTGGTTCATTCTTGCCTTTGCCAGCTGGTGGTGCCTCCTTGCCCTTGCCAGCTGGTGGTCCCTTCTTGCCCTTGCCATCTGGTGGTGCCTCCTTGCCTTTGCCAGATTGTGGTGCCTCCTTGCCCTTGGTAGCTGGTGGTCCCTTCTTGCCCTTGCCAGCTGGTGCAGGCACACTGCCAGTATTGACAGGTGTCTCCTTGGAGCCTCTCACACCTACAATAGCTGCCGAAACTACAGTGGCCGTAGACTGGGTGGCTGAGGTGCTGGCCTAGGTTCGTCCTACCCTTGCCTGAAGTGAAGGATTGGGGGGGAGGGGCAGGGAAGAGGTCAAGGGTGGAGAGGAAAAGCCTTTTAGGCACACTGGTGCGGGAAGAGAGTGAAGGTTTGGGAGTGGAGGAAGAGGGAGTGGTGGTTGGAGGTGCCTGTCTGCTGTGTTTGGGTGCCAGTGCATGGGCTGGATGCTGTTGTGAGGTAGATGGCTGTTGAGTGTCTGAGTGCTTGCATTTGTGTACTTTGGGAGGAGGGGGCACAGACGCAGTGGGAGAGGACACAGGGGATGTGTGCATGGATGTGGGGGTGGTGGTTGCCAGTGAGGGGTGTGTAGTGATAGGTGTGATGGTGATGGAGGTAGTGGATGAGGATGCAGTGCATGCAGGTGTGAGTGGAGACGCTACTGGGAGGGAGGTGGACGATGAGGAGGAGGGGGACAGAGTGGAGGCAGTGAATGTTGGCATGTCTGATTCTTGATGGTGTTTGTGTGAATGCCTGTGGGATGATGTGTGGTGCTTGTGTTTGCCTGAACCACTCCTGTGTGTTGTCTTGGGTGCATGCTGGTCTGATGGTGTGCTTGGGATAGGCTGGGGTTGAGGAGAATGGGATTACGTAGAGGAAGTTGGAGGAGGGAGATTAGAGACAGGGACAATAGTAGCCATGAGGGAGAAGGCCAGAGCCTGGAATGATCTCTGTTGGGCCGCCACGCCAGAGTGAATGCCCTCCAGGAATGCATTTGTTTGTTGCAAATACCCTGCCAGCCCCTGGATGGCATTTGCATTGGCTGACTGCCCAACAGAGATGGATCGCAGGAGGTCAATAGACTCCTCACTCAGGGCAGCAGGGCTGACTGGGGCAGGGCCTGAGGTGCCTGGGACGAAAGAGATGCCCACCCTCCTGGGTGAGCGGGCACGGGAAACATGCTGAGGGGCTGCTGGGGGGGCACTGCTGGTACGGGGGTGGTGACTATACCTGTAGTTGGGGTGGGCACAGAGGTGTCTGCCACCACCAGTGAGCTTCTATCGGAAGAGGTATCAATTTCATAACTATCCCCTCCAGACTCCGCTGTGGTGCTCCCCTTGCCCTCTGTCCCACTGGTGCCCCGCGGTCGGTGGATTCGGCCTCCAGGCCCATGTGGGATGCAGCTCCCTCCGTCGCTGGTGTAGCTGCTCCTCCACCAGATGATGCTTATGCACAGAAGCACAGGGTGATAAAACAAAAAGGGGGTGTAGAGACAGAGGATACACTTGGTCAATACCAGCAACCACACCACAGTTGGCGTACACAGCACACAGGGGACAGCTCTATGCAATAGGCGATACACTACCAGTCACAATGCTAGTCACCAGACCATGGAGAATAATGCCTAAAGCCAATAGCAGCGTACCTGAGACCCACAGAACCCTGCCCAGTAGTAGATGCCCACTAGCATGTGTGGGGGTGGAGTAAAACAGACCCTGCCCAACATGGAACCTACCCTGCAATGTTTGACCTGGCCTAGGGGCACTCACAGGTCCACATCCCCCACCCAGATAACACCCCACCATGCGCTTTTTGCAGAATTGGAAACTGTACTCACCCCCTTGTGGCTGCTGTGATCCCCTCAAGCACCAATCCAGCTCCGGATAGGCCACCACCAGTATGCGGAACATCAGGGGGGTCAGGGTTCGACGGGCACCCCTTCCTCGCTGGGAGGCCATCCACAGCTGGGCCTCCGCTGTCTTCCTTGCCCAGCGTCTCAGGTCCTCCCACCGTTTGCGACAGTGGGTGCTCTGCCTGTCGTAGACCCCCAGGGTCCGCACATCCTTGGCGATGGCACACCACATACCCTTTTTCTGATGGGCGCTGACCTGCAGGGAAATAAACATGGAATAATTCTATCAGTCATACCGTCCAGCCTGTTACAGTCATAGCCCACCATATCCCTCCCATCCCCTCACGCACATAAATTGCCCAACTTACAAGCAGCACTCTGTCCAGGACCCCTCAACCAACCCCCCCTTTACAGGAGGCCTTCACACACAGCACTTCATGCATTCATGCCCCATGCATCGTGCACACAGTGTACTCATCTGTTGGTCTGGAGGCCCGTATAGCAATTGGTACTGGGGTAGGACCCTATCCACCAGTCTCTCCAACTCCTCCGATGTGAAGGCTGGGGCCGTTTCCCCAGAGACTCGAGCCATGGTTGCTACCAGACACAGGTCACAGCAGCACTTGCAGTGTAGGTCCTCACCTGTTGAAGGTCAGGTAGTCAGTGAGTGAACAGATAGAAAATGGCGGTCACGTCCGCAGCGGTGCGTACCGTCACCACAAGTGTACATCACCATTGGCTACTGGAACCCATACGGCCCAATGATAACCAATGAGGAGTTGCACGGCGGTTCTCGACCGCTCCCGCAACGGCACACAACGTCTGCGGAATTACCTAATTTCCACTTGTCCCTCCACACAGGACAGGCATCCGCCATTTCTGGGGGGGTATGCCATGGCACCCAACTGCGTCACAACCGGCATAAGCACATTTTGGGAATAAACATGAACATACTGTTTCTGTCACGACATGCAATGCATTGTACAATGACGAAATGTTGAAAAGTGACCAGATGCTCATCGATTCTACCCCTAGAGTACAACCTCTGAGGATGTTTAGGAGATGGAGACATCCTCCTCTGTACAGGCCCCTGGTGGACTTGGCAACAAGGGAGGACAGGCACACTATCCTCACCTACAGACTTGATAGGGCCACAATCCAAGAGCTGTGTGCCCAATTGGAGCCAGACCTGATCTCAGCTATCCGTCATCCCACTGGGATCCCCCCTGTTGTGCAAGTCCTATCAGTGCTACATTTTTTGGCAAGTGGCTCCTTCCAAGCGACAGTGGCCATGGCAGCAGGGATGTCACAGCCTATGTTCTCAAACGTGCTGACCAGAGTGTTGTCTGCCCTGATGAAACACATGCGCATCTAAATCGTTTTCCCCCTGGTGGAGGATTTGGCCACAGTGAAGGCTGACTTCTATGCAATGGGACATATCACCAACATCATTGGGGCAATTGATGGCACATATATTGCCTTTGTCCCCCCCCAGAGAAATTACCAGATGTCCGGAAATCGAAAGAGCTTTCATTCTATGAATGTGCAGATAGTGTCCCTGGCGGACTAGTACATCTCCCATGTGAATGCAAAGTATCCTGGGTCTGTGCATGATGCATTTATCCTGAGGAATAGCAGCATCCCATATGTGATGGCTCAGCTCCAGAGGCACCGGGTGTGGCTAGTAGGTGAGCCCATGGTCCCCAAACAGTGTCTGTTGGTATATGGGTGTGGGGTTGGTCCTAAGGGTGAGTGTGTGGCTAACAGGTATCCCTCGATATTTGCAGGTGACTCTGGTTACTCCATCCTCTCATGGCTACTTACCCCAGTGAGGAATGCTAGGACAAGGGCAGAGGAACATTACAATGAGGCACATGGGCATACAAGAAGTATTAATCAGCGCACCTTGGCCTCCTGAAGTCCAGGTTCAGGTGCCTCTCTCTGACAGGTGGATCCCTGTGCTACTCACCCAAGAAGGTGTGCCAGATCATTGTGGCATGTTGCATGTTACACAACCTAGCCTTGAGACGCCAGGTGCCTTTTCTGCAGGAGGACAGAGCTGGTGATGGGCGTGTGGCAGCTGTGGAGCCTGTGGACAGTAATGAGGAGGAGGCAGAGGATGAGGATGTGGACAACAGATCAACTATCATACAGCAGCACTTCCAGTGACACTTCCATTGCAGTTTTCTGTAGGTAATTTTCTCTAGGCAGGCTGCTGTCCCCACTGCTCTGGCCACTTACTGTACCCTATTGACATGTCTGTTCACAGATATTTTTGCCCTACTCTGGCTCCTGGTGTATTGACTGCAGCACATTACAGGTCATACCTATGTATACATAACTGTACAGTCTAACTGTAATGTCTACAGATTGTTAAACAAATACATCCTTAAATAATTTGACAGATTCCATATGTGTATTTTTTAAGAGGGTGTTTATTTCAGTGCTGAGAAGTAAATGGCGATGGGCATTGAGTTGGGGTGATGATGGAGGAAAGTCCAGTATAGAGCCCAGTCTATTTGTATCACAGGTGCATTGTTCAAGGTGGACATGGTAACAGAGTGGGACAGAAGATTGACAATCAGAAGAGTCTTATTTCCTGGTGGGGGTCTTGGCAAAGTTCTCTGGCTTCTGCCTGGATCCCATGTACTGTTTGCGTATTGGTTCTCCTTCTGCAGGGGGTGGGGTGCTGGTGGCCTGTTGTTTCTGTGGCAGCACCTCTTGTCCACTAGCATTGGCAGAGGGGGAGGGCTGTTCATCATTGTGGCCAGTGTCAGGGGCCCGTTGGTGTGCCACTGTCTCCCTCATGGTGTTGGCCATGTCAGCCCGCACCCCTGCAATGGTGACCAGGGTGGTGTAGATGTCCTCCCTGATCCCTAGGTACTGTCCCTCCTGCAGCCGCTGGGTCTCCTGCAACTTGGCCACATACTTTTTTCAGAGCAGACCACTGTCTGCTCTGAAAAAATGAAAAGAAAACTTTTAATTTTTGTTTTTTAAATGCATCCCATTTTCCTTTCAGGAAATCGGACTGCATTTAAAAGTAAAAATGAAAACTGCTCTATTTAAAAGCAGTCACAGACATGGTGGTCTGTTGTCTCCAACAGGCTACCATCTCTGTGAGTGCAGCCATTCCCAATGAGGTCGCAAATTGCGACCTATCTCGTGAATATGAATGAAGTAGGTCATTTGTGACCCCATTTGGAATCACAAACAGTGTGAAATACACGGTTGAACATATGGTTTTGCGGCTCCTAATTACATATATGTATTAAAATTTCAATAATATACACCAATATTTACTTTTATTTAAAACCCCACAAACATATCTATGACAAGGTCTCTAAATACATAGATAACCTAGATCTGTGAGTGAGAACATGCTCTCTCAGGCACTCTGGCACTACATACATCAGTAAATGAGTTGGTCTGTGAGTGGGTGTGTGACAGTCGGACTTGGTCGGTGAGTGTGCGCGAATGTCTGAGTCAGTCTATGAGTGGGTGCATGAGGCTCTGAGTGGTCTGTGAGTGGGTGTATGAGTGTCTCAGGGGTCTGTGTGTCGGTGCATCAGTGTCTCACTGGATTTGTGAATGGGATACCTCAATGACTGAGTGAGTCTGTGAGTGGGTGCATGAGGCTCTGCTTGGGTCTGTGAATGGGTGCATCAGTGTCGAAGTGGTCTCTGAGTAGATGTGTGAGGGCTTCAGTGGGTCTGTATGTAGGTGTGTGAGGCTCTGAGTGGTCTGTGAGTAGATGTATGAGTGTTTCAGTTGGTCTTTGTGTGGGTGCATCAGTGTCTCACGGGGTCGGTGAGTGGGTGCTTCAGTGTCTGAGTGGGTCTGTGTTAGTTTGAAAATGGGTTATTGGTAAGGTCAGGTAAGTACCTACACTTAGAAATAAGACACTAACCTCCACTTAGGTCCAGTTAGGCCTCAGTAAATTAAACCTAGCTCAACCCTTGGAAGCTTGGCAACAAGCGACGAGGCTTAGGAGACAAAGCGTAAAGTATTCAAATATCACAAAACAGTAATTAAATAAAACACAGGAAACAGTTTAAAAATCCAAAATCAATTTTTAAAAATAGGAAATATGTTAAGCTTTAAAATGACACCAAAACGAATACAATTGGATAAGGGGAACCGGAGATATGAATTTCTAAAGAATAAATGCTTTCTAGCGCATAGAAACAAAAAGTGCCAATCTGGTCATCTGGTTGCACCTCGACCAGGTCAAAGTCAAAGTTTAAGGCCACCAGCGATGGAGCCTGGCTCGGCTACAGCCCGCGGGAGGCCTCAGTCAAAAGTTTACCTTAGGTCTTAGTCGTTTTCCTGGAGACTTTCTTCAGCGGGACGAACCTGCCAGTCCAATACTACCTCCTGAAACTCCTCCATGGATACGCAACGCGGGAGCCCTCGTGGAGATTTTTACCTTCGGACTTAGTCATTTTTTTTAGGTGAAATCCTTCGACCGGGGCAAACCTGAATCTTGATCCGACGTCCTTGGAGCCCTCTTCAGATACACTGTCTGGGAGGTCCCGGTCAACTTCCTACATTCAGACTTAGGCCCTCATGACAACCCTGGCGGTAAATCCCGCTTTCCGCCATGCAGAAGACCACCAACATACCACAGCGGCCGCGGAATTCCACTACAGGTATTACAACCCACAGCTCGGAATCTGCCACAATACAGACACCCACACATGTTAGCCACACCAAACCTCAGTGATAAACTGGGGATAACAAAACCTCCACTGTCACGCCAACAGGAATACGCCCACAGTATCATGACCCACGAATCAACGCAGTGGTCTTTCAACCGCGGTATTCTATTGGTGGTACACACCGCTGCGCTCAAAATACACACACATTTACAAAACACAACCACATTGGACAATTTGAAATACACACACCTGATACACATACACACACCACTCCCACACACCCAATCCAATATAAAACATCCACCCACATCACCCACAAACCCTTACTACTACATTTTTGGAAAGAAGGCCATAGAGAGACACTACCTAAAACAACACCAGCACCCAAAAAAACACAACACCATCACTTACACAACATCCATGCACCTCAAACAACACACACCAACACATCCCCTCACACATCACAACTGACACCACCTCACACATCACCCACACCACGTCATGGCACCTCAACGACACCCCAGGTTTTCTGAGGAGGAGCTCACGGTCATGGTAGAGGAAATCGTCCGGGTAGAGCCACAGCTATTCAGATCACAGGTGCAGCAGACATCCATTGTTAGGAAGATGGAGCTATGGCGGAGAATCGTCGACAGGGTCAACGCAGTGGGAGAGCATCCAAGAACGTGGGATGACATCAGGAAGGGGTGGAATGACCTACGGGGGAAGGTACGTTCTGTGGTATCCAGACACCAGATTGCCATACAGAGGACTGGCGGTGGACCCCCACCTCCTCCCCCACAACTAACAACATGGGAGGAGCAAGTCTTGGCAATAATGCATCCTGACGGCCTCACAGGCATAGCAGGAGGACTGGACTCTGGTAAGACATATCTTTACTACTTTATCCCCCACACCGCACCTGCATGCCATCACATACCCCAACCCTTACCCTCACACCCATCACCCCAACAACCCACAGATACCCCGCTAACACAACCCACACATCCCAAAACCAAGCCCTGCATGTAACACCAATGCATGGACACCCATCACCAAAGCATGTCCAGTAGAGAGACTCACTCATGCCCCAAAATCACCAATCACACAAGGACCAAGCCAGTAAAGCAAGCACAGGAGTAGAGGGTCACTCACCCATTGCACAAGATGGCACACACAGATACAATAACTATTCATTTATACCCCAACAGGACCCATACCCAACGTCACTGGACAGGAGGTGCCAGCAACATCCAGTCCCACCATAGAAGAGACCCACAGTGATGACAGCAGCTCTGCACGCCTGGATCAAGATGACCAGCCCGGCCCATCAGGGACCTCAGGACAGTCGGTTCCCATGACACAGTCACAAACCACCACAGAGCCTCCCCCCTCAGGAAACACCAGCACAGCACCCACCCAGCGGGCCAATCCCTCTGACCCCAGGACACGTCAATCAGCAGTGTGTCCAACACTACAGGGAACCCAGGCAACCCCACTAACCCAGGACGATCAGGGACCTGGGGTCAGTGCCAGTGGGCACACGGTTTAGGGAACAGAGGCACAGGATAACAGGGAAGCTGGGAGGACTGCTATGCGACAGGGAGAGGACAGGCCCAGGGAACCCACTCTCCACGAGGCACTCTCCAACATCATGGGAGCTTACCGCCATTCCCAGGAGACCATGGGCACAGTACTGGCCACGTTTCAGGAGACCCAGCGGCTGCAGGAGGAACACTACCTGGGGATCAGGGAGGACTTGAATTCCATCAACACCACCCTGGTCACCATTGCAGGGGTGCTGGCAGACCTTCTCAACACCAGGAGGGACACAGTGGCATACCAACGGGCCCCTGACACTAGCCTGGATGATGAACAGCCCTCCACCTCCGCTAGTGGACAGGAGGCACCGCCATAGGAACAAAAGGAGACCAGCACCCCACCCCCTGCAGATGGAGAACCACCCCGCAAACGGTCCCGGAGATCCAGGAACAAGACAGAGAACATTGACAAGACCCCCACCAGGAAATAAGACTCTCCTGAATGCCACCCTTCTGTCCCACTATGTCACCCTGTCCATCCTTAAACTGCCATTGCTCAACTTCCTATGCCCCTTTGGACAATGCACCTGTGAAACAAATAGACTGGACTCTGCCATGGACATACCTCCACCATCACCCCAGCCCCTTTTACAACCCCCTCCACTTATTTGCACAGGAATAAACACACTTCAATAACAAAACTATTTGGTGTCAGTCTGTTTTCACAAATGTGTAATTGCAATATCAATGGAACATAGCAATGTCGATTTAATTGTTCACATACCAATGTAATACAGCTGTAGGGCAGGAGTAAACATAGCAGAGGGCACAAAGTGGGATCCAGATCTGTGAAATGGAAATTCAAAGTAACAAGTCAGTGTCCATACACTGAGTGAAAATGACAGACTTATGCTAGCTCCAACAATAGTATAAGATGTGGGAAGCAGTAACATCTTCTTACCTGTGTCTCACTGGAAATATTGCATGATGATGTTGTCGATATCCTCTTCTTCTGCCTCCTCTTCTTCACTGTCCACAGGCTCCACAGCTGCCACAAGACCACCATCTGGCCCATCCTCCTGCAGAAAAGGCACCTGGCGTTGCAAAGCCAGGTTGTGCAGTATACAGCAGGCCACGATTATCTGGCACACCTTCTTCAGTGAGTAGTAAAGGGAACCACCTATGAGATGGAGGCACCGGAATCTGGCCTTCAGGAGGCCGAAGGTGCGTTCAATTATCCTCCTAGTTCACCCATGTGCCTCATTGTAGCATTCCTCTGCCCTTGCCTGGGATTCCTCACTGGGGTCAGTAGCCATGACAGGTTGGGGTAACCAGAGTCACCTGCAAATGTCGAGGGACAACTGCTAAACACACACTAACCCTTAGGGACAACCCTAGACCCAGACACCTATGTCAACTGCATTGGGACCTTGGCCTCACCTATTAGCCACACACGGTGCCTCTGGAGTTGCCACATTGCATAAGGGATGCTGCTATTCCTCAAAATGTAAGCGCATGCACTGAGCCAGGATACTTGGCATTGACATGGGAGATGTACTGGTCTGCCAAACACACCATCTGCACATTCATCAAATGGTAGCTCTTCCGGTTTCTGTACACTGTTCATTCCTGCGGGGGGGTGGCAAATGCCACATGTGTACCATCAATGGCACCAATGATGTTGTGGATATGTCCCAGGGCATAGAACTCATCTTTCACTGTGGGCAAATCCTCCACCTGAGGGAAAACGATGTAGCTGCGCATGTGTTTCAGCAAGGTAGATAACACTGTGGACAACACGTTAGAGAACATTGGCTGGGACATCCCTGATGCCATGGACACTGTTGTTTAAAAAGAACCACTGGCCAGGAAATGGAGTACAGACAGGACCGGCACTAGAGGAGGTATCTCTGTGGGATGGCAGATACCTGACATCAGGTCTGGCTCCAACTGGGCACACAGTTCCTGGATTGTTGCACAATCAAGTCTGTATGTCATAATTATGCGTCTCTCGTCCATTGTTGACAGGTCCACCAGTGGTCTGTACACTGGAGGATGCTGCCATCTCATCACCTGCCTCAGCAGACGTGCCCTATGGAGGAGAACAGCGAGCAGAGAGTCATCCAACACTGAGGTATCACAATGTGTTATTTGCTGAAATGTTAGTAATCCGCTATGTGTTGGTATCTGTCTGTATTCCCTGTCTAGCTAGGTGTTACGCAGTTTATTTCCATGCCATTTGGCCCCCTGAAATGGCGGATGCCTGACCTGTAAGGTGGGACAAGGGGATATGAGATAACTGCGCTGGCGTTGTACACCGTAGCGGTGGGCGGTCGAAGACCGCGGCACAACTCTGCATTGGTTATCATTGTGCCCGATGGGTTTTAGGAGCCAATGACGATGTACGCCGACGATGACGGTACGCACCGCCACGGACGTAACGCCCATTTTCTGTCTGTTCACTCACTTGATACCGTGGCCCATATTTATACTTTTTGACGCTAAACTGCGCTAACGCAGTTTAGCGTCAAAAAATTTTGCGCCGTCTAACGCCATTCTGAAGCGCCATGCGGGCGCCGTATTTATGGAATGGCGTTAGCCGGCGCAAGCAGACCGGCGCTGCCTGGTTTGCGTGGAAAAAAGCCACGTACACCAGACAGCGCCGGCGTAGGGGGAAAATGGCGTATGGGCGTCTTAAAATGGGGCAAGTCAGGTTACGTCGAAAAAATCGCCGTAACCCGACTTGCGCCATTTTTTTTCGCCGCCCATCCCCCATCAACATGACTCCTATCATTGTAAAGATAGGAGTCATGCCCCCTTGCCCAATGGCCATGCCCAGGGGACTTCTGTCCCCTGGGCATGGTCATTGGGCATAGTGGCATGTAGGGGGGCACAAATCAGGCCCCCCTATGCCACAAAAAATAAAAAAATAAAAACTTACCTGAACTTACCTTAATGTCCATGGGATGGGTCCCTCCATCCTTGGGTGTCCTCCTGGGGTGGCCAAGGGTGGCAGGGGGGGTCCCTGGGGGCAGGGGAGGGCACTCTGGGCTCATTTTGAGCCCACTTGTCCCTTAACGCCATGCCTGACCCAGGCGTTAAAAAGCGGCGCAAATGCGCCGTTTTTGGCCACGCCCACTCCCGGGCGTCATTTTTGCCCGGGAGTATAAATACCACGTAAAGGCCTGGGAGTCATTTTTTAAGACGGGAACGCCTCCCTTGCATATCATTAACGCAAGGAAGGGGTTCACGCTAAAAAATGACGCACACTCCGGGCACTTTGGCGCCCGAAGCGTCTAACGCCATAGTATAAATATGGCGTTAGTTGGCGTTAGTTTAGCGTCGAATTTGCGTCGAAAAAAACGACGCAAATTCGGCGCAACCAGAGTATAAATACGGGCCCTTATCTTCAACAGGAGAGGACCTACACTGCAAGTGCTGCTGTGACCTGAGTCTGGAAGCGACTATGGCTACAGTGTCTGGGGAAAGGACCCCAGCCTTCACTTCGGACGAGTTGGAGAAACTAGTGGATGGGGTCCTCCCCCAGTACACGCAACTGTACGGTCCTCCAGATAAACAGGTGAGGAAACTGTGATCATGCTGCATGGGCAATGCCTGCTTTGAGTGGTGTGGATGTGTGTGCGTCAGGGCATGGGTGGGAACTGGTGGGTATTGAGTATGATGGTCCGGACGAGTGAGTAATTTCCTTTCCCCCTGTACCATTCCTCTAGGTCAGCACCCACCAGAAGAAGGGTATTTGGGGTGCCATCGCCAAGGACGTCCGGACCTTCGGGTCTACCACAGACAGAGCACCCACTGCCGTAAAAGATGGGAGGACATGCGCTGCTGGAGCAAGAAGGCGGCGGAGGCCCAGCTGGGTATGGCCTCCCAACGTGGAAAGGGTGCCCGTCGAACCATGACCCCCCTGATTTCCCGGATCCTGGCGGTGGCATATCCGGAGTTGGATGGGCGCTTGAGGGCATCACAGCAGTCACAAGGGGGTGAGTACACTCTCCTTCAGCTGACTCTGCAAGCATAACAAGGTGTCTGAGTGGGGGAGGAGGGCAGTGGGTTTCCCTAGGCCTGGGGGAACTTGGTAGGCAAGGTCCCTTGTAAGACAGGATATGTGGTGCCCCAACCCCACTAGTGGTAAGAGCCATCTACACCTAGTCAGGCTCCTGTGACTTCCAGGTGTGCAGCAATTGGGGTCAGGCCTCGTACCCCATGGGCATGTGAAATATCTAGGAACTGTTAGTGCATGGCGTGGTGCAGAGGGCTGCTCCCTGTGTGTTGTGTCCCACAACGGTAGTGGTGTTGCATGCACTGAACATGTTTTTCTTCTGTCTTCCCCCCCTTTTTGTGGTCTCCCTGTTCCTATGTGCAATCGCATCATCAGGCGGAAGAGCATTAGCACCGGAGCAGGAGGGAGCTGCAACCCACTTGGCCCTGGAGGTGAAACAACGGAGTCTGAAGCCACCAGTGGGACTGAGGGTGAGGGGAGCTCTGCGGCAGGGACAATAGCATACACCATAGCAGAGACTCCTCCTCTGATGAGAGTTCCCTTGCGGTGGTGGGAATCTCTGTGCCCAACGGATCAACAGGTACAGCCGCCACCCCCCCTACCAGCACCGCCCTCCCAGCAGCCTCTCAGTGTGTGTCCCGTGCCCGCTTACTCAGGAGGGTGGGCATCTCCTTCGCCCCAGGCACCTCAGGCCCTGCCCCAGTCAGCCCTGCTGCCCTCAGTGAGGAGGCTATTGACGTCCTGAGATACCTGAATGTTGGGCAATCTACCATTTTGAATGCCATCCAGGGTGTTGAGAGGCATTTGCAACAAACAAATGCATAGCTGGAGGGCATTCATTTTGGGCAGGCGGCCCAACAGAGAGTATGTCAGGCTCTGGCCTCAGCACTGATGGCAGCCCTTGTTACTGTGTCCAGTCTCCCCCCTCCAACTTCCTCCACCCAATCCCCTGTACCTCAGCCTATCCCAACCACACCATCAGACCAGCATACACCCACATCAACACACAAGAGTGGCTCAGGCAAACATAAGCACCACACATCCCACAGGCACTCACACAAGCACCATCCCCATGCAGACACAGCAACATCCACTGTCTCCACTGTGTCCCCCCTCCACATCCTCCTCCTCCCTCCCTGTCTCGTCTCCAGTCACACCTGCATGCACTACATCCTCAGCCACTACCTCCATCACCAGCATACCCACCACCACACACCGCTCATGTGCAATCACCACCCCCAATACCATTCACACATCCCCAGTGTCCTCTCCCAGTGTGTCTGTGAGCCCTCCTCCCAAGGTACACAAATGCAGGCACACACCCACCCAACAGCCATCCACCTTACAACAGCCTCCGGCCCATGCACCTTCACACAAATTCAGCAGACGTACACCTCCTACAACCACTACCTCTTCCTCCACTCCCAAACCCCCTCCATCTTCCTATCCCAGTATGTCTAAAAAACTTTTCCTTGCAAACTTTGAGCTCTTCCCTTCACCTCCCCCCCGTCCTTCCCCTGGGGCCAGGCTTTCCAGGTTCCAGCCCAGCCCCTCAGCCACCAAATCCCCAGGCACAGTGGTGCCAGGAACTGCGGGGTCATCAAGTGCGCCACCCATCAGGGCTGCCAGTGTGCCACGTAGTAAGGGCAAGGACATTCCGCCACGTGCCAAGGTTAAAAAGGTGCCCACATCCCAGAGGAAGAAGTCGAAACAACCATCCACCAAGGCCTCAGCAAAAATAACAGGCAATAGTGGCAAGACAACTGCGGCACCATCAAAGGTGGGGAAGGGCCAAAAGCAGAAGAGCAGGCCAGGAGAGGGCATGGTGGCACCGACTGAGGGACCAGTGTCACACCTTCTGTCCACGACCACACCAACCTGTACGACGGCGGACACCGCTGGCTGCCCCGCCACCACAACCGCCACCTGCACCGCCACTGGCACGTCTACAGCCTCAGCAACAATCCCCAGCCTCTTCCCCAGTGGGCAGCCCTCTGAGGCTGCAGGAGACGTCCTGCTGTGTCCCACAGCAGGTGCTGACCCATGCACCGCTGCCAGCATGGCCGCCACAGACACCACCGCAAGCACAACCGCCACAGACACCGCCGCAAGCACCGCCACCAGCCCCGCGGCGTGCTTGGACAGTGGCACCATCGCTGACATGGCTACCATCCCCAGTGGTCAGTCGTCTGAGGCTGGAGGAGAGTTCTTGGACCCTGGCCAGCTTCCATGAGGCATGACTTCCATCATTGTTTGCACCTGCAGGTGGAAGGCGAAGCCGCAGCAGTGTGGGGTATGTCTCTGCCCCCATGGCATATCATGCTACCTGTACCTCGGCAATCTCGTGGCACACACACCCAGGTGAGGGAATTGTACCAGCCACACTGCACGTCGAGCACTCTGGGCACAAAGCCCCCTCCAGAACCAGTGGAGAAATATGTTCACTTCCTCAGTCCTTGGCAGGATGAGGCACTCTGGGCACAAAGCCCCCTCCAGAACCAGTGGAGACTGTTATCCCCTTGAAAGACTGTGGCTTTGCACTCCCAATGATAAAGCAGTGGGCAAACCACCCACTGGCAAGACTTGAGAGACTGTGGCTTTGCACTCCCAAGGATAAAGCAGTAGGCAAACCACCCACTGGAAAGACTTGAGAGACTGTGGCTTTGCACTCCCCAGGATAAAGCAGTGGGCAAACCACCCACTGGAAAGACTTGAGAGACTGTGGCTTTGTACTAGCCAGGATAAAGCAATGGGCAAACCACTCACTGGAAAGACTTGAGAGACTGTGGCTTTGCACTCCCAAGGATAAAGCAGTGGGCAAACCACCCACTTGAGAGACTTGAGAGACTGTGGCTTTGCACTTCCAGGATAAAGCAGTGGGCATGGAGCCCCCTCGTGCAGCAGTGGGGTCGTGATTTCATCTGGCTGAGGTGTCCCCCTCCACCTCCCCCAGAGGTGCCTGTATATTTTCGGTGTGATGCCCCAGCTGTGTTCTCTCCGTTTCGAGTCAGGTATCATGTGTGGGCTTCGCCCATGCATTTTGGGCCCAGTGGTCCACGGACAATGATTGGTACACTATCCGGACTTGTGTAGTTGTTGTACATATTTGTATATACAGAATTTTGATTTGTGACTATCTGATTTTTCATGATTACAATCGTTACAATCATTTCCTTTTGTCCTTGCGTTCTTCCAGGGGGTGGGGGAGTGTATATGTAATGTTGCTGCATGTATTTGTGTGTATGTTGTTGTGGGTGAGGGTGGGGGTATTGCGTGTTGCGTGTGTGTGTCACTCTCTTTCCCCCCTCCACTGTGTTGTAGGTGCAGTACTCACCGTGGTCGTCGCCGCCGCCGTTCGTACTCCTGGTAGATGAGAAGATACACCAGCATGGGCAGTACGTGTAACTCGGGCTCCATGGTGTCCTGGTTCCTCGTTTGGTGTCGAGAGGTGAGTGTTTTCCCTTATGTGTACTGTTTACACCGTGCTTTTGATTGCGTTGGTACTGCTCCAGAAAAGGTGACAGATAGACGTCTTGAAGTACAATGGGCGGTACTTTGTATTCTGCCTGTCTGTTGGTGGAGACCGCCGCTGTGTTTGTTTCTACCGTTGTGGCGGTTGGAGTGTTAAAGTGGCTGTCTATGTTAGTCAGTGTCCGCCATGGTTGTGATTCCATTTTATTTTCCGCCAGCCTGTTGGCGGTATTACTGCTGCTTTTACACCGACCACCAGGAATGTAATGAGGGCCTTAGTCTCTTTTTTGGAGATTTTCTTCACAGGGACGAACCTGCAAATCAGGCCAGGTCACGGTTGAGGCAAGCCGGCTAGAGTTGCCATGGCGGGTTGGTCCCTCTATGGAGCTTTTTTTTAAAAAGTTCTCCAAAGTTCTCCAAACTTCTGGATCTTCTTCCAGATGATCTTCTAAGGTTTTATTGAGGTCCACAGCCCACCCTAAGGTCCCAGAAGCTCTGAGAGGCTCCTTGTGGGGTGCGGACTACAACTCCCAGAATGCACCTGACACAAACTCCTTTTTGGCCACTGGACAGTGGTCAGCTGGTTGGTTTCTTCAGGAGTTGGTGCAGGGGACTCTGGTTAGCTAGTGTCCACCTATTGCAAACAGGGAGTCCCTCTTTGAACCAGTTGAAGCCAGGCAAAGTCCTTCTTGTGGTGAAGCCCAAGTGTACAGCTGGTGCACTCCAGAGCTCCAGAGTTCATTCCCCAGGTGCAGGCCAGGGGTCCAGCAGGGCAGTCCTTCTTCTTCTGTAGTTCTTCCTTGTTGGAATCTGATAGGCATCTGAGGTGTGGGTGCAGGTCTGCCAGTTTTATCCTTGCTCCTGGATGAAAAACAGGGTGGTCCTGGTTCTCCAATCAGTGGCAGAGTCCTTCCCCCTGTGATGACCACTTCCCCAAAAATCAATCCCAGTGAGAAACATTCCTCAAAAATCCTTCTTGGCTGAAAGTGATTTTTGGAGGTTACATCTGGCTGAGCCCACCCACTGGTGTGGCTAAAAATCCTAAACACATCCCTCTCCTGCCCAAGGGGGCACCTAATTGTCTGGGTTTGCAGGATGTGAGGGTGTTGCTGGGTGGCTCCAAATGCCCTTCTCTGCCTTTGAAGACCAGTTTGGCAGCCCTCCCTCTTCCTGCTTCCCCATCTGCTGAGGGGAGATCTCCTCCCCAAGGCACATCTCTTTGTGTGGAGCCAGGCCACTTCACACCTCATCAAGGCAGCCTGGCCAGGCTGACAGAGGCTGGACTATCAGAGCACAGCAGCAAAAACACTACAGGGCTGAAGTTGGCAACTTTTCAGGTAAAGTTTAAAACACTTTACCTGAAAAAGTTATATTAAATCCAATAACTGGAAGTTGTTGGATTTATTATAACAATTAATTTGATACCAAACTTGTAGTATCTATTACTTAAGGGGATTTCTAAAATTAAAATTAAATTAAAATTACAATTAAAATAAAGTCTCCCCATTCTAGCCTAATGAGGCGATTCACTACAATGAGGGAAAGACAAATCAAAAGATAAAACTATTTTTATAAGGTCCCTGCTTATAGTTACATGGCACCCAGCCCTAGGGGCACATAGGGCACAACTTAGGGGTGACATATGTAAAAATAAGGTAGTTTAAGACTTTGGAACTACCTTTAATTCCAAAGTCGAATTTGCATGTAACTTTAGTTTAAAAGCAGCCAACAAGGCAGGCCTGCCTTTAAAATGAAAGTGGACACCTCAGCAGTGTACCTATGGGGGCACTTCCTATGCTGGGGTCCTAAACCTCCATGCCCTACCATATACTAGGGACTTATTGGTAGATTAATTTTGCCATTTATAATTAGCCTAATTTGCATATCCACTTTACACAGAGCACTGGCCCTGGGACTAGTAAGCAGTACCCAGGGCACAGGCAAGAGTCAATAACCACCAGTACCTGTCCAAAAAGTTTGGGGGTGACCAGGGCAAAAAGGAGGACTTTCCTACAGTCTGTGAGTCTGAGCATGAGGGTCTGAGTGGGTCTGTGAGTGGATGTGTCAGTGTCTGAGTGGGTCTGTGAGTGGGTGCATCAGTGTCTGAGTGGGTCCATGAGTGGGTGCATGACAATCTGAGTAAGTCTGTGAGTGGGTGCATCAGTCTCTGAGTGGAGCTGTGAGTGTGTGTGCGAGGGTCTGAGTTGGTCAGTGTGTGGGTGCGTCAGTGTCTGAGTAGGTCTGTTAGTGGGTGCATGAGGCTCTGAGTGGTCTGTGAGTGGATGAATGAGTGTCCCACTGGGTCTGTGTGTATGTGTATCAGTGTCTCACTAGGTCTGTGGTTGGGTGCATCAGTGTCTAAGTGAGTGTGTGAGTGTGTGCATGACATTCTGAATGGGTATGTGAGTAGATGCATCAGTGTCTGTGTGGGCCAGTGAGTGGGTCTGTGAGTGGGTATGTCAATGTCTCAGTGGGCCTGTCTGTGGGTGCATGGTGGTCTGAGTGGGTCTGTGACTAGGTGTGTGAGGGTCTGAGTGGGACTGTGAGTGGATGTGTAAGGATCTGAGTGGGTCGGTGAGTGGGTGCATCACTGTCTGACTGTAATTTTTTTTCTGTCAGTGAAATTCACAAATTCGTTGCAATGTTTCATGTGGGTCCACACTGTGGGTTGTGCTTTTTTCGCGATTATCACAACATGCGACAAAAAAAATATTGTAAGGTCTTAATTAGACTACTATAATCTCCTACATAACAGTCCTGGGGTCAGGGCAACTCCACCCTGACTCCGTATGCCACCTTCCATGTCAAATTGCAGCCCTTGGGACTATAACCTGCTCCCTAAGATGGTGGCCGCAACTTTCTAGGCAAATCAACTCAGCCAGTCACAGTATCTCTGTTGTTGTGTGTATTCGCAAATACGTCACGATACATCGCAAAATCGCCGCAAGCCCAGATATAAAAATGTGTTTTCCGTTTAACATCTCCTAAAGTAGAGCATGGATTTTCACCAAATAAGTGAAAGCCTAATCTGCATACTGAAACTTAGCTTTCTGCTAAATTTAGTGGGATTCTTTCTAGTTGTTCAGGCTGTAGTCGTGTCTACAGGTCCTATGGGAATTAACATGGGAAACCCAACTTTTTCGATCCCCCCTTTTCTTGACTGCTGCTTGACCGATCACCCCAAAACCTTCCATGAGGAACAAGAGCCACCAGGGCAAATTTTTTGGAACATTTTATAGAGGTCGTCAAATGATGCCAAAGATTTAGGCAAGTACAAAACACTTTTTCTATGGACACTAGGCCCTATCTAAAACTAACTAGTTAACTAGGTAACTAAGATACAATTTCTCTTACAAGCAGAATAAGTGTGAAAATTTGCTTCATAAGGTGTCCTATGGAATTGCATATTATATACGTTGTGCTTTACTGTGTAGTCTAATTGTAGGAATTTTTTTTTTTGCTGAGGGTTAAACTCATCCTTAACAGTGTATTGGAAGAAGCGTAAGTTTTAGGGCCATATTTATACGTTTTGACGCAAAACTGCGCTAACGCAGTTTTGTGCCAAAAAAATTAGCGCCGGCTAACGCCATTCTGAAGCGCGATGCGGGCGCCGTATTTATTGAATGGCGTTAGCCGCCGGCGCCGTCTGGTGTGCGTTAAAAAAAACGACGTACACCAGGCAGCGCCGGCGTAGGGGAAAATGGCGTTTGGGCGTCCCAAAATGGGGCATTTAGGCTGAGGCAAAAAAATCGTCTTAACCCGATTTGCGCCATTTTTTTGGGGCGCCCAGACGCCATTAACATGACTCCTGTCTTAGCAAAGACAGGAGTCATGCCCCCTTGCCCAATGGCCATGCCCAGGTGACTTATGTCCCCTGGGCATGGTCATTGGGCATAGTGGCATGTAGGGGGGCACAAATCAGGCCCCCCTATGCCACACAAAATTTAAAAAAAAATACTTACCACAACTTACCTTTTCTTCCCTGGGATGGATCCCTCCATCCTTCGGTGTCCTCCTGGGGTGGGCAAGGGTGGCAGGGGGTGTCCCTGGGGGTAGGGGAGGGCACCTCTGGGCTCATTCTGAGCCCACAGGTCCCTTAACGCCTGCCCTGACCCAGGCGTTAAAAAGAGGCGCAAATGTGGGGTTTTTAGTCCCGCCCACACCCGGGCGTCATTTTTGCCCGGGAGTATAAATACGACGCATATGCATCGCAGTCATTTTTTAAGACGGGAACGCCTACCTTGCATATAATTAACGCAAGGAAGGTGTTCACGCAAAAAAATGACGCTAACTCCATGAACTTTGGCGCTAGACGCGTCTAACGCCAAAGTATAAATATGGAGTTAGTTTTGTGTCGAATTTGTGTTGAAAAAAACGACGCAAATTCGGCGCAAACGGAGTATAAATATGCCCCTTAATTTTCTATACATTACGTGCTGCTCACAAGCAATGTGCTGCTTTTAATTCTGGGACTTGTAAATTTAGTTTGTTTTTAGAGTAGATGTATGAGACTCAGGGTCATATTTTTGAAACATTATGGACCACCGTGCTAGTGCAGTTGGGCATAGTTTTTTATTTATGCAAGCTAGCGTCATTCCTTAGAGCCATCGGGTGCCATATTTAAGATATGACGTAGGATGTCGCTAAGGAATGCTTAGCGTAAAAAAAAATGAAGCTAAGATCTGTGACATGCCATAAGGAAAAATGACGCTAATGCTGCAAAAGTGTCTCTAGACCGTTTTGCGGCATGTAAACATGTCGCAAAAGGGTTAACACCATTCTTTACCTCATTAGAGTCAAAACAAATCGTACAAGCAGGAAAGAGGGTTAAACTCAAGCTGGAAAGAGTGCAATTAAACTCAAGCAGGAAAAAGTGCAATTGTAAGAGAAGATTAATGTTTCAGGCCAGTAGAGACCCCAGGGACACCCCAGTCACACAAGTACCAGCCAGGAGGGTCCAGAAAAGTCCCAGGAGAAGAGAAAGCACAAGTGTCGCTGTAGCGAGGAGGAGCATGTCATCCTGGCCAGAGAGGTGACAAAGCACCAACACCAGCTCTTCGTCACCTCCAAATTGCCAGCTGGTAGGAGAGATGCAATATGGCAGCAACTAGTGGACAAAGTCAACAGCATCGCAGAGGTGATGAGGTGAAGAGGACTGTCACTGAGTGCAAGAAGCGCTGGCACAATTGCAACAGAAGGACTAAGGAGAAACTCTCCAGGAACCGAAAGGCAGCACTGCATATTGGAGGTCGAAGTCCTGCACCACAGAATGACCTGGATGAGCTGGAGGAGATGGTTGCAGCAGTCATACCAGAGGTCACTGGAATCGCAGAACAGTACAGCTCAGACTACAAATAATCACTGCAAATGCAGGGTAAGTTGCAAGCAGGGATATCTGGAATTCCACAAATGGCAGAAGGGGGAGGCACATAGGACACACTCAATGCATGCTAAAGGGTTGCATCAGGAACACATAGGCCCTCAATCAAGACACGCCATCCCCACCCAAGCCACACATCTACTGACACTTTGGTTGTGCTATGCAGCTCAACATATACACAACATTAACATAGGCCACTCACTATGGCTATACTCCACCATATAAATATGCACCATATTGCCTGTAAGGCAGGTGCAAATAGTGTGGCTGTGCCATTACAACACCGATTGCATGTTGTCGAATCCCCTGTACCAACACAACATAGACATCAGAGACTAGGATGGAAGTCAATACTACCCCACGGGTGGTGTCTCTGGCCAAAATGGTTCCCTTCCTCCTTGTGGCATTGCCTTTACTCATGTGTGCTGCATCTTGCAGCACACATTGAAATGCCATCTTAACAAAAATAGCTTGTACATGTGAAGGAATGGACACCTCCCTACACATGAACAAATCATCCGTTCAAGGCAGGCACTCCTTCACCATGCTGCAAGAATGCCTGTTTCGGTGCAGGGAGAACAAATCTGTGATGGTGCAGGGGGACTTGCAGGTCTGTACTGTATTCAAATAAATATGGCATTTGTCTGTGTATCTAAACTGCTGCAGTGTACTGCAACACATATTGCAGCTGGCATGCCACATGAGAAAAATCTGCCCTAAAGCTTGCAACCTGTGGAACACAACCCAAACAGGGTTTACCCACAGCAAGTCAGAGACAACCATATGTGCCATATGGGAAAGGCCACAAAGGAAAAAACATGCAACACATTGTGCATGTCTGTGAACATCATGTGTGCAGCTGTACACGTAGCATGAATCTCACCAGAGGGGGGAGATTGTTTTGTGAAGGAAGAAACACCTTCCTGCACAACAAACTTAAAGGGCGATTTGGTTTTACTATGTGTGTTGCAGAATGCAGCACACATAGAAAAAGTAAAAAATCTAGTCGAAAAGTAAGCATTACTTCTAGATTTTGCCATGCCAAATCCACCCCTGGGCTGGAGTTAAATATTGGTGCAGCATCCAGTTTACAAATAGTCCTAAATCTGATTCAGTGTCAAAACAAAATGGGTGTTGCTGTGGCACGGCCACAGCAACACCCATTGCACACAGCTTCCACGCAAAGTGCTGCTGCTCTTATAAAATGCATGCCTCTGGTCTGGTGTCCTATTGGCAGCTGAAATATGAGGAGAATCAAGCACCAGATTCAGCATTGGGTAGCTGTTGAACGGACATATTATGTACACTGCAACTGCAGATAACACATGCAGTCCACTATGCGTTCCTCAACAACGACTTGCTCCTCATCTAAGACTATTTCCTACTAGTCATCTACAGTATCACGTACATGTTACTGGTATGACTGCTATCCATTGTTAACTAAAAGGGCCCAGAGCTGAGTGGACAAAATTGTCCATGATCAACATTTGTGTAATCAAACTTGTGAGGATCCCATGCCCCAACAAATCTGAATTTCCTGTGTCCCTGTGCATAAGGGGGGCTGTGCATGCAATCCACCACCTCAATGCCCTTGGTGAAACATAAGGCTTGCCCAGCCATCATGGCTACAGGGAGGGGGCCATATGATAGTAGGTCAGGATACATCCCACCGGCTATTCTAAGATTTTGTAAATCATCATTCATGTGTCCTGGTTTAAGGCCAGGCCTCAGTGTATGTTACATGGGGGCACACTATTGACCATGATGTGCCCACATCTACAACTGATGCAGTGAGCCCAGAAAGTTTGGCCAAAGCTGCACATCAAAGTGGTCTGCACATTACAGAACTAAAGTCCCATACCCTGTACTATGTTATGCTACATGCTACACATGGTGGCTGTATTGGTGCCCTTAGGCTTTCAGTGAGTTTGGCACTGCACTGGGTGCTGCAACAGTATCCTGATACATTGTACATCATTTGCACATTCATGTCAGACATCATCAAAGTACCAGGTATGCACACAGCATTCACATCATATGCACATATGATGTATGTAACATCACTCACAAATATCATGGTGGCAGGACCATGTTGTGAAAACTGCTGAGATCTGGCATGGTTAAAATCACATACTTTTCCCAAAACTATCTGGAGCTGAGTTCTCTACTAATTGTGTACACTAATGACTGTTGTCCAACACAATATGGGTCCTTGCAGTACTACAGCCTCAATACATGTATCCGAAGGGTAGTGAGGCACCTGTGGTGCATGTGTCTCCTACATAAACCCACAAGAGACCACTGACGCTTTAACCCACATCTGTACCGTATTGTGAGTAAGTGTAAGCTATGTGTGGCACACAATGCTGTGATTAGTGTTGTGACAAATTGGTTGTCAACAGGCATGCTCTGAACATATACAGCTGCCCTGACACCTATCATGGTAGCCATCAATAAATATGTGGCTAGCCATTACAATTACTAAAACACACAATTTCATGCCAGCAGATGTTGCCCCTTGTGCTACAAGCAAGCACTCTCATTGCACAACATTCCAACAGACATGAGGTCACCATTCATTCTCTAACGATATCATATCATTGGTCAGGCAAAACCATATTTCTAGCATTCCACAATTCAGAGTGACTCACACCAAACCCTGGATTGACACACATGAGGCACAAGATGACACTTACTGGCTGCAACAGGGTTTTTAAATTGGGCCACCTCACCAACCGTGTAGGGCGGAGGTCAACTTGAAAAACATGAATGGAAAACATTGCTCAGTGTAATTTGTACATATCAGTTAATTGACTATATCGTTCACTGTCAGCTTGTTAGGCTGAGTGAGCAAGTTATCCTAGTGGTAGATCAGAGCAAATGACAAACATCTGTGAGCAGTCAATCACACATAGGGCCTGATTACAACTTTGGAGGAGGTGTTAATCCATCTCAAAAGTGACGGTAAAGTGACGGATATACCACCAGCCGTATTACGAGTTCATTATATTCTATGGAACTCGTAATACGGCTGGTGGGATATCCGTCACATTTGGGACAGATTAACACCATTTTCAAAGTTGTAATCAGGCCCATAGTCTCAGATAATGTAGACTCACACACCTATAAACCATCACTGTCCCTGACACTCCTGTGGTGCTTCTCACTGCAACATTTATACATGGCATTGTCATATGGATATTTGTTAGCTCTACACCTCCATGACCATATGGGACTGCATGGCACTGTATACTTCATCTGAGGGGCATGCATTGGTTGTTGCAGTGGCTATCTTATTGTGACACCCATAGCATTTGAGCCTGCCCCAGATATTGTAGGCATCTACCTCATTGTCACAGCAAACTGACAAACAACTGTCCAGGGGTTGTGTGGATATTCCAAAGTGTTGAGGAATGCCGTGATACATCATTGTGTGAAGTAAGTAATGTGTGTGTGCCATCACAAGGCACACACATGATCAATAATGCTATGGGAGTTTTCTCATGTGAAAATAGTTGTACCTACCTGCACACTGACATGTCAATAGTGTGTGGCCAGCCATTGTTGACATGGTATATCATTATTTGTTCAGGGAGGGATTAGAACATGGGCATAGACATAGGCCACAACACAGATACAATTGCTCTGTGGTCCAAGGATGCATTTGTTGGTGCAAATTACTGACTAATGTGCCAGTGATGGAGCAGATGCAGGACAGCCTTACACTGTCAGTGAGATGCAGCAAGCCTGTGGAACTAACTCAGCACATGTGTGTGTGGTAAGAGCCATAGCTTATGGTGTATGTGACACACAATGAACAAGAGGAGGAAAGTGGTAGTAGTCTGGACCCAGTGCATAGTCAATCTCTCTTACATGGCCTTGGCCAGTGACACAAAGGGGCCGATTAAACATCAGTGGTGCAGCACCAAGGGCATCGCTACAGCCCTTGTAGCTCTCAGTGCACCCCTTACCCCCACCATGTGAGCGCCTAATGAGAATTAAGGCAAAGCATGATGCAGGTAGGATCAAACTGCATCTATTTATGTGTAGGTAAATGATGCACTCAGCAGGATTTGCAACACAACAGATCATCACAACTTCTGCTGAGTACTTGGGGGCCCATCACATACATTTCTAACCCCCCCCCTAATATCACATCTGCTCCCAGCGGCTGTTCAGAGTGCATGAAATATGGAATTTAAGTATTTCTAATTTTTGCCAGTGGCCTATACATTTGACTCCCCAACAGGTTTTGGGACCCCTTCCCATACAGAATGCATGGCGCAGGCCTCATGTTGGGCTGCTCAATACCGAGTCGCCCTATGCATGCATCACAACACTTTGTAATGGTTGTGCAGGGAAAATGGTACACCTGTCCTGCCTCAGCTTTATTATTGTATATTTGAATGGCAGGCCTAAGATGGCTCTGGGGCTCTTCATACAGGTAGCATATTACATGTCCAGATTCAGCCTCAAACGTATCTGCAACTGTCATGCACATGCAAAAAATGGACTTTGTATGGAAATGGGATACTTACCAACTGCTCCACCAATCTTGATGCCTAGATGATCCAACAGATCTTGCTCCCTTGTAATGAGGTCTGCCCAGCGGTGCTTCTGTTGGTGGTCGTCAGGTGATGGAGCACCTTGCCCCACTGCAGCTTCCTGGCCTCTGTGGGGTGTAGCCTTAAATGACACAGCCATCCAGTACCAGCATGATGGGTAGGTAGTACTGTACCAGCCAAATGAAACCCCCCAGCTCATTGGCTGACATCCTGGCCATCCTCCCTTTCCCTGACATACTGGACTGCAAATGCAATTTACCTTCCCCAAACAAATAATTCCTTATGAGTACCTCAACTACTGAAACTACCCCAACAACTATACTACCCCAGACAAACACTCCACAATACAGAAACAAAACACTTACAATACAAAAAAAGGTTTAAAGACAAAACACAACAGCTACAGGACACACCACAATAAACATTCCAATCATTCCAAAAGCACCAGCTCCATTCACCTTCACACAGTCACAGACAATAATACTGTGAAGTGAAAGTGAAAGTGGACTCACTGTAGTATGCTTGCAGGCAGGATGTCGTGTTTCATCACTTTCGGGGCCTCTGCATCACTTTTCCAGTCATGCATTTTTTCCCATTTTGCTTGAAATTGCCTGTGGACGTGCGATAGATGTTCAGGGTCTAGGCGTCTTTTAGTTTAGGAGAATAGTATGGTACATGCATATGTGTACATTTTTGACACATGACTGCCGTGCAGCGATTTTTCACCATGGTGTGTGAAAAGGCGTGTGATAGACGCTCAGGACCTAGGCGTCCTTGTACTGACGTTGCAGAGTGTAGATTTGATGCCTTTGTGTCATTGTTTTGATGCATGATAGGATTTTGTGGAATTTTGCAATGTAGGCCTTCAGTGCACCCAAATTCACTTACCATGTCACATGGGCTATGCAACAATGTTGTATATATGTTATGGCTCCATGTGTGTAACGATCCAGTCATATCATAACAGTAACATTGGTATGTTGAATCCATAGGTTTGTTATTGAGGGTGCTGCATGCAAGTACTCATACCTTGTACATATGTGCATTTGTAGCTACACTGTGTCCACATACATGTTGCTATGAGTGTACTTGATTGATTACTGAATGTGTGGGAGTAGTACATTGTTATGATATGCAAATGCACACGTACCAACAACACAATATATATGATGGCCTATGTCCAACACATGGTAAGGCATGCAGCAACCATGACAATTTGTACTCAGAGTATGCAGTGGACTAGGACTGGGTTCACATCACATCACCCCTGGCAATTTGCGAGTGTATGTGTGTCCACTCTGTGGTGTTTTCTTGGTTTTCACTTCATGATGCTCTGCTACACATCTGACATGTGGTTCCCCATGCATCTTAGTTGCAGGAGATGGTATGTACACATGTGTTATTGAAGGTTGGTATATGCTGTGTGTGTGTGTAAAGACATGTGTAGTGTAATTTCTGTAACATATGACCACAATGGTGTGTTCATGGGATGTGAAACCTTACATTACTATATTCCAGCATGGACACATGTTGGCATTTGACAAATGCATTTGTAGTCACATCAGTACCAACTATGTTTCTGTATGTCGGAACACATGTGAAGGTCATTTATTACAGTCACTGATCTTGTGATACCTATGCCCTTACTTTTGTGCAAGGATGCTTTTGTTCAGAATCCATGCCCATTTCCATGCCTGAGCCATTACAGTGGTACATGTATGCTGAGATATGTGGTATATGTGTGCATGCCACCAACTAGGCACTCACATTTGTCAACATCATGTCTGTTATGCCTGTCAAATACAATGCATACCTCTGTGTAGCAGCGTTGCAGTCTGGCATAGATGGCAGCCTACTCATCATCACAACTGTGTGAGTTTGTATGGCAACACAAACCCATGGCTGCATGTGAAGGGGCAGGTTAATGGAGCTCCAGTTTACTCAGCCCCCTGTGCATATACATTAGACCCCTGATAATGTCATACGTTAATGTAGCCAGAGCAGTGGTGTTTGGGGTTTTTGGGTGAGGAGCTAGCCTCTTCATGATTGCTAAACAGCAGAACAATGCACCCCCCCGCAGACAGACAAATGCACAATTGTGATCAAACAGACTGGGATATCACATTTTCCTCTGCGGTACTTGATGTTCGCCTTCTGCTTTCATGTACAGAGGACTGGGTTCCTGCACGTGTAGGACATGTCTTATTTGAGGTCCCTTAGTTGTTCCCATTGGCAGCTTGTTTAGGGGTTGTATATCTGTTGTCACTTACATTTTGGGAATGTGCCAGGGTACAGATGGTGTTATCTATGACTGCCTCCTGCCATGGTGGTATGCGATGGGCAAATACCAGGGTATGGTACTGGCAAACATGGCTGGGCTATGTACTGACCTGGCCACCCTGTCTGTTCATATGTTGAATGTTGACATGTAGACATTGATGTGTTACACAGTCAGTATTGGTCTATGTGTGTTCCTTCTCCACATTTTCCTGCATTACTGGTAATGTATACATTGTCTCCTACATTGCTCCCATTCTTTAGGCTGCTTACCTTTGTACACATCTTCTACAGCAACATTGTCTGGTCATACAAGGACAGGATGCAACATACGACTTGTGTAATTTGTGGATGTACACATCTCTTACTACCGGCTACATGATAGTTACTGTCCCATTGACAGTATTTGTGAGATGTAAGGAGCGCCATGCACACATGACATTACACCTGCCACAGCACTTGTGTTGTTTCCAAGTGACCTCCCATGTTGCAATTGCAAGTATCTCTGGGTATCTCTCAGCTGCCCATCCACATCCTCCGTTAAACATGGGTATGCATTTCTTGCAGCATGCCACAACCAAGGTAACTCGTACCATGATTGAATGATGTTGAGGCGTGAAATCATCTCAGTGCTGTATTTCTCATAACAATGATATCATTTATCATTAGTTCTACTCCCATTCAGTTTCATGATGGGTATCTGACATTATTGAACATTGCTGGACATAGGTACACATCCTACACTTGATTGCGATGTTGGAGCCCAAAACACGTATGGTATAATTTGTTACTGTTGCTACCTTGCACTTCTTCTGTCACGTAAGTGACAATGAGTGGAGTGTATTGCTATGTGCTGTGTGATGTTGTTATACAGAGCATACTAGGTAGACATGCTGACACATGTCACGCATTGTTGATAATAGCAAGCCCATTGCTAGTTAGGACATAGACCCATACACCAGTATTCACATGTTTATCTGGATTTGCTGTAGGCATATGTCAAGAAAGCAGATTTGTGTGAAAAGTATGCTTCTTATGTACATAGGGAGTGTAAAACACTCTACCTACATTCCACCCAGACAATTTTTTGGTGGTGCATTGTCCCATTAAAATCTTAGATCCTGACCAGGTGTTAAATGTTGATGCTAATCGGACTTAACTCAATTTGCGAGGTCCACTTCCTTGGTATGTGTCGTTTTTGCGTCGGGAGAGAAATATGGAGCTGGAGGGCTAGCGTCATTTTTAGGAAGGTAATGCCTACCTTGCATCTCATTGTCGCAATGAGACACAAGGAGGATTGGCGCTCCCTAAAAATGGTGCTAACTTTGATATTTTGAGGTTAGATGGGTCTAGCGTCAAAATATAAATATGGAGTTAGGTTTGCGCTGCTTTAGTGTAAACAAAATTACTTCAAGGCAGGGCAAACATTTCATAAATATAGGCCTCAGTATTTGAAGTGAAGGAAATTTACAGTAGAGCTACATGAAGTACACTTCTGTATACTGTAATACAGGGACAGATGTATTTATTGAGTTAGTTGTGTATACTTTACAGAGTCCTACATGTAATAAAAGAGACACTAACATAGCAGTCGCCACTAGATAGTTATAGTTAGGCCCTAGTTTCTATAGAAAGAGCGTTTTTTGTTTTGCCTCTAACTTTGCCGCTGCTTGATGAATCTTCACAAAATTTTCCAAACTTATACTTTGCTAAGTTTAGCTTCTGTCCTGACAGTTTTGGGGTCACCTGTCAAGCAGCGGTTGAAAAAAAAGCAGGTCCCAAAACACATTTTCCCCATAGGATCTTTAGACACACCTACAGCCCGAACCACTAAACGGAATTACACCAAATTTGGCATAAAGCTAGATTCTGTTACGCAGATCACACGTTTTGTGATTTGTTGCAAATCTGTTTAGTAGTTTCTGAGAAATATAGGGCCATATTTATACTTTGGTCCCTCCAGCCTTGGGTGTCCTCCTGGGGTGGGCAAGGGTGACAGGGGGTGTCCCTGGGGGCATGGGAGGACACCTCTGGGCTCCTTGCGAGCCAACAGGTCCCTTAACGCCTGCTTTGTCCAGGTGCTAAAAAACGGCGCAAAAGCGGCTGTACGTAATTTTTTTTGACCCGCCCGCTCCTGGGCGTGAATTTTGCCCGGGAGTGTAAATACGGCGCACATGCCTCGGAGTAAATTTTTTAGACGGGAACGCCTACCTTGCATCTCATTAACGCAAAGTAGGTGTCCACGCTAAAAAATGACGCAAACTCCATGGACTTTGGCACTAGACGCGTCTAACGCCAAAGTATAAATATGGAGTTAGTTTTGCGTCGGAATTGCGTAAAAAAAAACGACGCAATTCCGGCGCAAACAGAGTATAAATATGCCCCTTAATTTCAAGCCCAAAAATATTTTGACATATAGGGACACGGATCCCCGTGGATTCAACTGTCCCCATGCTGATATCTGATTGGTTGACAGCACTTCAGCAAAGAAGTATTGGCAGCTATCTTGGGACTCGGCTTCAGCTGAGTCAAGAAAATAAAGGCAAAAAAGAAAAGGGACCAGGGTACAGTCACCCACCCCTTAGACCTGGTGCTGGGGTCCCTGAGGGACCCTGCTAGGGCTAAAAAACACATTTTTTTAAACATCTGAAAAATTTGCAGATGGATACCTTAAGGCACAAGTTATAGCTCTAACTATAAATGGCCAATTTCTAAGGTTTTGTACGTTTAAATTGTGAGCCTAACTATAATGTCCCTCTAACATTTATATATATATATATATATATATTATATATATATATATATATATATATATATATATATATATATATAAATGTATAGAGATATATATATAAATAAATGTATAGATATAGATATATATATGTGTGTGTATATATATATATATATATATATATATATATATATATATATATATATGGATATATATGGATATATATGGATATATATATATATATATTTTTATCCCAAGATAAACTCATACGAGTAAAACACACACTCAAGAATGATCCAAAGTGGTTTTATTAAAATATTTTTTCAAATGCTTTTATCCAGCCCCAGCAAGGGGTTTTGGCTAAACAGCCTTGTTCATGCTTGGAGTGGCTATGCACAACAACCCACATATACACGCAGGAAACAAAATACAGTGAAAGGACTAGAAGGTGTCAATACTTTACAATTGAACGAGACCCATCATTTTTTAATGGAGTATATCATTGTAAGGTTACACGTATCATGATGGTACTTCAAATAACAGAGCAATGGTGAAAAATCATAACATATTTCAAAATATAACATACATAAATGAATGTTCTACCCCCTAAATTGCCTGGTATTTAAACATAAAAATTCATGAAAATATCTAGGGCTCTTATAATGTGCAAAACAGAAGTGCTGGTTTTTCTTTTTACTATTCCCTCTGGTATATTGGAGGTAAAAATAATAATACATTCAAAGGGGACAATAGGATCCCACAATCCTATTAATAGTAAGAGCAGAGGTCCTACTCAATAACCTGTACTTGTATAACAATGTGTATAGAATTATTGTGTATTAAATTATCTTGACCCTGCAATGAGAGTCTTTTCGCATACCAAGCCACACCCCTGTATACACATAGGGCTAAAGCAACAATACTTATTTGTATGTGATCACCTGTTCATGAGGTGTCACTTTTGTAGGTGATTTGACTTATTTCAGAGATAAAGCCTCAGTGAGCATATGTTGCTGAAGAGGCATGCAGAGTATAATAATGAAATGCCTTAACAAGGGGGGGGGGTTGCATATTGCCAGAATTTGCCATCAAGTCCAAGTTAGCATATGTTGCTGAAGACGTCTACAGAATATAATCACAGGTGGGTCATATTTTGTCATCATTCATATACAACAATACTAGTCCAATGTCCAATTCAGTAAAATACAAAAAGGAAATAAATCACACTGGTGCTCTGAGTGTCAGAAGGAAAGGGTTAGTTGCCCCAGCTGGGGCCATCTCTCAAATGTAGCTACCCAGGTGAGATTCCCTTCAGCTCCTCTGTAAAAAGATAATAAAACAAATTCTGGTTATACTTTTTATCTGATGAGTGTGTACAAGCTTGCATTTGCCGCAAACAAAGAAACCTTCCAGGAGTTCTCCCCTGACATTCATGTTGTCTGCTCTTGTGCTGATGTCTCTTTTCACTAACAGGTCCTTCAAGGATTTGGTCTTACGGTACGTAACTCTAGGTCTATCTCCTATGCCACACTCCACTACCCAGTATTGGGTCACACTTTAGGATGTCCTAACTTCTGTTTAAAATTTCACTTTTTCTTCCTGATCTTGCATTATATGTGGTAATAATTCTCATCTCACTCTCTTCCATGGCCTGGATTTTGTTCCCATTCTCTTTGCTGGAACCAAACAAAATTTCTGTTCTAGTACGTATGCCAGCTCTTTCGATCGCTTTATCCGAAACCCATTTGGGGTAACTGCTGTTCAGAAACCATTGTATCATTATTTTCTTTACTGCTTCAAAAACACTGTTGTCACTACAATTCGTCTTGGCCCTAATGAGTTCCCCACATGGGATTCACCATTTGAGTTGACTTGTGTGACTGCTGTGGGCATGGAGCAGATTATTGCCAGTTTTGGCCTTATGATGTAACTTAGAAACTCTTCTGTCTCTCACAACTTGCAATTCCAGACCCAAAAACTCTATGTTGTCTTTGCTGTAGTTTGCGTTAAATTCCAATTTGAGATTATCATCATTAAGTTTGTTTACAAATTCCCTGGCATCTGTTTCACTTCTCTGCCAGATTAAGAATAAATAGTCAATTAAAGTAGTCATAAGGTATTTCTGTTCATTGACTGTTTAAATTCCAGTGTTCTGGACATTAGCTCCTCCCACCATCCCATGAACAAGTTTGCATAGCTGGGAATGAAGATGGTGCCCATCGCAGTTTCTTGTTCTTATCTAGACAGAGTCTTTTTGAACAGGAAGATGTTGTTTTTAAGGCAAAATGTCATAATTTCTAACAGCATTTATGTACGTAAATAAAGGCTCACTGGTCTAGCCCGTAAGAAATATTTGCAGTCCTTTATACCGTCAATGTGATATATGCTGGTGTATAATGATTTTACATCTAAGGTTATCAACAGAAACTCTGGATCCCAGTGTATGTCTTCAATCCTTCTAAAGAGGTCCCTAGTGTCAGAAATGTGCTAAGGCAGAGCATTGGCAAATGGCATCAGAAAGAAGTCAATGTATTTGGAGGTGTTCTCCAACATACTACCTATGGATGAAACTATAGGTCTGCCAGGGGACTATTCATGGATTTAAGTTCTTTCGGCAAGATATATAAATCGGGAGTTTAGGATGTACATTTTTTAGGAATTGATATTCTTCTAACTCAATCAAACATTTGTTCTTCCATACAATTTCTCCCAGAAGCTATTGATGGTATTCGTAAACTCAGACACTTGTATTCCAGAGTAACAATCTGTGTTGCCCAGCTGCCTCAGTACCTCAGATATATACATAACCCATGGCATGACTACCACATTGCCCCCCTTATCTGCTGGTCTAATCATAATATTTTTATATTTGGCTAAAGATTCAATCACCTTTCTTTGCAACCATGTTATGTTACTTTTCATCCTTGCTTTATTCTCCCATAGTTCTCTCAGGTCAGAAACCACTTTCTCATGGAAAGCATCTATCATGTCAAAACCAAGCATAGGAGTGAATTTAGATTTATGTCTAAATTCAGGAGGGGGACTCTGGTCGTAATCTATCTCTTGTTCCTTCAATCTGGGCTCAATACTCAAGTATATTCAATGTTGTATTGTGATGTAATTCAGAGGTGTTAAAAAATCAATATCACTGATATTTATGCCTTCATGTTGTGGTGTTTCTAATGTACCTAGTTTCTTAGTAGAGATTGTGTTCACCTTAAAGTACTTTTTGAATTTTATCCGCAGGAGAAACGTATAAATATCGATCCTAGTGGACACAAAATCAAAGTTGCCTGTAGGACTAAAGGAGAGTCCGAAACTTAAAAATGTAAGTTCACTGGGGTTCAATGGTCTGTTAGTTAGATTCATAACAGTGCTAGTACCTTCCATTACACTCTCTTCTTGGCCCCTCTGTGAGTTCCTATGGGGCTATTTCTGCGTTGGCTTTGTTTCCTTTTCCTCCGTCTCTTCCTCCTCTGCTTCTTGAGCCTTTTCTTGGACAGGGGATCTCTTTCTGTTTCTTGCTCAGGAGGTGAACCTGCTGTAAACAAATGCGCTTCCTGCTTTCACCTTCTGATGCGCTAGCATCACCAGTATCTGAAATATTGTCAGTAATCCCATCCTGATTTTGATCATCCATAGCTGCAGAAATAGCAGCAGTCTCATTCATGTTGCCATTGTTAACACTATATATATAATCACATTTCTTATTGATTGTTAAATTGTGCCCAGAATCATAATCTGCTGTTTCTCTAATAAATTTGCTCTGTTTCCGCATTTTTAAATCATTCTCTAATTTATGAAGTCTCACTTGCACTCCTTATTTAAATTTTGCAATCTGGTCCTGTTCTTTTTGTTTGCCAAGTCACTCCTCCACCTCAGCAATTTCTTTTAGTGCTTTCTTCCGATCTGCCCATCAATACTTAATTAACATCACCAACATTGTCTTAGAACAGTTAGTTAAATTGGTAACCCATTCTTCTATCATGCATGGACCTGGATTTTCATAAGTGGGCACAGTGAAGATCCTGAGATCCCTAGGTACCATGTCCATATCCAAATAGGTTTTTAAGGGTGTTGCTTTCCACCATTTATTAAATTCCAATTTGGATAGTTTTTCTAATTTACCAAGTTGGCTCGGTAGTGTGGTAAAGTCCTTTGCACCACCCTCTCAGATGCCATCTCAAAAGTGGTTGATTTTTCTATGATACTAGAAAAACTTGATTATGTTGGTATCATTCCCCCCGGCCCTCAAGTCCTGTCAGCATGGGATCCGCAAACACCCACCAAGTATAAAGACTATACTGCAGTTCGTATCCATGTGTATCAGTGCACTTTCAAAGGCAGATCCGAAATACACCACCCCAGGAGACTTATCCCACTGTTTCTTACCTGCATGTCACAGGGTCCTCTGACTCGGTACTGTTGGGCACACTCGGCTGCTTGCTCCTAACCAGGTGTGTTTCTTCCAGGCAAACCATGATATATCCACTGCCCAATGTTGCCATTTACATGAGGTGTCAAGGTGTCCTCCATACAATAACAATCACGGTTTTATCAATTACATGATTGTGGGGAATGCGGGCTGCTCAGCATAGAATAAGTTGCTCCTTCCTTCTCTGCCGCTTCTGCAGAGGGCAATGATGCGGCATAGAATTGGGTAACAGAGGGCAGGGGAAGTGGACTGTGACATCAAGCTAAATGAAGGGCAGTGGCAGCACATCGGGCCATGTGGGGCAGACAGGAGAGGGGTGGTACTTAGACTAGGACAGCAAAGCATAGGAAGGAGGTGGATGAGGCAGCATGCTAACTGTTCAAAGCAGGTGGGAAGGGCAGTGGCAGAACAACAGCCACACAGGGCTGTAATAAGGGAGAAGAGGCATGATTTGGAAAATGGATGGAAAGCAGTAGGGGTAGAAGAGCAGCAAACGTGGGTGGAGGCAGCACAATGCCAGGCCAGGCCCTGCATCCATGCCCCTCCCCAATGGGCAATGCTGCTAAATAGAAGGTGGACATCCAGCCCCCCTCCCCTGGGTCAATTTCAACCCTAGGGACCCCACCCCGGGCCCAGCTGCTAGATAGAAGCGGAGAGGATCACATGTCACCCCTCCCCAAGCAGCTCATGGCCCAGAGTACCCCATCCCTCCAGGGCCCGGCCAGCTGTGTAAAGGGGGAGAAGTGCCACACAATCCCCCTCCCTGGGGTATGTAGGGCCCAATGGGGAATGTAACACATTATTGGCCCTGGGCCCCTGGACATAGTGGTTTCCCTGCCTGCACTGGTATGGGCAGAAAAACATGTTTGCTCCCACTTGGTGGGAGCAATGTCAAAGCTCCCACTGTGGTCAGCCAGGAAGTGGGGCCTTGCAACTCCCTCTACCTTTGGATATTGGCCAAACCACAGGGGATGGGTTCCCAAAGGCTGAAACTGGGCCAGTGAGGTGGGCTATGGGCTCTCATTCCCCTTTGTAAATTTGGCCAGGCTCTTGGAAATGCGGTTCCAAGGTCTGAAATCTGTCTGGGAGGGGGCTTTGTGCCCCCCTCCCCCTCAAATATGCTACTGGTGCCCAGATGATGGGGTCCCTAGGGCAAAAAAGCAGCCTGAGGTGGGGGACCTCTGTCCCATCATAAAACATGCACTAGGCCCTGGGGAATAGGGTCCCCGAGGCCAAATTTGGCCCAGGAAGAGAGACACATGCCCCCTCTCCTTAACTGTAATTAATGGCCCGGATGGATGTGGTCTATAGGGTCTTACAAATCAAAGGGAGGGGGGCCACGTGGCCCTCTCCTCTTTAGAAATAAAAGGCCCTGAGGCCCTCAACGGCAGGTCCTGTTGTTAATCTTTGCCGCACATGGTCAGAGGCTGAGTGCAGTGTGGGGTTCACTGTCTTTGGGGTATTGGCGATAGGGCTTGTCTGCAGGCCAGGCCTTGTGACCAACCCCCACTGTGCAAGGCCAAAGGCGTGTGCTGTTGTGGTTGGCTGCATGCAATGGGCTGGTCACTCGGCCTAGCTGCAGGCCAGCCCTCTTGGCCAACCCTCTACAGCGGATAGCCACAGGCCATGCGCAGTATGGGGTTGGCTATATGCAACCATCCCACCATTACTTCACGTTAAAAAAAAAACTATAAATTCACTGAATAAACCAAAGGTTACAGGGATATTATAGTTAGGAAATAGCATTAAAAAACTGTAGAAATTCACTGCAAAAAGAAATGTTACAGGGATGTTATAATTAGGAAATAGAATAAGTTAGGTTCAGTTTCCACACACTCAAAACCATAGAAATTCAGCAAGTACCTCAAGTAACTAAAACTCATGCACTAAGGTAACTATAGCCCATGCGCTCAGCATGCACGGCTAATTACCCCACATATCAATCAATCAATAAATTTGTTGAGGGTGCTACTCACCCGGTAAGGTCTCAAGGTGCTTGGGCCGTGGTGGGGGTGCTACTGCTCGAAGAGCCATGTGTTAAGGCTCTTTCTGAGGTCCTGGGTCTTGCGTAGGTTGGTGGGGAGGGAGTTCCAGGTTTTGGCAGCGAGGTGGGAGAAGGACCTGCCGCCGGATGGGGTGCGGTGAATGCGAGGGACTGTTGCGAGGGTGAGGTCGGCGGAGCTGGTGCGTTGGAATGTGGAAGTTAAGTCGATTGTTGAGGTAGGCCGGTGCGGTGTCGTGGAGGGCTTTGTGAGCGTGGATTAGGATTTTGAAGACAATACTTTTGTTGACGGGTATCCAGTGTAGGGTTCTGAGGGTTGCGGAGATGTGTTTGTGGTGAGGGAGGTTGAGGATGAGACGTGCTGAGGCATTCTGGATGCGCTGGAGTTTTCTCTGGAGCTTGGCAGTAGTTCCCACATAGAGGGCGTTGCCGTAGTCCAATCTGCTTCTGACGAGGGTGTGGGTGACCGTTCTTCTGGGTTCTACGGGAATCCACCTGAAGGTCTTGCGGAGCAAACAAAGGGTGTTGAAGCCTGAGATGACGTTGACTTGCTGGGTCATGGAGAGAGAAGAGTCTAGTATAAAGCCGAGATTGCGTGCGTGGGTGGTGGGTGTCGGGGGCGGCCCCAGGGTGGCCGGCCACCAGGAGTCATCCCATGCCGACTTGTTGGGTCCAAAGATGATGAACTCGTTTTTTTGTGAGTTCAGCTTGAGGTGGCTTGCTGTCATCCAGTTAGCGATGGCGAGAAGTCCGGTGTAGAGGTTGTTCTTGGCGGTTGCGGGGTTCCTCATGAGGGAGAGGATGAGCTGGGTGTCGTCAGCATAGGAAATGATGTTGAGGCCGTGGGTTCAGATGATGCTGACGAGCGGAGCCATGTAAATATTGAAGAGGGTGGGGCTGAGTGAGGATCCGTGGGGGACTCCGCATTTGTCTTGGTGGCCTTTGACCGGAACGGGGGGAGGCGAACTCTTTGTGTTCTTTCGGAGAGGAAGGAGGTGAGCCATTCCAGGGCGTTGTGGTGAATTCTGGCGTTGAAGAGGCGTGTGTGAAGGGTTTGGTGGCATACGGTGTTGAAGGCTGCAGAAAGGTCGAGAAGGATGAGGGCAACGGTTTCACCTTTGTCAAGCCTGGTCCTGATGTCGTCAGTGCAGGCGATGAGGGCGGTCTCAGTTCTGTGGTTTTTGCGGAATCCAGACTGGGAGACGTTGAGTATGCTGTTGTCCTCCAGGAAGCAGGAAAGTTGGTTGTTGACTATCTTCTCTATAACCTTCAAGGAGAAGGGGAGTAGAGAGATAGGTCTGTAGTTGGTGAGGTCTTTGGGGTCGTCTTTGGGTTTTTTGAGCAAGGCATTGACTTTGGATGTTTCCAACTTTCCAGAAAAGTGGCAGTCTCGAAGGAGCTGTTGATGATGGACGAGAGCTGGGGAACGATGATTCCGCTGGCCTTGTTGAAGACGTGGTGAGGGCAGGGGTCTGTTGGAGAGCCTGAGTGGATGGTGCTCATGGTTTTGGTGGTTTCTTCATCGTTGGTGGGGGTCCAGGTGCTCAGTACATTGGTGCTGCAGGGTGCGATGGGATTGACCATGTCAGTGGTGGTGGGGGATGGCGTTGCGAAGCTTCCATGTGTGTCTGCGATCTTGCAGTGGAAGTAGATGGAGAGGGAGTCGCAGAGGTCCTGTGAGTGGGGAGGGACGATGGAGCAGGATTTGGGTTTGGTGAGTTCATTGATGATGTTGAATAGTTTCTTGCTGTTGTGTGCATTGCTGTCTATCCGCTCTTTGTAAAAGGATCTTTTGGTGGTCCGGATGAGCTGGTGGTGTTTGCGCATCGCTGATTTGAGGGCACTGAAGTTGCTCACTGATTGTTCTTGGCGCCAGGTTTTTTTCAGTTTTCCGGCATTCTCATTTGGAGGCCTGGAGTTCTGCAGTGATGCGGGTGCTGTTGATTTTCTTGAGTGGAGCGCAGTCATCGAGCCATCATTTGAGGTTGATGCCGGCGGTGTTGGGGTCGTTGGTTTTGGGTGGTGGGGATTGGGCGAGGTTGGAGATCAGCTGTTCCACTTGCCGTGAGCTGTCACCAGTCATGAAATCTTCTATGACATCAATGATAATATCACTGCAACATTTGCAGTGAAATTATTGTTGAAAAAGCTATGCAGTTATGGTTACCCGAGGGCACAAATTATAGTTGGCCACTCTGTAATAGGGTGACCAGAAATAGAAAATGTTCTTTTTTTTGCCCCTTAATATTTTTGCAACTATTTGCTGAATGCCAACAAAGCGTTTTAGACATGCTGTACTGTGTCATTTTGGGAGGACTGAACGTTCTGTGACGTTTGGTCAAGGGGGTGCAAAGAAAAAAGGGCAGTCCCAAAACAGGCCTGCAATCCTGTGCATTTTCAATAGACTTTTGTATGTTGCATAATGCAAAAACAGTCATCTGGAGTTTTCAAAGTTTGGCAGTATTGCACAGTAGGTTCTGTAAATGATTATTTTGGCTAGTGCAAGCAAAGAAATTAAGCAAATCTTCAGTTATAAGGTATTTTGTGTCTAGCTATATCTTGCACTGCGATGGTACCACATAATCTGATTGGCTAATGATGACTTCTCAATAACCTCATTGCAGCCATGTTGTTCAATACGGCAGTATTACTTTGTTTTGGAATACTTATTATAAGTGGGTGTTTATAATTTATTTAGCCTTTTAATTGTACTTGTACCGAGATTGCTGTGGTCGGCATATGTGCAGCAAAAGAGTTTTGAGATGTATTATTGAGTTTTTTTAAATTTACAGAGTGCCCCAGTATGGCTGTGTTGGACTCTAGAAAGTACTGCAGTACTGCAAACGTAGTCAATGATGTATATTAATGCTCCTATTAAGTTGGCTATCGAACAAGTCTTTCATTCTAGTTTAGAAATGTTGTAGTAGGAGCTGGTCCATGTTGTTAATCAAGATATTATCACCTGTTGTAGTGAAATGGACACCGTCAGTGTGATAAAGGAAATTATCTGAAAACCTAATGTTGAGGTGATATATGGAGGACATATTATGATCTTTTGGGAATGCAGCCACCATTTTGCTAATAAGTCTGTGGGTTTTTCCCATACTTTGCAGCATTTTCACAGAGTCTTTCAATTGTATCCTTTGGCAAATGTTCAAATAGACAAAATGGTCACCAGCAAATGAACTAATTATGTAAAAGTTGCTTTCATGTCAATTTACATTTTTACTCCTCTGAGGTGACGCATATCATTGCCACCACAATGAATATTTATCACATGGGGATTCTCACAATTATGAAGTGATGAGATTAGAGGTAATATGTTATTTCACCTTAATCCTCTTTCCCCATCTAAGTGATTTTAAGATTTTGAGCCTGATTACAACCTTGGTGGATGGGATAATCCATCAGAAACATGATGAATAACCCGCCTGCTATTTTACAAGTTCCTTAGGCTATTATGGTCATAATCAGGCACTTTGTATGTCTAAATTGAAATCTATTCCTCTTCTTTTGTCATAATCTCTATCACAAAAAAATACAACTGTGTCCAATTATTCTACACACAAAGGATTTTCTTTTAGCATAACCAGATACCTTGAAGAAGCTGGTACTCAATGTAGTAAAGTGAAAGTTCTAGAGAATACATTACAACACTGCCCAGTGCTCTTGTTTGTATAACATATTATACTTCAGAAATAAACATGCTGATTGGTTCATTATGACATTGGGCTGGTAATATAGCCCAAACAGTACAACTGAAGACTAGTGATTCCTATAAAAGAATGTAGTGGGTGGTCTCTGGAAAATTACCTTATAACTTAAACTAACTTTAGTCACATGACAAAAGTATCCAAAAATGTGTTTTGTTACAAATAACATTCTGAGTAACACACATAGTGATTGCATAATATTTATCTGTATTATTAGTACTCTTTTTAAATGTAGAGGAAGAGGTGAGGCAGTTTCCACATTCTGTAGAGGCGTGGAAAAATAGCTTTTTTAATTTAAATGTGTTTTTTAGAAAGATTATGAAGTACTGCTGTACTTTTGCAAAACTATCTAGAAAGTACTGCTATATCTACTGAAATGTACAACACACAGTGTATATCACAAAAGACTGCATGACACACCACTCCACTACAGTCTATGCCATGCCACTCTACTTTTTTGACACACAACTCCACTCTACAACATGCCACTTTACTCTATGACACTTTACTCCTCTTTACTACACTCCACTCCACTGTTTCACATGTCACTCCACTGTATGACATGCTACTCCACTCAACGCCATTGCACTGTAAGACCCTGCAACACTCCACTTTCTGACACACCACTCCACTCTATGATACACTACTTCAATGAACTCCACTCTATAACATTCTACTTCATGAAATGCCCCCTCACTCTAGACCACTCTCCTACAGTCTAAAACATGTCCCTCCCTGCCACTGTACGATATGCCCTCAACTCAATGAGCCTTCACTTCACTCTATTGTACACCACTCCACTATACTCAATGACATGCCACGCCACTCTACTATACGTCACTCCATTCTATAAGACTTCACTCCACTGTACACCACTCTTCCACCAGTGTTCCATTATTGCGGGAATAACGGCAGTGTTTATTTGCACCTAGGGTAAATTAGAAGAAACTGACATTACATTTATTATTAAACCAATGTTACATCTCTACCTTACAACTTTGCTTTATACTTCATTGTACTTAATAATACTACTGTTTATTTTGTTCATTATTTTTTGTGATAATCAGACCTAAATATACCATGATGCCTAGAAAATATTACCTTTACCAAATTTCAATGGAAATGTGCTCCAAATGTATGCGGAAATGTAGCCACACTTTCAAAAGAACAAAGTAACGGTGTGAAAAGGACAAAGGTAATAATAATATCAAAATGCTAGCAAAGTAAAAAAGAGTTTCCACTCAGATTATGCTTCAGGAGAGAGAATATTACAAATATATATATATTTTTTTTAGTTTACTTTATTCGGTGCAAAAAGACTATAAAAGACATAAAATAAATAAATAACGTACAGATTTCACAGTCATAAAAATGTCTAAAACGTTGTTAATGCATTTTCCGAACACCATGAGCAGCATATATAAAATTTAACACAGCCTGGATTATGTCCATGTTTCCCAAGTCATGTAAGTGGGAGTAAGCAAGTTGGCTAGTTCTAATGCTGTTAGACTGAAATAGCGGACGTAAAAACCTTTTTCTTGGAGCAGTATATAAAGTGCAAAAAAGCATAAAATGTAGTGTACTTTGAGATGTCTTTCCATCGCAGCAGCAAGGAGGAAGGTTCTTAAACCAGGTTCCAGCAACTGGGAATGCTACCAAAAAGTGTAAGGTGTTTAGACGTAGTCTTGTGAGTAAAAACCTTTGTCGCTCATGATTAATGATGGTCAGATACAACTTTGGTTGAAGTTGTTGTGTCTCATAATTTGTCCATAGTATCATTGAACTAGAGGCTGGGTCCATGTCCTGGTTTTTCTGCCAGAAAATGTCTTTAACCTTCTTAATGTCCTGTCTTGTTAAAGTATCTGGTTTGAGGAAAAGGTCTCCTAATCCTAATGATAGGAGAGAGAGATGAACATATCTAAGCCAGGGAATATCTAGAGATCGTGACAGAAGGAGACAGTCCTGTATCACCTTTCTACATAGAAGCGCTTCAGGCTTAGTCCAGATTTTAACCCACAGTATGAGAGGTTGAAGTTTTATATAGCTAGATATGTACCTCAAACCTACTTCTATATGACAGAACTTTACTGATGTAGAATGAGGGACTGATAGTAGCCTTCTTAGAAATTTATTTTCTATAATCTGGAGCCCTGTACAATCCGCAAGCCCCCAAACCCCAGCTCCAAATGTCGCGGTAGAGAGGCATTTAGAAGTGAAGACAGTCATCATTTCCTTAACAGGTTTATGCCGGAGACTTCTTGCAAACCTAAAAACAGCTTCAATGGTTTTTTGGAATTGTATTGAGCGTATATTAACTAAAAACTTCCAGTTAAAATCTACATCAATGGGGACCCCCAGATACGTAAAATGTGGGACCTTAAGTATCTCATGCCCATTTAGAGTAAATTTTTTCGTTTTTGCTATTTTAGGACCGCACTTCATAACAAATGACTTAGTTCTGTTAATTTTAAGACCAAGGTTCCTCATAAAGGTATTAAAAGCATTCAATAAAATCTGAAGGCCATTTGCTGTCCTTGAAATTAGTACTGCATCATCCGCATATAAAAGTACAGGGATTGGAGAGGTATTGATAACTGGGGAATCTTTCCCTAATTCACAAAGAAATTTCTCCAGCCCATTTATATACAGGAGAAAGAGGAAAGGGGCAAGAACACATCCCTGTCTGACCCCTTTTTGAGAGGGGAATTTCTCTGTCAGGCCTCCCTCCCAGGAGTAACGGACCCGAGCCTCTGTGCAGGCATGAAGTTTGCTAAGTAATATAACTATGTCTTTATCCAAGCCCTTATCCAGCATTACCTTCCACAATTTCTCCCTGCTAACTGTATCAAAGGCGCAGGAGAGATCCATAAATGCTAAGTGTATACAGCCCCTTTTGGCTTTAGTATATTTCTGGACTATAAGTGTCAAATTAAGAGTTTGTTCGACTGTGCCCACCCCTGGGCGAAAGCCAAATTGTATTTCTGAAAGGGAGTGAGTATCAGCCACCCATTCTTCTAACCTATTTAAAATCACTCGGCCTAGAATTTTGACTGAACTGTCTAGCAAGGAGATTGGGCGATAGTACAGGGGGTCTGCCCTATCTCCCTTCTTAAAAATCGGGACGATGATCGCTTCTTTCCAGGAGTCTACTAGAGGGCCTACCACGGCCGATCTCATGAAATTGGTTAGCAGAGGTCCCCAGAAATCTGGAAGTGCTTTATATAGGTCAGCAGGAATTCTGTCTGGGCCAGGGGCTTTCTCTGATGGACTATCTTGAATTGCTTGTTTAACGTCATCCACACTTATAATATTACTAAAAGCCAAACTTAACTGATCGTTTCCTGCAGGTTTTAGACAGTTTAGCATTTCTGATTGGATATTAGTCTCTAGGGCGAAAGTTTTTTTGAAATAGTCCACCCAAGTCTTGGCTGGAATGACAGTGTCCATGGACGTCTCATATTTGTCGCTCAGTAGTGAAGAGTTAACCACACGCCAGAATGCAGTTGTATCTTTGATTTTGCTTGCAGCCATCAATTCCTCCCACGCAGATTCGCTTAGTTCGACTTTCCTTTTGGCAAGAGCTTCTTTATAGATTTTCCTGGCAATCTTAATTGCTTGTAGATCTTTGGGAAATACATTAATTGTTTTTTTTTAGCTTGCTTAAGGATGTGGTACATGCGTGGTTAAGCCATCTTGAGCCATGGGCTTTATTAGCTCGTGAAGGCTGTAGTTTCTCCGCCATGTATTTTGTCAGAGAGGAGAATGCACAAATAATTTCATGGGGGGCCTTATTTTCATCCAGAGATGTCATAACATCTGGCCATTTATTCAAGAATAAATCTCTAAAAAAAATATTACTGTTTATCTTCCCCCATTTGATTGTGAGCCCTTTATGGGATGAGAGCTTCATAGCAGGGTGTTGCTTCCCTCTTCTTGAATCGCTTGTCAGATCTAAATTAATCACAATGGACAAGAGATTATGGTCGCTAAAACAGGTCGGGGTAACCCTGAATTGTCCTGTAATAGGGTATATTTCTCTAGAGTAAATAATATAGTCAATAGTGGAGTGAGTGTCCCCCCTTACAAATGTTGGTATCCCTCTAATAGCGGGTGTGGAAAAAGAAAGAGAATTTGCTGTTATCAGAGAGTTAAGGGCATTCCCATACGGGGAGTGTTTAAAGTGTTGAATGGGGCTGTCATTCTCGTCCAGGTGTCCACAACAGTCAAGGAACTCTGGCTCGCACAGATGGGCGTTAATATCACCAGCCCATACTATTCTTATATCCTTTTTACTGGAGAATATTACAAATATTATTTCTACAGAGTTTAAAAACAAAATACTTGGAAATGTACAAAAAAATCCTTCTTTTAAACTTCATTTGTTATTGTGATTGTTTTTTTATGGACATTTACCATCTTGTTTACTCTTTAATTGCACCACTAACTGCCAGTAAGCGTAACTAAAAGGTTAGCGATAGAACAAAGCTCTTTACTTAAATGACATTGAAAATAGGTCTAAGAATAACTGTTTTTTTCTTCTTTTGCTTTTATTGGTTTATTTGGCCTCTTTTTTTGGAAGGAATTGTAGGTCAACAGAACCAACAAAAACCTGAAACAGAAATGCCCCCAACAGATTGTGAACACATGTTCTGCAAAAAAAACACAAAAAAAAACCCACAAAAACTACTGGTTCTGGGGAGGACAGCGATGAGCAAGAACAAGCTCACAATGAATGTTTAAACTGCTCTCCCCTGCCACAATTACTGTATGACAGTGCAGACAGTATATTGCGGTACCCGCATGTGACTCAATGACATTCTGTTTCTGGTGAAGATGGCTCACAGGAACCTGAGAGCCAACTGGTAGAATGGTGGGCGGAGCAGAGGTGGAAGTATGGGAAGGTGGTTGCCTATAAACATCAGAAATTGAGGCAACAGGAACAGATGTTGGTCTGGCAGAAGCGCCAGATGTTTATTGGCCCAGTTCTTGTATATCCAGGTAGCGCCTTCTCTCAGCACGGACTACATGGGTAGCATGCATGGCGCAGAATTGCTTGTGCATTCATGTGGTCCCAAAGTAATGCTGTTTCCAAGTCCCCTGAGAAATGACTTTGTTGTAAGGACAACAAGTAAAGTGGTAGGCATTTTCTTTTTTCTCCCCAGGTGGAAGAGAAAAGAACTGCCAGACAACAGACTTCTTCAATTTGAGACAACACTCTTTACTCGTGCTCCTCCTGAGCAATCTCGTCTTCTTCCCCTCCTAGGGATCTGAAGCAGCTGCAGCAGATTGAGGTCTTACTGCCATCTCTGCATCAACTCCAGTAGAAGACCACAACAAGCTACAGTTGGGCTAGAACAGTTCTCAGCAGGTCTGTACAGAAGATAACCAAAAGAAAAAAACTGCTTCTTATTGACTCACAAGATCTTCTCCCAGCCTATTAGAATCAATGTTATACTTGCAGAGTACCACAGAACTACCAAATGAGTATCATGGTAATGGCAAAACTTTGAATTTTTTTTACAAACAAAGCATGCATTCTTCAGCTATATAACCTAAACGCTGGCCAGTACTAATATTATTAAAAGTTTGCATCTTACCTTATAATATTTAAAACACGTTAATATCGCAACCACTTCATATCAAATTTGGGTCATATTATTGTAGCCTAAATAAAGCACAAAACCACATATAGTCAAGAAATTAGAAACAAATTAAACATTGACACTTTAAATATAAAGACTACTTTTAACAAATACTTACCATAAAAACCAAAAAAATAAAAGACAAAGTTTACATGATAGTTATAGTTAGAGATTACTACATTTGCACAACAGCCCTTTTAAAATATACAAACATTAGAAATATGATAGTTCTAATGTATGACTTAAGCCACTACTTTAATACATTATTGCAAAATTTCAGTTACGCTTTATATCAACATAGTACTTATTAACATCACAGAAACATTTAAATAACTATAACTTGCCATGTCAGCATGTAGTAAGTGTAGAAATGTTTTCACTTCAACCACCATTTTTATATTGTTACTGTTGTTTCATTGATGATCCCTGAATGGCGTTTTAATGTACTAATATATACATCTATTTATGGTGAGTTATAATTAGTTCAAGGTATCCATGATGTCAATAAGTACTATGATGATATAAAGCATACAGTATATTATGTAGTAAAGTATTGTAGTAGTGGCTTAAGTTGTAGATTATAACTATCATATTTCTAATGTTTCTGTAATTTAAAATTCTTGTTGTACAAATGTAGTAATCCCTAACTATAATTATCATATAATTTTTATTTTTTTTACATCCTTTTTTTAGCCTAAGCTTCTCTGTGGCCTACACAGCCCAGTGAGCAAAAGACAAAGAATGTGGTAAGAATGCAGACTCTGTGCTGCGTATTCTTGAAACTTTAAAACAGTGCTTTCTTCTACCTATGACTGCTTAAATGAACTCTTGTTTTCTGTGAAATGTTTGCTTTTGAAACCGCTGTTGTTTATTACCTGTGACTGTTTAAATTTGTCTTGCAGGTTCCCCTGTACTGTGCTAAGGCCTGTAGAAGGTAATATACCCAGCCCCTGTTTTGACAAGGTAAAAAGATAAACTACACCTCACAGGCTAACCAGAATGTGTTTAAGAGAGTCCTTAATCTGCTTTATGTGTTTGGAAAGTGTATGCAGCACTCATTTGTGGCTTGAAAAAGTGATTTATTTGAATGTGCGAAAAGCAGTATTTTTTGTGGCTTTAGATTTAGGCCTTATCTGCATGGTTGAACTGGGCCTGCAAAGTGTGGATTGATCCTGTCTATATCCAAGGATATTCTGATATGACCTTGACCACCAGCCTGTGTTTAAGGTCACATGCCCCTTATATAACTATCTTACGGGATGTTGCATCTGTGCTCTGATTAGTTCCTAGGGCTAGGGTTTGTTGCATATGTGCTATGATTGGCTCCTAGGGCAGGATTTCTATTGGACCAAGGTCTTAGGGTTAGAGTTCTGATTGTCTGATATGTCTGGGGTTCTGAGGATGTCTTAGGTTGCAAGAAATAGTTACTTGAAATAACTCTAACTATAACGGCTGACTTTTTATGGTTTTGTGCACGAAAATTCAGAACATAACCATAACGTTCCCAGTAGGTAGTTATAGTTAGGACCATGTTTCCATAGAAAAAGCATTTTTTGACTTGTCACAAAATCTTCCAAAAAAAAGTTCCACAGAATCTTGTTGTACATGGTAGGTTTTGGGGTGGTCCGTCAAGCAGGGACTGACAATAAGGGGGGGGGGGGTAAAAAAGTGAATTTCCCCTTATAATTCCTACAGAAATTATGATCATGACTACAGCCTGAACTGCTGGATGGAATTACACAGAATTTAGCAGAAATTTAGCTTTTGGTCCAGAAAGAAGTATTTTTGTTATTAGGTGTAAATCCATTCAGTATTTTTTGAGATATTAAAGAAAAAGAAGCACAGATATCTAGAGGCGTGAAGGCTTCACAAGTCCTTCTGATCTAGTGCTGAGATTTGATTGGTTGCCAACACTTCAAAAAGGAAGTGTTGGCAGCCATTTTGGGACTCAGCTTCAGCTGAGTCCCAGCAAAAGGTTAAAAAAAAGGAAAAGTGGCAGGGTATGAACACCCTGACCCCTTAGCTCTTGTGTTAAGGTCCCAGGGCAAAAATCACTTTAAAAAAAAGTATGCAGCTAATGTGCAACCAATTTGTGACTTTGTAGCAAAAGTTAAAAATAAAAACAAGCGCGGTATACCACACTTGTTCATACTAAGGCCCCTGGGTGGGTCAGGTCCCTGGGACATGTAAATATATTTTAAAAACAAAGGAGAGTGTGCACAGGGCCCCCTTCTTAGGACATTTTATGTCCCGAGGTCCACCGCCTCTATGAGGCTCATAATTATAAGTATGGGCCCGTGCCCAAGGTACCACCACCTCGCTGGGGCAAACCATGAAATATATGCAGCCCTCCTGCAGCCTCCGGGATCACCACCTTACCGGGGCAAAAGGTGAAATTAAATGAGGGGGGCCCTGGAGACCTGGGGACTGCCAACTCCCTGGGACAAAAGATCATATGAACATGGGGCCCCTGCAGCCCCTTCCCCACAGCCCCGGGGACTGATCTCTGCCCGGTGTAAATGATGAAATTAACATGGGTTGTCCACCAGCCCCCCCCTTAGCCCCAGGGCCACCACCTCCTCAAGGCTGTAAAGATAATGGGAATAATACAAGCATTGGAGGGTGGGCCACACGGCTCGCTCATGGAGCCAATAATGCTATGTCCCATTCTGCCCATCCCCAGGCCATAGCTGTTTGGTCTGACTTGGCAAGAGCTTTGACAGCTCCCGTCAAGTCAGAGCAAATACAACTCTGCTCCCAGCAAGGGAGAGCTGTCAATCAGTTATTGCTTGCTTGCTGGGAGCGGAGGTTTCTTCTCTTTCCCTGGCTGAAGAGCTGCAGGCAGAGAAACAGAACAATTGTTCTCATAACAGGGAGCTGCATGTTTAACTGATATCTGTCTGTGATAACAATGCAGGCTCCCGAAGGAGGCGGGCAATGCAGGGGCTTTGAGGCTCCCCTGTGCCCCCATGCACAATGGGGGCTGTGGGGGACACTGAGGAGAGATGGCCGGGCCCTAGGGAAGAGGTCTCTGGGGCTAAAATCAGCTTGAGGAGGGAGAAGTGAACCCCCTTCCTTCATTTAAAAGAGGTGGACCCCAGGGTATGTGGTCCCCTGGGCTGAAATCATCTAGGGGACTGGTTGTGCAGCCCCCTTCTGCCACTGAATAGAAGTGGGCCCTTGGGATTGGGTCCCTGAGGCCAAATTCAGATGGGGAGGGGGATTCAGGACCCCCTCCCCCACTGAATAGTGGTGGACCCAGGGGATGGGGTCCCTGGAGCTGAAATCACTTGTGGTGGAGGGACACACAGCTCTTCTCCCCTAGAGACCATGGGTCTTCCTTCAACTTGCCAAGAGTGTGCAAATATGCAAATCGCTTGGAAGCTGTGCCCGCTTGTTTCAGCTCCGTCCACCTTAATAGAATGCATGTCTTCCTCCCTTTTTCCAGGATGATGGAGAGTTTCCCAAAGGGTCCCCAGTACATTCCACACAGATTTTGATGGTGCGTTCTTGATGCAGAGGAATATCAGGACATCTCCACAAAACAAAACAGCACTTACTTCAAGAGGAAAGACCTTGGTTTGGTGGAGATTTATGTCTTTGTAGTCTCAGTGACCTTTCTATGGGAGGATTCATCTTATCACAAAATTCTAGAGAAACAGGCAACTAAAACAATAATTTTGACAAAACGCATACGTGGTCACTAGTGACATTTTCTTGTGTTCCATTACACAGCTGTAGGTTAGAATACGTGTAGAATACATACTGGACATTTACCCAAGGAGGCAGAAAAAACTCCACTTGGGTAGCTAGTTTATGCCAAGCTGTGGACACTTGTTGGATAAAAGGGCAGGTGAGGTTCCCTTGTGGCAGAGTTACTCATACAGCTACTGACACACCCACACATACACTCACACACCCACTTAGAGACATACTCAGACACTCACTCAACCACTTGTGCACCCACTTACAGACCCACTCAGAGACTCATGCACCCACTCAGGAACACATGCATTCAGCCACAGACCCACTTACACACTCAGACACCCATTTCCACACCCACTCAGAGACTCACACACCAACTCGCAGACCCACTCAAAGACTGAACACCTACTCATATGCCCACTCAGAGATTCACACACCCACTCACAGACCCACTCAGAGACTCCTGCGTCCCCTCACAGATCCACTCAGAGATTCCTACATCCACTCAAAGACCCACTCAGAAACTTATGCACCCACTCACAGACTCACTGAGACATTCACGTACCTTTTCACATAGACCCTCTCACATCCAGACAGAAAACTCTCACACCCACTCTCATACCCAGAGACACCCTCTCACACCCAGACAGTGCAGGGTTGTGTGGATGGCCAGACCCTGAGTCCAACCCCCACCACCAAAGCCCATGCTTGGTAGTGTCTGGATGAACATATAGTATTGAAAATTGCTTTACATTAGAAAAACATAGACATTCACTGAAAAAACATAGGTTATAGGGATGTTATAGTTAGGAAAGAGAATTACAAAAAAGTTGAAATTCACTTAAAAAAAACATAGGTTTCAGGGACGGTATAGTTAGGTTCGGAATTTACTTGCACAAAACCAGAGAAATTTAGCAGTTATAGTCAGTTATTTTAAGTAATTATGACTCACGGACTAAGGTAACTATGACATGCGCCCTCACCATGCACTGCTAATTACCCCAAATATTATAGCACTCATGACAACTTTCATAACATCATTACAAATATAAATGAAACATTAGCAGACAAATTATTAAATAAAAAACTATGTATGGCAGGAGCGCGGGTTATAGTTATAGTCAATCCAGCTAACATACTCACATGTCCACTGCTCTAATTAACTCCGATTCCTCTACACTAATACAGCACAGATCAATTTTGGGTTCCAAAGTAGTATACTACTTGCCAAAAAGCACTGCAATGCCTCATCAGTGGTAGTATGTGCTATAGAAAAACAATTACAATTATAACATACACACCAAAAAAAGACAAAGGTTTAAATGAGGTTATAGTAGTTAGATGAATATCTCAATGAAAACACTAATGCTTTGATCTAAAAAAAAAGCTAAGAAATTGCCCCTCTGTGCACTGCTTTTGTCCTCACATATTACACCACTCATGGCATGTTCTATGACATAATTTATGATATCACTAATGACATCCTCCATTGGGCTAGAGGATGGTGCCCTGGTGTCCTATTGGGACACCTACACACTATATGTTGCCTGCCATAAGGGGATCCCCATGGCCCTCGTGGCCCGAGCCAGCTCCCCACATGATGCAGGAGCCAGCATTTCTCCTGCCTGGAGAGAGAAGCTATCTCTGCATGCTCCCTCCAGGCAGTAGCAATAATGTGTTCTGGTTCCTCGTCCGCATTAGTGTGGGTAGGAAAGTAGAGCACAAATCTGCTCCCAGCTGACAGGAGCATTTTTAAACCTCCAGCTGGCTTAGAGAAAGCACATGTTTCCTTGCCCATACTATAGCGGACAGGACAACTACTGGGTCCCAAGGGTGGGCTCCCCCGGACACAGTAAGTAAGCTGGCCCCTGGAGATGGGATGCCTGGGGCCCTTAAATGTTCAGGAAGTGGGCTCATGGGGTCCTCTCCCTTATTATTTATTTGAAACATAGCCCCGAGGATGAAGTCCTAGGGCCTTTTTAAGGCTTAGGGAGGGGGGGCACAGTCCTCTTCCCCTTTTTTTTGCAATCAGCCGCCTCAAGAGATGGGGTTCTCTGGGCCTTCCCAGTCTCAGGATGGGGTTCATGTGGGCCGCCTCTATTTTTTTTTTTAAATATCAGCTCCAGGTGCTGGAGTCCAAGGCACCTTTATTGGCCCAAGGATGGGGTACACTGCTTTCCTCCCCTTTTTATTTGAATCACCGCTCCAACGGATGGGGTCCTGATGCTCTTTTGAAAAGATGACTACAATATTATGCAAGAGAATTCTATTGGCTTTGCCAAGGAGTCCCCACATCAGTGTAAAGGCAAGCCTATCAGCTTTGCTAAAGAGATACCACACTTATAAAACTTCAATTATGCTATGATTAAACATTAAAACCTGTAAAATCCAAAAATATATTCAAAACGATTTCTTATAAATAATAAGCATTGTAATGTTTGTCAATATACTTTCATTCAAAACGCCATTAAACACATATCAGAGTAATTCTTTTACACTTCTCAGGTCAGATCATTTAGCCATAAGACCAACCACAAGATATCTCTGGACTCCTCAACTGAAGAACAAAATCTCGAGCTCTGGGAATGATTTGAATCTCTGTACACTTTTCCATGGGTCCTGCTACATATGCCTCAGGAATCACAGGATACTTTTAGTAAATGATTTCTGGGAGTCTGATGCTCTCCCTGCAGCCTCCAAAATACTTTTATAAGACTTTGGTCTTATCCATGCCCAGATTGGGGGACCACAAGGGGGAAAACATATGTAAGAAAGCCCATGAGGAGTATTATTGGTTGTCACTTGCTTGGACCAGGGACTTGTACCCTATTCTTTCATTTTCTTTGTCAGTGCCACTGAGACACTCCCTGCTTGATTCATTACTGTTTAATCATTGAGGGCTGGGGGGAGAACCCAAAGACCCCTGCGGCCTTCACTATAAAAACAAAGTTTAAAATTATGTTATATTTAAGTAAAGATGTCAGATAAAAATATGACATTTTAAACATACAAAACAACTGAAATCCACCAGTAATAATTATCTAAAACAACTGTGACTCATGCCCTAAGGTAACGATAACGCATACTCTCATCATGCACAGTTGTGTCATCAATTGTTTCATTACAAATATTGCAGTGATATCAATGCTATAATAGAAGATGTCAAGAGTGATGTAATATGTAGGGTAATTAGCAGGGCATGTTGAGAGCACAAGTTATAGTTACCTTAGGGCACAAGCTATTGTACTTGAGTTAATTATAACTGGTGAATTTCAGTAGTTTTGTAGGTTTATAATGTCAGTCAACCTTTGGCTTTTCAGTGAATTTCTGTGGAGTTTTTTAAACATAAAGTAATATTTTATTTAGCATACACACCCTTTGGCCATGTGCAGTGGGGTCTGGCTGTATTGCCTAGCCTAACGCCAAACACCGAGGCTAGCCCACTGCAGGTACCCAACCCCCCTGTGCCAGAGGTTGGCTGCAGGGTCTGGTCTCTGAGCAGCCAATCCTGAACCACGCAAGGCCTTCTGCAACACCAAAAAAATAAAAAGTTGGCTTTATCAAGGGATGAGCATATTAATATATACAAAGCAGGTCTGTCATCTTTCTCTAAAAATCACCAATGAATGTACTCAAATGTGTATTTTAATAATTAATGTAATGCATTGTTTATTAGTATTGATAACTAATAAAATATTAATAATGTTGTATTAAAAAATATGCCTGTGATTCTTATTTTTTTACATAGATTTTAATACTACATCTTGGGGATGAGAAATGTGAAAATCATTAGTAGGAGAGATGTTATTTAAAAAAATAAAACATAAGTCATCTGCAGACAACATAAAATTTAGCCATATAACCACTCCCTGGAAAACACTGAGCTGTACAACAAAAACTCCAGCCTATAAAGTACTTAAAAAAAACATGTTAAATTCTCCTTGGGTCATGGAATCAATGACCCAGGTGACTTAGGGCCTGATATAGATCCTGGCGGATGGGATACTCTGTCACAAATGTGATGGCTATCCTGTCTGGAATATTACAATGCCAGTAGGATACAATAAGATATTCTTCATGTTTGTGACGTAGTAACACCCTTCATCAGGATCTAAATTCAGCCATACTGTTTTTTTCTATTGTTGTTGGGGGCTGCAAAACTTCCTGCAGCCCCTCAAAATAAAAATAGTGGCGGGGCACCTGCCCTTCTATGGACATCACCAAAATAAATAAAAATGTAAATATCACTCACAGGACATTATCGGACACTTCTTGGAGGAGCAGTGAATAATACACGAGCGGATGTGGCAGGTAGGATGCAAAACCTCTTTGGAAGACAGGCACTGCAGCCCTCCTGTAGAGATCAGATGCTTACATAATTTGGGGTATAGGAACCTTTGTGGAGGACAGGCTACCCCTGATGTTCTTTCAGTTTTATTCTCTACCTCAACATGAGAGGGCTGAAGGCTGTTAACAGTATGGTAGGAGACTGACAGAGGTTTAGGTACCAGGCATGGTATAACACCCCCACTGCTGAAGGTCAATCAATCAGTTTTTATAAAGCACAACTACTTACCCGTGAGGGTCTCAAGGCTCTGGTGGTGGGTCTGCGACTCATTCAAAGAGTCATGTTTGGAGGTTCTTCCTGAAGATGGTGAGTGATGGGCTTTGTCTGTGGTGCATGGGCAGGTTGTTTCAGCTCTTACTTGCAAGGTATGCGAAAGATCTTCCTCCGGTTATGGTTTTCTGGATGTGTGGGATGGAAGCTAGCTGGGTGGAGCAGAGGGGTATGGTGGGGTTATGGAAAGAGATTCAATGGTTCAGGTAGGCAGGCCAATGTTGTGAAGGGCCTCTGTAATGTGTAGGGTGTGATGCAGGGCTTGGCTGGAGATCAAACCATGCTGCTCATTGATTAAAGACACACTTCATTTTTTGGGATTTATAGGATCTTCCTTGGAACCACTAATGGAGCTTTGGGGATTGCCTTAAGGCAAAATGGGTTTGCCTAGGAACTTGGCGTTCTCAATCACCCCACTCCTTACACCAGTATCTTGGGCACTTCCTCCTTGATGCTAGCTCTCACCTTATCAGACAGCCTGTAAATTGTATTTTCATGGGTATGCTGTCCCCAGTGTCTATACCATTGGAACACAGATGAGTAAAAATAGAGAGGTGAATTGCCCCAGCAAGTGGCAACCGTTCTTCTGCTGCTCTGAGGTCAGGGTAGGGGAGAGGTGGACATCTTCCATCGTGCTCCTTAGATGATACGAGATTGGGGAGATATTCACTCGCCTTTTCCACCCAATTATCTGTCACCAGGACATAGTGACTTCAGAACTCTCATAGTGGGGCTTGAGGCACTTAACATACGAGACCCATAAAGGGTTCCTGGGGGGCTTAAGGTCCAAAAGGTAGGTTACCTCACCTTTTCTTTGCTTCTTCTCATAAGGTGCATACCACCGGTCTTGAAGGGCCCTGGGCTCCACTGGCCTCAGCACTCACACTTTGTGGCTAGGTTGAAACTGAAATCAGAATGGGCTTCTGGTCATGCCAGAGGTTCATAACCTCTTGGCTGCCAGGTTCTCAGTGGCCTTCTTTTGGAAGTGCTTCATCTGAGTCCTGAGGGAGCATCTTGGGAGCTTGCTTCAACCCCGTCTTTAGAATACTGAATGATTTCTTAACAGGGTGGCCAAATAGGAGCTCAAAGGGACTGATCTTTACTCCTTTCTGTGGCACCTCCCTGTAGGCAAAAACAAGACATGGTAAGAGTATGGCCCACTTCCACCTCAAGGTTTCTGATAGGCTCATAATCATGGTTTTAAGAGTCTTGTTGAATCTCTCAACAAGCCTATTAATCTGGGGCTGATAGGTGTGGAGAACTTGTAAGTACACCACACTCATCCCACATTGACATCATGTATGCTGACATGAAATGTGTGCCCCTGTCAGATACCACTTCTTTGAGGAACCCCACATGGGTAAAAATCCCCATAAGGACTCTGGCCTCTGCAGGTGTGGTAAGAGTCCTCAGCAGTATGGCCTCTGGTTATCTAGTGGCGCTGTCCACCAAGACCAGTGTGAACCCATTGACTAAGGAAGTCTTAGGGGCCAGGTACCTAATGAGGCTGATACCCAACCTTTCAAAGGGGCTGCCAATGACAGTAAGGGAACTGGAGGGGGGGGCCTTTAGCTTTCCCCAAAATTTCCAATGCCCTTACAGGTAGGATATAAACTGCAGCATCCATCTGAGGAGCATAAGAGGGGGACAAACATGGGAACGGTCCTGCCTTTCCCCAGATGGTCTGCCAGGGGTACATCATGAGCCACACCCAGGAGGAGTACCCTGTAGCACTAAGGGGTCATCAACACATGTGTTAGCCCAAGCTCTGGAACATAAGGTTCACTATAAAAGAGGTAAATCTCTCAATATATCAGCTGATTTTCAGAGGTGTCACCAGCTACCTGGGCCTCAGCTTGCTGACTCAGGACCTCATGAGTAGGACACTCTTTTTAAGCTCTGAAAAACTACTCCCTGGCTGGCCAGCCCTCAGCTTGCCAACCAGCCAGCTCAGGCAGGCCTCACATGGTAGCAATGTCCTCCCCTGTACATTTTGGGATGTCGCCCACAGTCTCAGCCTCCATCCAGACAATGTGAGTTTCACAGGCAGGTTTCCCATTCCCCTTGCCCTTCCTCTTCTTGGCAGCTACCAGGCTCCATACCATCTTGGCTACTCTTTCAGGCTGCGAAGTACCATGTGGTCATTCACACCCACTCAGGCAACCCTAACATCTCCACATGGGACTGGATTTCCGTCTCCTTCAAGATGGTGTGCTCCAAGTAATTTCCCAGCAGACAGTCCACAGGAATGTAAGATTCACAGCTATTCTCAAGGAACCTGACATCCCCCCCTACTCAAAGGTAACCAAAACCACTCCGTAGTGACTTTCACGTTTGTCTGCTACAACAACCTGGTGAAATAAATTAGGGATTACCTGCTCTGAGAACATCAGATGAAACCTATCAGTTATGTTATGTTATGTCATGTCATGTCATGTTCTGTGGTATTATGTAGATATGTAAAGCATACTATTACCGGAGAGAGTATCCTTGGGCTGAACAGGTGTGTGTTTAGCCACATCTAGGAGCTAGTAGGGCTACTCAAAATGCCATGTCTTGATCACAGGCCTAGATAAACTTGCCTTTGGCATGCCAATGGCATACCTGCTGTGCATGACTGCCAAGGGGTCCAAGCTGTTGTCGCATAGGTTCTCATTATTCTAATGAGACTGCCGGATTTGGGTGGGAGAATCAACTGGATTGTAGGGTACTGAATACAATCCCATGCCATCGGACACCTGTCGGCCTAATCTGAGTTGTTCCAGACAACTAGCAGCACCTCATCTCCACCCGAGAGTAGGGATGATTGTGGCAACCAGGCACATGACAGAAAGGACTCCTCAGGGGAATCGTGGTCGATTAGATCTCATCCCTTTCTCTCAGTTACATTAGTCTCACAGATGCAAAGACAAACAGAAGCAGAGTATAGTTCAATTAGGTTTATTGAAGTAACTATATCTTAGTTAAAATTGTGTGTATTGCAATAACTAGGATGATAAAACACAATAGAAGCAAAATTGTGACAAGGAGAATAAAACACAAAAACAGTCCCACCATACTGTCACTAGGAATGATACGGTTGTTTCCTACCTAAGCTATGTTAGAGCACAGAGCGTGACAAGCCCTAACCCACCTAGGAAGACATCATTCCCCATACATGAGCAAGGAAGCCTGTGTCTAGAAAGACACCATCCCCATGTGGGCCAGGGATTCAGCAGTCTAAGCAAGCAGCTGTAGCGAAGATGTTCAGCAATCAGCATGGAGTTGTGGTCATCTGGCTGGAACCTTCCTCTAACGTGTATGTGACAGAAAAGTGTTTTTATAATAAAACAATGAATGTTCTAAAGGAAAGCACAAAGTGAAATGAATGCAGTTCTAAGAATGTGATGCTTTCCTTGACAATAGAACAATGAGATAGAGAAAATAAAACAATACCGCAAATCTGGCTAATGCTAGAAAAATATAGTGATGCTGACTAAAATGAAACTGGGCTAAAGTATGCAACAGCAGGCCTTGTTTGCTAAAATAACGTGTCTAAAACATGGCTAAAATAGCTATACAACAATGTGGCAGCCATTAAATAGGCTTTGGGAGGGGAGAGGAGTGGTGTCACTTCTTGTGCAGATGGATGATGGAATATCCAGTGATGTAATTTCCTAAGCAGATGTCATTTCTTTGCAGATGGGTAATTGAAATGAGTCATTTTGCTTGTCTTTTTCTTTTAAAAACTATTTTGATGGGAAAGCAGTTTAGAGGTTAACAGTAACAGTAATCATACTGGATCCTATGTCTCTCAGAGCTTCCACCAACTGTCCACTGATGGTGACCCACTGACTACACTTGAAAGTATTAGTAGGCATGTGGGCCTTTGGTGCCATCTCCTTGTCAAACAGGGACACTAGGGTGTCCTCTGCACTACTCCCATGCTGAGACAACATCCTCCCTTTGTGCTACACTAGCTAACACTTGTGTCTGCACAACAGTGGTGGGCTGTGCCCTCTTGCGACTTTGGCATCCCCCTAAATGTGCCCATATCTGTAGCACTCATAGCATTAGCAGTTGAAATTCTCTGACTTCTTTTCACGAAACCCACTCTTCTTATGGCCAGGTTAATATTGGGCGGCCTTCCCTTAGAACTGTTTTGGTGGCCTTTATAGAACTCCTTTTTTCTGGTCTCCACCTCTTTCTACTTGTGGCAACCCTGTCCACTCATTTGGGCACACCAGCTACATTTTTTAATATTCTGGTGCTGACCCAGAGGTCTGTTTCTTCAGCAAGCTCCCTAGGTGAAGTGAGCTTCTTGTCAATTAGGGGTTGGTGCTATTTTGTAAAGCAAGCACTGAGCATGTGCTCTCTCAACATTAGGTGATATAGCCCATTGCAAACAGTCACTTTACTGCCCCTGACCCAACCACTCCTTGCCTTACTGGAGTAATCAAGAAAATCCACCCAAGACTGGTTTTGCAGCTTTTAGCTGTCCCTAAACCCCATGTGGTACTTCTCTGGGGTAAGCCCACATCTTAATGAGAAGAAGGACTTTCATGGGAGCATACCTCTTCTGGTCTCCTACCTCTTGTGTGAGAATGTTATCCCTCCCCACTGTAGGCATGGGTTTCCAAAGAATTACCCCTCCCCCAATGCTTTTCTCGGACCATGTGCATCCTGAGGGCTACCTCATAGCCTGAAAATCATTCAGCAATGCCATCACCCACTACATAGCTAAGCACCAGGTCTTGTGCAAGGCAGACCCTCATGTCTCCACAGGACACTGTAATGCTGCCCCCATTACTGCTGGACTCTGACGATTGTTTTACTTTTATGTCCATCTTCATCAGACACACATCATGAGACTACAAATTTTCTTCCCCTCCAAGGCTCTGTCAGCCTTCTTCTGCTCAGCTTACCTCTCATCAGGGCCACTTTCTTCTCTTCCAAGGCTCTCTTGGCAGCAACCTCCTCCTTGACTGCCTCCAGAGGCAACTTGGCCAGCTACAGTTTGATTTTCTTCTCAGCCTTCTTGTCTTCCAGTTTCTCTGAAGACAGGTTATAGGAAAACTTACTGCTCCCTGCCCTGGCAGGTGGCTCCACTCCTGATGGCAAGTTGTCTTTCTACTCGGGGTGCTGCAGCTCAGAGCCTGTGGCCAGGACCTCTTCTTTCTCCACATACTCCTCTAAGTCCACCTGAACCTCCTCAGGACCTTCCTTTCCTGCTTCCCTGAGGTGGTCTGCATCCTTCTGACTTCCTCCAAAGCTGGGTGGGCTACCTGGAGGTCCACTTTTGTGGCCATCTTTTCTACATTCAGTAGCCTCTCCTTGCAAAGCCCTTTGCAACTCTGTCTTGCTGAGATTATCAGTGTTGATCTGCTCCATCTCCATTGTAGCAAAAAGGATGTGAGGCAAACTTAAAGTTGGAACAATAGCCCAGTTACAAACTAAGGAGAATTTAGAAAAATACATTGAATTTGATGTCAGAATATTTTAAAGGAATTTAGATGTACACAGCATCACTGAGTGGCACTGCACAAACACAAATACTGGATCCCAGCACTGAACAATGAGAAATTGATTTATTGGTGAAGGTGGCAGGTAGAAGTCTCACTCAGTCAACAACCACAATACTTGTCAGGGTGAACCACAAAAGTTACTAAATAAACCTGTGCTTAACCCTCTAATAGCTTGGCACAAAAGCAGTCAGGCTTAACTTAGAGGAACTGTGTAAAGTATTTCTGCAGCACACAAATAGTAATAAAGTGAAAACACAACACAAGAAAAAAACAACACCATTTAGGAAAATGGGATTCATTGTAATACTGAAAATGATACCAAAACAAATTTAACCCAATCAGTATACCCAGAGCTATGTATTTTTAAGGTCTTTAGCACAAAATAGCACCTTAAAAGCTCAAAGTGCAATTCACTGGTTTCTGGTTGCACTAGACCCGAGGCAAAAGAAAACTTTAAGACTCACCGTAATGGAGCGCAGGTCTGATTCACAAGGTAGATTGGGCCTGATCTTACTGTACTTTTGGACTTGGAAGAAATTTTGAAGAAAAGTCCAAGAAAAGATAGAGTTCAGCGAGGCACGTCAGCAGGCTGCATCTGAGGAGGAGTTGTGGTCACCAGGGAGCACTAGACGAAGTTTCAGTGAAGCTGTCAACATTGGCAGGAAAAAGCTCCAAGCAGGAGAAGCTGGATTTCCAGGCTGAGGAGATTGTGATCCTCTATGGGGAGCCTGTCAGCATCGAGTCTGGTGAAGATTTTTGCCTTCAAGCTTAAACACGTTTTTAGAAGTCTAAACCCTCCAACGGGATGAAGCTGCAAGCCAAAGAGGGCTCTACGAGGCTGGATACAGTTGCTCGGAGATCCTGCTGGACAGAATTTGCTGCTGCAGAGAAGAACGTAGTGGGTGCTACCAAGAAGTCAGGCCAACTGGTGATGCACCCTGGGTGGACTGGCTGGCAGGTAGGTCCCCGGCCTTGTGTCAGTTGATTTGCTACTTTTTGGTGAAAAGTTTTTCAAGTTTCAACTTTTAGGGTTGTGCAGGAGCAGCAATTCTAATAATACTTCTGAGGGTCCAGAGCTTGGGGGGAGGCAGGGCACCTCTTGGATGGCTAGGACTAACTCCAGCAGGGTCCAAGGTCTCTGAAGCTTGTTATGACCCTGTAGCTCACACAACTAGCCCTTGGAGTCATTCTAGTAGTCCTAGGTTTAAGCAGCAATGCAAGCCTCACACATCAGGGCAATCCTCTGGGGAACAAGGCAAGCCTCAAGCAGCAGGGCAGTCTTCTGGTAGCAGCACAGCAGTCCTCTGGGGGCACAAGGCAGGCTTCAAGCAACAGGGCAGTCCTCTGGGATACAAGGCAGTCTTTCTGTAGACTTCCATGGGTGCAGGACTGTACTGAAGATGTGTTCTGAGGGTCTAACATTTATGCCTTTTCCAGGCTTTGAAGTGTAGGAATTTGTTGTGTTACCTAGGTTCTTCCCCTGCTAAGGTTTTAAAAAGTCTAGGGTGACAAAAGGCTAGTGTCAGGTTCCTTTGTATATGTGCTGGATTCAGCACTCTGAAGTTTAAATATGGGCAGGGAACAGCGGCCCCCAGCCATCCTGGCAGGATGGCCCATTCTGCCAACATCAAGCCCCCTTTTGTCTCACCGTCTAGTGGAAATACACAAAGCCCATCATCTAAGCTATTCTTAGTCATGTGATCAGGAGACTGGTAGCAGGCACCCAATAGTTAGGAAAGAAAAATGCCAGCTTTCTAAAAGTGTAAGTCTTCACTATTGTAACAAAAAATCTGACTTTACCATTAAAGAATATTTAAAATTACAATTAATTTGCACTTTTGAAATGTAATAAGGTAGCCCAATGTCATCTAATGGGAGATACAAGCCTTACAGCAGTGAAAAACAATTTAAAGAGTTTTTCACTAATAGGACATCCCTACTTTTTTAAATACAATGAACCGTAGCTTATAGGCTGTTTAGGGCCTACCTACAGGGTGATTTATATGTATCAAAAAGAAAGGTTTAGGTAAGGCAAATGGTTTATTTTTCTCAGGTCGAATTGACAGTTTAGAAATGCACTACAAGCTGCCGTGGCAGGCCTGATACATTTTTTAATGGGCTACTTTAGTTGGTGGTGGCACAATGAGTGCAGCAGACTAACTAGAAGCATTTAATTTACAGGGCTTGAGTACAAGTAGTACCATATACTAGGTACTTACAAGTAACTTAAATGTGATAATCAGGTGTAGCCAATTTTACTTTGTTTTAGGGAGTGAGCACAAGCACTTTAGCTTGGTATGAAGTGGAAAAGTGCTGAGAGTCCTACTGCTAACAAAAAGGAATTCAGAAAACTGGAAGGGGTTAAGGTAAAACGTTTGGGAGAAGACCACACCAAAAATGCCAGTTCTACAAACCCTAAAAATGCAAATCAGCTGTCCATATTGAAGAAATAATATGCCAGCTAATTAATGTCTCTTACAGGTTTGAAGTTAGAGAATAAATACACATGTTTAGGTCACTCTTCTTTGGAAAAATGATAGTAATATACACTACTGCTTTTTTCAAAGTTTAATGTAAATAAATATTGAAGTGTTGACAATGTTTTTCCAACAGCAGTCCTCCGTTTTATAGTACTGTTATTTTGTACCTATCCAACGATCCAACGATCCGCTTCTGTTAGTAGACCACTGTGATATTAAAAAGGAAAATCGTGAAAGAAAAGACAATGCAATGTTTTTTCATCAAAAAACACGGGATTTAGGGCTGTACTGTAAGGCATGAAGCTCGTGTTGCTGTTAAGGAGAGCTGAGTGACTGGGACTCTGAACACTTGCGAGCATCCATTTGAAACTGGGTCACGAATGAGTAGGCACCACATACCTAGGTTTGTCATTACAGTTTAATGTCCTCACATTCATTTTCGATTAAGCTCCCAACACATTATGCTGTTGGTTGAGCCAGGGGCTTCTCTGCTTCTTTAGTCTGCCTCTGGCTGTACACAGAATGTATTAAATATAAATGGTGAACATTTTGTTCCTATATAGGTCACTGAAATTATATTGCTGCCGGCCTTATTTCCTAATTAATTTAGCAAATGGTAGTAAGTAAAAAAAGAAGTAATTTAATTGAAACAAAAATATTACTATTACGCTTACAGCGAGACTGGATTTAAAATTTTATTTTTTCTCCATAATTAGGCTCCCTAAATACAGACGAAAACAACAAGCCAAGGCACGTCGACCTTTTGGAAAATGATGCAGCGCCGTTTCAAATTATATAGCATTTCAGTGGTTAAGTCACACAAAAGAGAAAACGTCGAATTTTGCTGGCCCATTCACTCCTGTGTCTCGAAATACACATAGATGAAATGTGAAAATGAGCATATTGTCCATTCGTTCAAAATAGGAACATTTGGTGAGAGAGGCACTGGTGTGGAACGCCACATTGTTGCTTGCAAATCTTGTCTGCTGTGGTGACCTTACATATGTCTTTTTGAATAAATCATATGAGGCATTAGTACAACAGCTCTGTAAGGCCATTATCCCTGTTTCATAATTAGAAAACATTAGGTACAAGGCTTGCTGCTATCAGCAGACCATCCACCTAGGTTTGATGATGTCACTTGTCAGTCAGTGCTCATTGCGTGCTGGGCTCAGTTGGTGCTTCCAGTGCACGCTCAATCAGTGCAAACTATTAGTGAAACTTGATGGAGGGAGGCAGATTTTTCTCATCTAACCACAAACACTTAACACGAGACAAAAATTCAGAAGGAAAACTACGATTTGATGATCGCAGCCCTTGACATACTAATCCCCAAAATTACATCAAAACAAGGCATAATGAAGAAGCGCTCTTGAATGAATAAAAAGTTGAAAAGGATAAATGGAAGAAAACCTCAGCATTTCAATGGAAGTTGCTCAAATCTAAGAACCCTAAGTACAACGAGCATCTAAACAGACACAACAGAATGTGCAAATCATATTTAAAGGAAGTCTTAAAATTCCTCTACAGGATCGACAATACCAGCCAAGGAACTTCGTAAAATTCGACCAGAATTTCGCAGAACAGAAACTCTCTAATCTCCAGCATAAATTCACAAACCATCTGCAATAAATTAGCAAGACATTATTGAACGAAACCAAACACACTCGCATCTCATCTAGCAATCAAGGGAAACAACTGCTCCCCCAATATACAGTCAAAACAACCATAGCAGCAAAACAACATACATACATCTCATGTTTCCAGGAAATGGCAACTTAGAATTTGTAGATCTGGTAAAAGACAGCAGCTCACCTCACTGCCCATCAGATCCCTGCCCTCCACAATTTTTCAAAACAATTCTTCTATCGTAGCTGCAGCTATCCCAGTCATACATTTTATAAATAACTTCTGAAACACTGGAATTTCTCCAGCGGTATTAAAGAAAACATACACAGGACCATTATATAATTTAGACCAACAAAAGCATAACAACTGCAGACCAATCTCCAAGGGATCTTTCATTGACGAGAACATGGAGAGAACAGCATTTAATCAGATCCCAGAATTCATAGAAGAAGCTCTGAGATTAGCAAACAAGATTCCAGCTAGGAAGAGGGATCGATCAAAATTATGGCATAATGGGCCGACCTAGATTACATAGTCAACAAAATGATGACGTGGCGCTACTACTTATGGACCTTCAAGCAGCTTTTGACACAGTACACCATGACACCTTCATTCTTAGACTCCTAAAAATCAGTAAAGACGGTATCACTCTTAATTGGATTTACTTTTATCTAAACAGGAGGGCCTACCAAAATTGTGTATCTAATTTTCCATCAAATACCTACTGCATAAAAATAGGGGATCTACAAGGACGTATCTTCTCATCTCTGCTTTTCAACTTTTGAATGAAACTACTTAGTCCTTTTGAATAGGTTTGAACTCACCCTGTACAACTATTCAATACATAGTAAAATCAAGGCTCAACATCAGATTCACAGCTGTAGATCAATGCATGATATGGAATCAACTCAAGATAAATACTTCAAAAACTGACATACTTACCTGGGGTTAATGGAAAAGATATGATCGTCTAGTTTTCTAGAAAAGCTGTCAAAGTCAACTTTCTGCACAATGAAAACAAATAGACATATCTTTCCACATCTTAGATTGCACAAAAAATACAAGCATCGTCATCATCATTAACTCTCTCTAAACTTGATTTTGCTAACAGACTTTACCATAGAATTCCAATCTTAATCATAAGAAGACAACAAGAATTCGAAATTCAGCAGTAAGATCTTCAACATCGTGAAGGAACTCTCCAACCCCAGCTCCAACGCCAATGACACCCCGCCATCTCAAGACCTCTGTGACTCCCTAGCCTCCACTTCCACCTCCGACCATACTCCTGCTCTCCTGGACCCCCATCAACGACACAATCGGAAATCATAAATACCATCCTCTCCGGCTCACCATATGACCCCTGCCCTCACCACATCCTCAACAAAGCAAGCTCCGCCATCGCACCCCAACTACGGAAGATCATTAGCTGCTCCTTTGAGTCTGCCATCTTCCGGGAGAGCTGGAATCACGCCGAGATTAATGCCCTCCTCAAAAAACCTGAGGCGGACCCAAAGGACCTCAAGAACTTCCGGCCAATCTGCCTGCAAAATTTCCCAGAAAAAGTCATTAAGAAGGCCATCAACAGACAACTAACCCACTTCCTCGAGGTCAACTGCACCCTGGACCCTTCCCAATACGGATTTCACAGCAACCACAGTACCGAAACTGCCCTCATCGCCGCCACAGATGACATCAAAATCATACTGGATAATGGCAAAACTGCGGCCCTCATCCTCCTGGACCTCTCAGCTGCGTCCAACATCATCTGCCCTCACACCCTACACTCATGCCTCAGCAATGCAGGAATCAGCAACAGAGCCCTGGACTAGGTCACCTCCTTTCTCACCGGCAGAACCCAGAGAGTCCGCCTCCCCCCATTCCGCTCGGAGGCCAACAAAACTTTCTGCAGCGTACCCTAGGGTTCGTTCCTCAGCCCGACCCTCTCTAACGTCTACATGGCCCCGCTCGCTAACACCGCCCGATCACACAACCACAACATCATCTCATATGCTGACAACACCCAGCTGATCCTCTCCCTCACCAAGGACTCCACCAAGACCAACCTCCATGAAGGAATGAAGGCTCAATTCTGACAAGACGGAAGTCCTCATCTTCGGCTCCACTCCTTCCTCATGGGATGACTCCTGGTGGCCTGCGTCTCTCTGAGCCACTCTGACTCCCACGACCATGCACAAAACCTAGGATTCATCTTGGTCCCCTCATTTTCCATGACCCAGCAAGTCAACGTCATCTCCTCCTCCTGCTTCAACACCCTCCTCATGCTCCAAAAGATCTAGAAATGGATCCCCACTAAAACCAGAAGAACAGTGATCCAAACCCTCGTAAGCAGCAAACTGGACTATGGCAAAGCCTGCTACGCAGGAACCACGGTCAAACTCCAGAAGAGGCTGCAACGCATACAGAACGCCGCCGCTCGCCTCATCCTGGACATCCCTCACCACTGCCACATCAGAGGCCATCTGAGAGACCTGCACTGGCTTCCAGTCAACATGAAAATCACCTTCAAACTCCTCACCCACGCTCACAAAGCGCTGCACCACACTGTACCAGAATGCCTCAACAGACGGCTCTCCTTCTACACCCCATCCCGGCATCTCCGCTCCACCGAGCTCACCCTCACAACCATCCCACACGTCCATAGAACTACAACCGGCGGTAGATCATTCTCGCACCTGACCACCAAGACGTGTGTTAGACCAAAGACCTCCTTACCTTCAGGAAACTCCTCAAGACCTGGCTGTTTGAGCAGTAGCAGCACCCCTCCCCACCTCAGCACCTTGAGACCCTCATGGGTGAGTAGTGCTCTTTTATAAATTTCTGATTGATTGATTGAACTACACAAACTTATTTGATAATCATGTTGTGAGGGAATGGATAATATATACAACATTTTTGGATGGAGGAATGCTATACAACATTAATGTGAAAAATACGATTATTTAGATAATACTGTTTCAGTTGTATCCAAACATTGATTACTTGTAAATTGAATGAAATAAGGGATTATGATATAGTATAGGAGATTATAAAATATGTTGTGAATTGGGGAATATGGATTGTATATAATAAGTCATATAAGTGCGCCTTTGGTAATCATGTATTTTGGTAGGAACACAGCATCCAATGTTCTTATGAAAGATTGTTTCAATTTGTGTTAGTTTATGTTGTTTTTATGTTAGATTTTATTTATTGGTTGTATTTATGTTTTGTAGCCCTGAAGAAATCCCAGAAGGGGACGAAACGCATTGGCTACTTGCAGTGATGATTGATTTTGGAAAAGACAGAAAATAAAATAAAGGAGAAACTTTACATTTTGACACTTTGCCTTCTGCTTTATGAGATTTAATTTGGATCATGTACATTATTTGGCATCATATTATGTGGATGTGCACATCACTATAAGGATAAACCTTTTGAGTAGATTTAAAATAAGAGTGTTCTTATTGAGGAATACATTCTTGGGCTGGGACTCAATCTTTGTGAATTGTTATTTGAACCATTTCTGTGGGTGAGAAGGGCTGACCCCCCGAATTCTGTGCAGCAGAGAGAAGAGGACAGGATCCTACAGTGATAGGTGCAACAGAAAGAAGCCCTAGCCCTTACTGTGAACCATTTGTAGTATGCATAATATTATTAGTCCAATACTTTACTGACACCTCACTAGACCATGACCTGTTTTCTTCTCCATCTACATGTACATGGTGTACATGAAGGCCCGTATAGTGAAACATTATGCAACATACTTATGCCATAAGCTGAACTAGGCTGGAGTATATATATAACCATTTGTTTGGTATGCAACTTACAATGAGGACAATTCACATCCATCCTTCTGCTGTGCCAGCATCTGCAAATGCAAAGTATCTAAGAAAGAATTTTGAAGCCACTCACCTTTGGGGTAGATTGTAAGAGATTGTAAGAGAGGAGGTGCTCTTAAAATTCTAAATTCCCTCAATGTTCTGCCGTAGGGATCTCTACCAGAGTCACTATTACAGAGAGTGCCCCAGACGCAATGGTCACGTGCACCCACTTTGTCCATCCCAGGGGCACTTTGGTGTTACAGAAGTGGCTGCAGATGCTTTTGCGGCCTCTTCTGCAATACAGATAGCGCTGGTGTACATGTAGTGCCAGCACTATCAATAGAGAGCGCTCCCTCAGTTGCATGGGGTTGTGGACCCATGCAAATTATGGAATCACTTTACCTCTGCACCAGCGCTGTATAATGGATGTGGGCAGCACATTCACCAAATTAGGGCACACTTTCCCTGTTTGCACCCTTCCACCTGTTTTAAGGTGCATTGGTCACCCGTATGGTAATATGGGCCCAGGAATAGCCAAGACATGCAGAAAACCTGGGAAAATCTCGACTTGTGGTCGAGTGAAATTACTCAATATCCTAAGGAGCCTCATACAACTGAAGCAGATGACTCACCCTAGCTCACATAATTACAGTAAAGAGTGTTGTCAGTGACCTTACTTCACCTGCATGTCCAGCGGTGGGATCATAAGAAGCAGCTAAATGCTGAGTTCCCTAATGAGAATGATTCATGATGACTTTTTTTTACATCTTTCTGCATAATGTATGTGTGAATAAATGTACATTGCCATTTTTAATAGACATTGGTAATTTTGTTTTTATTTATGCATGACAGGTACAGATAAACATCTATCACACTGATGCACTGCCTTTGTATCATGTTCCTCTCATTTGGAGCCTAGATGGACTCATCTTTACCCTGTAAGCAAGCAAAATGCCTCTGATTGACTCAATTAGGATCACCTAAGTTGAAAACTTTCCTCCCTCTCTGTAAGCATGACATCTTCTTGTTTTCAGTAGAATCATATGCCAAAAACACTCAGGGCCTGATTTACAGTTTGGCGGAAGGGTTAGTCCATCACAATGGTGATGGATATCACGTCCGCCGAAACTTAAATTCCATTACATCCAATGGGATTTAACATTCGGCAGATGGGATATCCGTCACCGTTGTTGCGGAGTAACTCCTACCCCAGACTCTAAATCAGGCCCTCAATCTCATTCTCCTTAGAGACTCAAAGTTGAGACCTTTAGCTATATGTATGCGACAATGTTGAATGTACAATGTGTAGAATGTAGGTCTCCTTTCATTAGTTGACTATACGAGCAATTATTATGACCGGTTATGGTGAAATGCAAGCTTGGGTCTGTATCTACAGTCTGTTTCTACAACTATATTGGGCTCACCAACATTAATTTACTCAAACATACCCTAAGGCCCTTTTGAAATGGTGCATTTCAGACCTGTGTTCTTGCTTAGTTCCTCAACAGGCTTCAGTTTTCAAATGGGGAATGCACAGGTTTGGCAAGTATAGAAAGTAAATGTGTTCTAAGCGACCTTGTGCACTGGTGACCCCTGTAACAAGGATTTACCGAATGCAGTTTTAAAGGGTCACCAGTGGGAAAACCCAGGGTAGCAGTTGCCATCACATCTATCCCTAATTAAATCCCCTGTTTGGAAACAGTCCTAAAACAGTCCTGAAAGCACATAACAGATAATATTTCATTTGTTGCTTTTGTCAAACCACTTTGACTTAATTCAAATTTCAATTACAGGGAAGTCTTGTACATGATTTAGTTGCAACTACTGTATTGTATTTTAAGACTTCATCACAATACGATGTAAATATAATGATTACTAACAAATGTTTTCTTGTATTTTCCTACTAGGCAAAGTTGTGAAAGGGTAAAAGGCTCCATATGAGACAAGCAAGAGATAACTTAGGCCCAGGACCAACAACAGCAAAATGCAAAGAAGAGAAGGGCATTGTCGAATCTCATTCAGTCGTCACCAAGAAGTCCAAGAGACTGTCCACCTGACTAGACTCAGGAATGAAGCAAGATGTTGTGATACCTCACACCACCTCGGAACAATAGGACCGTGCAGAGTAAGAAGTTCCTGAGCCTGAAGACACTGGGCATGACTCACAAAGGTATACTCACACTTTTGTGTAAGATGATTATTTTTTGCAATTCACAAAGGAATTTTATGAATAGTATGTTTACATGTGCGTAGTCTCCGCCACAGGTGCAGAGACACCACAGTTTTAATTTATACTACTCATAAAATTGCTTTGTGAATTCACAAAATATCATAAACTTAAACAAAATTGTAAGTTTATATAAGACCTGTTAGCCTGTTTGTGGTTGTCTCCCCAACTTTTTGCCTTTCTCCTCCATATTGTCTGACCTCGTTTTTGCTAGCTTTAGGACTCCAAGCACTTTACCACAGCTAACCATTGCTAAAGTGCACGTGAGTAGTAGAAGGGGATACCTTTACTCATCAACTGGAAAGTGACAGCTGTCCCGCCCCTGAAGTGACGTCACTTCCATTACTGGGACTTCCGGTACCCCAGAGAGCCCGCCCCGGAACTGACGTAGGTGTAGAGGTGTCACGTGGTTTGTGACCTCATGGTGTCACGAGTTAGGCATGTGCCAGGGTCTTAGCTTTTGGGTATTGGTTTATGGGCTGTGTAAAATGAAGGCCTTGGTATTGTGCAACCAGTTTCAGATCCTAAGAGGACAGGTCTGGACATGTCAGACATTCAGGACCAAGTGGCTGCTTGGGGGTCCCCTCACATGCCAGAGAAGTGGGCGGGCAAGCCAAACCTCCTCACTATTGGCTAATCCTAAAAGAGGGGATGATCAAATGGTTTAAAAGCCGTGACATGTGGTTAGCACCACGTGTAACCCAACAGCGTATTAGAGCTGTCAAGGTGAGCTTGTGATCGTTATGGGTTGTAGAGGCGAACGCCCTTTTTGAACCTTTGAATACATATAAGGAGCGGTTAGAGCAGCATGTCAAACCATGATCTAGTGTTGAAATAGGGTGTCTAGGCAATATGAAGAGATACAATCCGACAACCAGAAAAGCCACAGCCTCAGGAGCCCAAAATCCTATCAATAGATACTATTGGACCCTCGCACCATTGGTATTGAATGAGAATGCACAGCAGACCACCCTAAAGATGGGGGTTCCGAAGTTACTGGGTTGCATGAGGAACTCTGCCAATAGCTTGAAAAGCTCAGCCTCAAGGATTTGTGGCAACTGGTATCCCCCATCAAGGTTGATAGCAGCGTCAGCGAAGCCTCGAAAGATGAACTAAGTGATGCAATCAACTTCAACGACACTGAAGATGCTGAAGAAAGTGTAGCAAGACCAAATTCGCCCATCTATGATGACATGGGTTTTCAGGAGGACCCTGATCCAGAGGCCATTGTGATGCAACCAGCAACTGTAAAATCCGAAGTTACTTGTACACCAATGAACCTGTGAGACTCACAAGATTTCAGAGCCGCCACTGAGTGTGGCAAAAATGTTGAGGTTAGTAAAAACTCTATAGACAATTATTGTGTATACATCGTTATCATACTTTTAACTAATAGTATGTCTTTTGCTTTCTGTTTGAACAGTAGAAAACAACTGCAGAAAGAGATGCACTAGAGGGGTCTACGCCAAAGGTTAACAACGTACATTTTTACTGCTTATGCTGTTCCAGACAGTCTGAAAGTATTACAAGCCAGAACAAAGAGCAGCACAAGAAATGTGTCAGCACTTACATTAGCACCGATTATGAAAAGGAAACGCCTGGCGTACCCTACAACGCCATATGGCCTGTTAAAGGTTTTGCGGCAACAGTTGTGAACACATGTGTTAAACGTGACTAATATAACCTGTGTTACGGGCATAAAATTAATGAGCCACAGCAGGAGGCTCACGACTGTCCATACGAGTCGTGCATTGCAAGAATAATCCGGAACATACGTAGCCGTTTAGACCCGCACAAGGTATATAGTTGTTAAGGGTGGTGTACGGGCTGTCAGCTGTGAAGAAAGGGGTCCACGTCGATATGATTAAGATCTTGGCGGAATCTGTCAATGAGAGCCAATACGCTTCTGAGCCCTGCTCAAAACTCGAATGCATGCAGGGGCTATGTACCTATTTTGACAAATGTTTGATAGAAAGGCTCGTAGAAAGACGTATGTGTGATATTTATTATAAAAATAGAAGAATTACGGGGCATATTTATACTCCGTTTGCGCCGGAATTGTGTCGTTTTTTTTTAATGCAATTTCGACGCAAAACTAACTCCATATTTATACTTTGGCGCCAAAGTCCATGGAGTTAGCGTCATTTTTTAGCGTGGACACCTACTTTGCGTTAATGAGATGCAAGGTAGGCATTCCCGTCTAAAAAATCGACTCCGAGGCATGTGCGTCGGATTTATACTCCCGGGCAAAATTCCCGCCCGGGAGTGGGCGGGTCAAAAAAAATGACATACGGCCGCTTTTGCGCCGTTTTTTAGCGCCTGCAAAAGGCAGGCGTTAAGGGACCTGTGGGCTCTGAAGGAGCCCAGAGGTGCCCTCCCATGCCCCCAGGGACCCCCCCTGTCACCCTTGCCCACCCCAGGAGGACACCCAAGTCTGGAGGGACCCATCCCAGGGACATTAAGGTAAGTTCAGGTAAGTATTTTTTTTATTTTTTTTTGTGGCATAGGGGGGCCTGATTTGTGCCCCCCTACATGCCACTATGCCCAATGACCATGCCCAGGGGACAGAAGTCCCCTGGGCATGGCCATTGGGCAAGGGGGCATGACTCCTGTCTTTGCTAAGACAGGAGTCATTTCTATGGGGGTTGGGAGTGAAAAAGAAATGGCGCAAATCGGGTTGAGGCGCAAAAATTGCCTCAACCTGACTTGCCCCATTTCTTGACGCCCAAGCTCCATTTTCCCCTACGCCGGCGCAGCCTGGTGTCCGTCGTTTTTTTTAACGCACACCAGGCGGCGCAGGCGGCTAACGCCGGCTAAAGTAATTCAATAAATACGGCGCCCTCATGGTGCTTCAGAATGGCGTTAGCCGGCGCAAATTTTTTTGACGCAAAACTGCGTTAACGCAGTTTTGCGTCAAAAAGTATAAATATGGGCCTACATCTTTAGCCCCCTGAAAATTGTTTTAAAAAAACAAACAAATAAATACATTTTTCAAAAACAGAAGTCGTGGATAACAGGACATAACGGTGTTACTTTAAGTTCCATACTTACTCACTTTTAGGACGAGAATCAGAGTGTTGCGGGGCAAGATGTGTATGAGTTAAACCCATGCTACATCTGTATCTGGAGATTTATATATGTGCTGGTTAAAGAGAGAATAGCTGAAATACGCCCTGTGACTCTGCGTTATCTGAACATTACGGACCGTTGGCTGCGCTGCAGTGCAACAGTCTTGTGTGTATCGTCAACTGGTGTATCAATGCGTGGCTACCCACAGCAGATAAATACTGGAGCGTAGCCCAAGACTGGACGCGTGAGTTAAGACTTTCACCACTGAATGGGCTACACAGTGCTTTGGAGCTCATGACTGAAGATTCTTTCACAAATAAAGTTCCTGTATTGTCCGACCTAGAACTGTATGAACTGCTTAATGCTGTCAATATCCTGAGCATCCCGAGTTATAGGTGGGGGGGAGCGGGAATTCATGTCTAGAGCTATTGAGAATATAGCTATAAAAATGTCAAATCTTGTAATGCTGAGACCTGGTAAAAGGAACAACTCTGAGTAATATGTGTAACATGTGTCGTGCTATGTATACGCCGTCAAAAGGTCTCAAGGTGTCCAGCAGTCTTTTATGCTTTTTATGTTTAATAAAACAAGCTTACACAAAACACATGTCTTTTATTTCTTGGTAGCTGTGTGTGACAACATGACGGGGTGCTATAAGGAGGCTTTATTACGATGCACATTGGGTTGGAAGCTTCAGCGGCACCAAAACGCTATTTAGAAGGGCTTGAGTTGAAAATGAGTCTTTAAACCGATCAAAGGTGAAGACATGGTTAGTGGGGGAAGAGGTGTATTCACTCCACAAACCAGCCAGGAGAAGTTTTATGACGAGGGCCACAGTTGTTGGCACGTAGCTAGATTATCAGTGGCAGGTAGATATAATCAGTCTTCAAGATCTAGCAAAACATAATAACTGCGTGATGTATATATTAACAGTCATAGACGTAATGTCCAAGTGTGCCTATGCAGAGGCTTTAAACCATAAAAGTGGTAACATCGTCACTGCCACCTTTGAAGACATCTTTGCGAGAGGTTGAGTACCTCAAAAACTACAAACAGTTGCTGGAAAGGAAACTTTTTCAGAAATTACTAAAGCAGCACGCTGTTCAGCATTTTGTACCGCACAGAGAGGTAAAAGCGGCGGTTGTAGAGCGTTTTAACAGAATTTTAAAATCAAAGATGTGGCGATATTTCACAGCCAACAATACCTACAGATACATGGATGTTCTACAGGCTTTTATAGATGTTTATAACGCCAGTCACCACAGAACAATCAAAATGGCCCCCGTGGAGGTAACCGCTGATAATTCATCAATGGTGTGGAGAACCCTGTACGGCAGTCGTCTCACATCGAGGGTCACGAAACTGGCTTTAAAAGTAGGGGATCATTTCAGGGTTTCAAAGTTGAAGGGTGTCTTCACCAAAGGCTACCAACAGACATTTAGCGATGAGATATTTATAGTGGAAAGTGTGGAGCTTAATGAAGGGATATATATTTACAAGTTGAAGGACTACGCCGGGAAAGAGGTAGCAGGTGTCTTTTACACCGAAGAGTTACAAAAGGTGCCCTATGATCCGAGCAGGGAGTACAGGGTTGAAAAGGTTATGAAAAGGAAAGGCATCGGAGGTAAGAAACAGGTGCGGGTCAAATGGCAGGGGTGGCCCCGATTTTAACGGCGGACTTTATATACTCTACGTGTATAGCGACATTGTAGCACCTCAGAGGATAGGGGATAATTATTCGCCGTTGTTGAGATGGGTCCCTGTGAAGGGCGAAAATAACACAATGGTTAATATACAACATAACAATCCCGACTACATGGCAATTTCCAAAAACCCTTTTGACACTATAACCATCATGATCTATGACGATCAATCGGAGCCGGTGGCCTTTAAATACGGGAAAATTATTGTTAAGCTTCATTTAAGGCTGCACCGTGACGGTAAAAGTTAGGCAATGGCAATGGTCATAATCCCTCAATGTACAGGTATTATTACAGAGTTCAGGCTGGCTATGGGGGATCCCTGCCCTATTTTCAAGGGGCCCCCATTATGTACGGGACGGATTGGGGGGCTTCTTTCGGAGTTTGTTAAGAAGAGCCATGCCATTCTTTTGACGGGGATACGAAATTGAAAAACCACACGTTAAAACGGCTGCCACGAACATAGCCCATGATGTCGTGGGTTCTGTAACGTCAGCTGTCGCCGAACGCATGAACGCATGAACAAACAACCCCAGGCAGGAGCTGTTGTACAAGGCGTGCGCTGGTGTTAAAAGGAAGCAAAGGGCTTTCGAGGCGTAGGGGCCTGCCAATACCCTATAAGAAATGGAGGACTTCTTCAAAAGGCCCACACAAAAGAAGAGTTGTAAGATGGAGGAGATCTTCCAAGAAGAAGAGACTGCGTTCTAGTGCAAATATTTTTTAAAGCCGCTATCATGCATTCGTACACTGTGCCTCGGGTGAATGTGCCAAATCAGAGCTAGATCTGTTTTTTCTTAAACCCACACAGACCAGCATCGAGAACAGTTTTTTCATGGAAGTATCGCCTCTAGCCACTCTGACACCTCTGGCACCGATAGAGTTTTATGTGTCGGGGTCAACAGATATGTATTTGGATCTCAACAACATTCTGTTACACCTCGTCTGCAAAATAACCAAAGCGAACGGCACCAACATCGAGGATGATGCTAAAGTGGGGCGAACGCCTACCCCATCGCAACCATGTTTAATCAAGTGGACATTAACCTGGGCGATCGGCTCGTCAAGCAGAGTGATAACATGTACCCCTACAGGGCCTACATAGTGAGTATTCTAAATTACAGTTGCAAAGCCCTGGACACAGCTTTTAGCGGGACTCTTCTACAAAGATACTGAAGCGAATTTTGAGGACATGGCGTTGGACGGCGCCAACGCTGGTTTTAAAAAAGAGCCAGCTTTGCCTCTGGCAATAGGCGATTTGATATCCTGGGGCGCATATATTCAGATCTTTTCTTCCAAGATAAGCTTCTAACCAACAGTATAGATCTTAAGATCAAACTCAACCATAACAAGAACGCATTCTGTCTCATCAGCGGCAATGCGGAACAGTAGAAACTGGTTATATTGTCCACAAGTCTGTTTGGAAAGAGAGTGAAAGTGTAACCGAGCATCAGACTGGCCAACGCTGAAGCTTTACAACTATCGAATGCAAAGTACGCCATTAAAAGAGTGGCTCTGAAGATATTCAGCATCCCCACCGGTACTAAATTAACGCAGAGGCAGAATCTATTTCTGGGCCAGTTACCGAAACTCATCATCATAGGGTTTGTGGACAATACAGCTTTTAGTGGACTCTATACCTTGAACCCTTTCAACTTCAAACACTACGATATCAACTACGCTGCTTTGGTCCAAGAGAGCGCTGTGATCCCTGCAAAACCATTCACTCCGAGTTTTGGAACATCCAATTTTGACAGGGAATATCTTGGGCTGGTCTCAATAACGGGGAAACATCTGCGGACTCAGGAGTCGTTGTTTCAAGAGAGGGGTATGGCTACATGTTGTTTGTCTTCGACCTGACGCCTGACATGGAAGATGGTGACCACTACAACTTGATCAAAAACGGAAATCTAAAAGCTGAAATTCCTTTTACACAGGCGCTGGCTAACAATGTGAATATGGTTGTATTCTCGGTATTCAACAGCATTATCCAGGTCAGTCACGCCCGACAACTCATGTTTGACTATCATTAAAAGATTGTAAAATGGACACTACTGAGATACTTGACTTCTTAAGTAAGCATAGATACGCTAAGAAATACTTTTTAGGTGTATTTCCTAATGATGGGATACCTGAAAAGATAGGCCCAGAATGACCTCGCACCCTAGTCTTTAACACAGACCTGCATTACTTGGGTAGTACACATTGGGCAGCCATGTTTCTCGATGTAGACAGGGTTATAGTGATTGACAATTTAGCGGAGTTCCCCGTGCATGACATTTGTACAAAACCGATATTCAAATATATAAAAAAAGCATCACCCACTGTTGAGTATGACAAGCGGCGTGTACAGGATTCTCTAGCCATCACATGTGGGGAAGATTATGTATATATTTCGTAAGCAAAATGTCTGAGGGTATGACGTTTAGAATTTTGTTTAATCTGTATTCCGCTGATGTAGTAAACAACAACGACGGTATTGTTATGAAATATGTGAATAAAAAGACTAGGTCCATGTTGAGCATTGTTAAAACAGAATATGGTGTATGTCAAAAGTGTAAGGCCTTGTAAGGCCTCTATTTGAACTGATGACTGTATAAAATAAAAAACATCTTAACATGAAATCAGACTATGCATTTTTATTCCCCCACCACCACCACACATTTTAAAACCATTTTAAAAAAAGATGTTGGATTACTGATGAAATGTTAAAAGTGTTTATTAGAAACAGTTTTCACCACAAACATGTACAAGGGTAAAAAATAAATGAAGTAAAAATCTTTTGACACGCAAACCTTTTAACAAAACTGTACAAAAGTTCAAATTTCGGGATTACATTACAGTGGTAACCATGTGTTCATTTTGAACAGTCTCTTTTTAGGTGCCAGTTGTACAGCGTTGCTGCTCCTAGATGGTGTTAGCTGAGGAAAGAAAGGCGACGTAGGCACAATGGGACTCCTGGTAAAAACACCAGGGGTGGGATCTTTCAAACTTTCAAGCCTTCGCCGGTGGTCGCGTTACCGATGATCATAGAGGGGATGTTGAGTTCTGCAGCGGCACTTAGGAACTGCTTCTATCCTGTAGGAGCGTTTTGTGTCGATAGGGTTTTACTGTGCATGAGACCTCTGACCAGATTGTACATGTGTGATCCAGCAACTGGCTGTGCCTTGTAAACTAATTCACCCCTGTCGTTCCAAGATGTCAAATCTTTAGTAACAGCCATTTTACAGAGTAACATTTGAGCAGCCCCTCCATACTTCTGACTTATATTTTTTAAAAGGTCTACGACAAAGGCGTCCTTGGTGGGTGGCGGTCCCGGGTCTTGAGGCGCTACTGGGTCTGCTGCTGGCTGTTCTTCGCAGGTGCGTACAGAGTTAGTTTGTTTCAGCGTTCAGCTACTTGTAATACTGTAAAAAGTTTTGAAGGGCTCCTGAGTAAAGCCCCGCTTTGACGTGTGGTTTTAAATCGGTACGGTTCAAAATGACTTTGATCTCAGCATCGAGACACTGTGGGGGTGATTCTGATTCTGGCGGGCGGCGGAGGCCGCCCGCCAGAATTCCGCCCCCATTATACCGCTCCGCGGTCAGAAGACCGCGGAGGGTATTATGAGTTTTTCCCTGGGCTGGCGGGCGGTCTCCAAAAGACCGCCCGCCAGCCCAGGGAAAAACTCCCTTCCCACGAGGATGCCGGCTCGTAATCGAGCCGGCGGAGTGGGAAGGTGCGACGGGTGCAGTGGCACCCGTCGCGTATTTCAGTGTCTGCAAGGCAGACACTGAAATACTTTGCGGGGCCCTCTTACGGGGGCCCCTGCCGTGCCCATGCCATTGGCATGGGCACGCCAGGGGCCCCCAGGGGCCCCGCGACCCCCCCTACCGCCATCCTGTTCATGGCGGCTTTCCCGCCATGAACAGGATGGCGGTAGGGGGGGTCAGAATCCTCATGGCGGCGGAGCGCGCTCCGCCGCCATGAAGGATTCCCCCGAGCAGCGGTAAGTCGGCGGGAGCCCGCCGACTTGCCGCTTCTGACCGCGGCTGAACCGCCGCGGTCAGAATGCTCGTGGGAGCACCGCCAGCCTGTTGGCGGTGCTCCCGTGGTCGGTGGCCCTGGCGGCCACCGGCCGCCAGGGTCAGAATGACCCCCTGTGTCTCCTTTCTGCGTATGTCCTAGACGTCAGCAAGCGGAGGGCCCAACTGTTCCAGCTGATGGCGAGGCACAAGGTAAATTTTTTGGGAGTGATCCATCATGTCCTTGACAGGAGACCTGTTATTAAGGGTATAGCTATACCCAGCAGCGAACCTATAAAACCTCTAGACTATTTGACCAGTTTCCTTTTAGAAAGGAGCAACGCCCTTTTATTGCTGAGCTTCTTAATAATTTGCTGCTTCTTCTTCAGCACACAGAATTGGATTGTTGATATTGGAACATTACCTTTTAGGGTGTTTAGGGCTATTTCTGAAATGGCCACCACTAAATCATCTGAAGCAGCGCATAGGATAGCTTTTCTTTTCATGGGGCTGGCAGTGACCAGCATTTTTAGGAGGTCAAAATTTCACCGTAGCTGCACAGACATTGTGGTGACCTTATATTACAAGGTTTAGAGTATAAACGTTATAAAAGTCTTCTTAAGAGGTCTTTTTATAAGCTTTTTGGGACTGTTTTAGGTGTGTACGAGACTGGGAAGTCAGGGGGGAAAATATTGGTGCATAGTCTGTAATCTTCTAAAGTGTTGGGATTTAAATCTACCAGTAAGTAGCCGTGCGGTTTTACGGTGGCGTCATTAACCGATTCCATGAAAAACTGCGTGTTTCCGGGGTACATCTGTTTAGCTATAATTGCTGTCTGAAGCGTGTTGCAGGGGTTTTTAAATAAGACTAAGTATGAGGCGTTGAGAGTCATAGAACGACTGCTTTTGCCCTTTTAAAACAAGTTCTGCACAATGTAGCATATGCTCAGATTACGATGATGTGAATATTGAGTAAAAGCTCTCTCGATTTCGGGGTGGTCCCCTCCTTCACGCATGAGATTGTCCACAACGACCATGTTTACAAGGTGTTTAGGTAACAAGTTGTTGTCGTTGAAGTTATTCGGGATGCTGTCTATAAATCTGATGTGTGGGAACTTTAGGAAGAGTTCCGTGTAAAGATCTTGCCAGCAAGAATAAAGCCATACAATGTTGTTAGGGGTTTGAGCTAAAACACTGGGAGTATTTTCTTGCAGTTTCTTTATAAAATAACTTTTACCGCTATTTGAGGGGCCGGCTAGAACACATGAGAATGAGTGTTGCAGCCTGGTGTCCATAGTGGTTGGGGTTTGCCTCTATAATTTCTCTTAACCCCTTCGCTGCTAGGCCTTTTCCCCCTCCTGTGCCAGGCCTTTTTTTGCCTATTTGGGGCAGTTCGCACTTAGGCCCTCATAACTTTTTGTCCACATAAGCTAACCAAGCCAAATATGCGTCCTTTTTTTCCAACATCCTAGGGATTCTAGAGGTCCCCAGACTTTGTGGGTTCCCCTGAAGGAGGCAAAGAAATTAGCCAAAATACAGTGAAAATTTCGTTTTTTTTTTAAAAATTGGAAAAAGTGGCTGCAGAAGAAGGCTTGTGGTTTTTCCCCTGAACATGGCATCAACAAAGGGTTTGCGGTGCTAAACTAAGCAGCTTCCCAGCGTTCAGGAACAGGCAGACTTGAATCAGAAAACCCAATTTTTCAACACAATTTTGGCATTTTACTGGGACATACCTAATTTTTGCAATTTTTTGTGCATCCAGCCTCCTTCCAGTCAGTGACAGAAATGGGCATGAAAACAATGCTGGATCCCAGAGACCTAAACATTTCTGAAAAGTAGACAAAATTCTGAATTCAGAAAGGGGTCATTTGTGTAGATCCTACAAGGGTTTCCTACAGAAAATAACAACTGAAAAAGAAAAATATTGAAATTGAGGTGAAAAAAACATCAATTTTTCTCTACGTTTTACTCTGTAACCTTTCCCTGCAATGTCAGATTATCGAAAGCAATATACCGTTACGTCTGCTGGACTCCTCTGGTTGTGGGGATATATAGGGCTTGTAGGTTCATCAAGAACCCGAGGAACCCAGAGCCAATAAATGAGCTGCACCCTGCAGTGCGTTTTCATTCTATACCGGGTATTCAGCAATTAATTTGCTGAAATATAAAGAGTAAAAAATTGCTATCAAGAAAACCTTTGTATTTCCAAAAAGGGCACAAGAAAAGGTGTTGAGGAGCAGTGGTTATTTGCACATCTCTGAATTCCGGGGTGACCATACTAGCATGTGAATTACAGGGCATTTCTCAAATAGATGTCTTTTTTACACACTCTCCTATATTTGGAAGGAAAAAATATAGAGAAAGACAAGGGGCAATGACACTTATTTTGCTAATCTATGTTCCCCCAAGTCTCCCGATAAAAATGATACCTCACTTGTGTGGGTAGGCCTAGCGCCTGTGACAGGAAACACCCCAAAACGCAAAGTGGACACATCCCATTTCTTTGAAAGAAAACAGAGGTGTTTTTTGCAAAGTGCCTACCTGTAGATTTTGGCCTCTAGCTCAGCCGGCACCTAAGGAAACCTACCAAACCTGTGCATTTCTGAAAACTAGAGACCTAGGGGAATCCAAGATGGGGTGACGTGTGTGGCTCGGACCAGGTTCTGTTACCCAGAATCCTTTGCAAACCTCAAAATTTGGCTAAAAAAACACATGTTCCTCACATTTCTATGGCAGAAAGTTCTGGAATCTGAGAGGAGCCACAAATTTCCTTCCACCCAGCGTTCCCCCAAGTCTCCCGATAAAAATTATACCTCACTTGTGTGGGTAGGCCTAGCGCCCGCGCGTGGAAACGCCCCAAAGCGCAACGTGGACACATCCAAATTTTTGAAAGAAAACTGAGGTGTTTTTTGCAAAGTGCCTACCTGTAGATTTTGGCCTGTAGCTCAGCCGCCACCTAGGGAAACCTACCAAACCTGTGCATTTCTGAAAACTAGAGACCTAGGGGAATCCAAGATTGTGTGACTTGTCTGGCTCAGACCAGGTTCTGCTACCCAGAATCCTTTGCAAACCTCAAAATTTGGCTAACAAAACACATGTTCCTCACATTTCTGTGGCAGAAAGTTCTGGAATCTGAGAGGAGCCACAAATTACCTTCCACCCAGCGTTCTCCCAAGTCTCCCGATAAAAATGATACCTCACTTGTGTGGGTAGGCCTTGCACCCACGACAGGAAACACCCCAAAGCCCAATGTGGACACATCCAAATTTTTGAAAGAAAACTGAGGTGTTTTTTGCAAAGTGCCTACCTGTAGATTTTGGCCTGTAGCTCAGCCGGCACCTAGGGAAACCTACCAAACCTGTGCATTTCTGAAAACTAGAGACCTAGGGGAATCCAAGATGGGGTGAGTTGTGTGGATCGGACCAGGTTCTGTTACCCAGAATCCTTTGCAAACCTCAAAATTTGGCTAAAAAAACACATGTTCCTCACATTTCTGTGGCAGAAAGTTCTGGAATCTGAGAGGAGCCACAAATTTCTTTCCACCCAGCGTTCCCCCACGTCTCCCGATAAAAATGATACCTCACTTGTGTGGGTAGGCCTAGCGCCCGCGACAGGAAACGCCCCAAAGCGCAACGTGGACACATCCAAAGCTTTGAAAGAAAACAGAGGTGTTTTTTGCAAAGTGCCTACCTGTAGATTTTGGCCTCTAGCTCAGCCGCCACCTAGGGAAACCTACCAAGCCCGTACATTTCTGAAAACTAGAGACCTAGGGGAATCCAAGATGGGGTGACTTGTGTGGCTCGGACCAGGTTCTGTTACCCAGAATCCATTGCAAACCTCAAAATTTGGTTAAAAAAACACATGTTCCTCACATTTCTGTATCAGAAAGTTCTGGAATCTGAGAGGAGCCACAAATTTCCTTCCACCCAGCGTTCCCCCACGTATCCTGATAAAAATTATACCTCACTTGTGTGGGTAGGCCTAGCGCCCACGACAGGAAACGCCCCAAAGCGCAACATGGACACATCCAAATTTTTTAAAGAAAACAGAGATGTTTTTTGCAAAGTGCCTACCTGTAGATTTTGGCCTGTAGCTCAGCCGCCACCTAGGGAAACCTACCAAACCTGTGCATTTCTGAAAACTAGAGACCTAGGGGAATCCAAGATGGGGTGACTTGTGTGGCTCGGACCAGGTTCTGTTACCCAGAATCCTTTGCAAACCTCAAAATTTGGCTAAAAAAACACATGTTCCTCACATTTCTGTGGCAGAAATTTCTGGAATCTGAGAGGAGCCACAAATTTCCTTCCACCCAGCGTTCCCCCACGTCTCCCGATAAAAATTATACCTCACTTGTGTGGGTAGGCCTAGCGCCCGCGACAGGAAACGCCCCAAGGCGCAACATGGACACATCCACATTTTTGAAAGAAAACAGAGGTGTTTTTTGCAAAGTGCCTACCTATAGATTTTGGCCTGTAGCTCAGCCGGCACCTAGGGAAACCTACCAAACCTGTGCATTTCTGGAAACTAGAGACCTAGGGGAATCCAAGATGGGGTGACTTGTGTGGCTCGGACCAGGTTCTGTTACCCAGAATCCTTTCCAAACCTCAAAATTTGGCTAAAAAAACACATGTTCCTCACATTTCTGTGGCAGAAAGTTCTGGAATCTGAGAGGAGCCACAAATTACCTTCCACCCAGCGTTCCCCCAAGTCTCCCGATAAAAATGATACCTCACTTGTGTGGGTAGGCCTTGCGCCCGCGACAGGAAACACCCCAAAGCGCAATGTGGACCCATCCACATTTTTGAAAGAAAACTGAGGTGTTTTTTGCAAAGTGCCTACCTGTAGATTTTGGCCTGTAGCTCAGCCGGCACCTAGGGAAACCTACCAAACCTGTGCATTTCTGAAAACTAGAGACCTAGGGGAATCCAAGATGGGGTGACTTGTGTGGCTCGGACCAGGTTCTGTTACCCAGAATCCTTTGCAAACCTCAAAATTTGGTTAAAAAAACACATGTTCCTCACATTTCTGTATCAGAAAGTTCTGGAATCTGAGAGGAGCCACAAATTTCCTACCACCCAGCGTTCCCCCACGTATCCTGATAAAAATTATACCTCACTTGTGTGGGTAGGCCTAGCGCCCACGACAGGAAACACCCCAAAGCGCAACGTGGACACATCCACATTTTTGAAAGAAAACTGAGGTGATTTTTGCAAAGTGCCTACCTATAGATTTTGGCCTGTAGCTTAGCCGCCACCTAGGGAAACCTACCAAACCTGTGCATTTCTGAAAACTAGAGACCTAGGGGAATCCAAGATGGTGTGACTTGTCTGGCTCAGATTAGGTTCTGTTACCCAGAATCCTTTGCAAACCTCAAAATTTGGCTAAAAAAACACATGTTCCTCACATTTCTGTGGCAGAAAGTTCTGGAATCTGAGAGGAGCCACAAATTACCTTCCACCCAGCGTTCCCCAAAGTCTCCCGATAAAAATGATACCTCACTTGTGTGGGTAGGCCTTGCGCCAGCGACAGGAAACACCCCAAAGCGCAATGTGGACACATCCAAATTTTTGAAAGAAAACTGAGGTGTTTTTTGCAAAGTGCCTACCTGTAGATTTTAGGCCTGTAGCTCAGCCGGCACCTAGGGAAACCTACCAAACCTGTTCATTTCTGAAAACTAGAGACCTAGGGGAACCCAAGATGGGGTGAGTTGTGTGGCTCGGACCAGGTTCTGTTACCCAGAATCCTTTGCAAACCTCAAAATTTGGCTAAAAGAACACATGTTCCTCACATTTCTGTGGCAGAAAGTTCTGGAATCTGAGAGGAGCCACAAATTTCCTTACACCCAGCGTTCCCCCACGTCTCCCGATAAAAATGATACCTCACTTGTGTGGGTAGGCCTAGCGCCCGCGACAGGAAACGCCCCAAAGCGCAACATGGACACATCCAAAGCTTTGAAAGAAAACAGAGGTGTTTTTTGCAAAGTGGCTACCTGTAGATTTTGGCCTCTAGCTCAGCCGCCACCTAGGGAAACCTACCAAGCCCGTGAATTTCTGAAAACTAGAGACCTAGGGGAATCCAAGATGGGGTGACTTGTGTGGCTCGGACCAGGTTCTGTTACCCAGAATCCTTTGCAAACCTCAAAATTTGGTTAGAAAAACACATGTTCCTCACATTTCTGTATCAGAAAGTTCTGGAATCTGAGAGGAGCCACAAATTTCCTTCCACCCAGCGTTCCCCCACGTATCCTGATAAAAATGATACCTCACTTGTGTGGGTAGGCCTAGCGCCCACGACAGGAAACGCCCCAAAGCGCAACGTGGACACATCCAAATTTTTGAAAGAAAACAGAGGGGTTTTTTGCAAAGTGCCTACCTGTAGATTTTGGCCTGTAGCTCAGCCGCCACCTAGGGAAACCTACCAAACCTGTGCATTTCTGAAAACTAGAGACCTAGGGGAATCCAAGATGGGGTGACTTGTGTGGCTCGGACCAGGTTCTGTTACCCAGAATCCTTTGCAAACCTCAAAATGTGGTTAAAAAAAACACATGTTCCTCACATTTCTGTGGCAGAAATTTCTGGAATCTGAGAGGAGCCACAAATTTCCTTACACCCAGCGTTCCCCCACGTCTCCCGATAAAAATAATACCTCATTTGTGTGGGTAGGCCTAGCGCCCGCGACAGGAAACACCCCAAAGCGCAACGTGGACCCATCCACATTTTTGAAAGAAAACAGAGGTGTTTTTTGCAAAGTGCCTACATGTAGATTTTGGCCTCTAGCTCAGCCGCCACCTAGGGAAACCTACCAAACCTGTGCATTTCTGAAAACTAGAGACCATGGGGAATCCAAGATGGGGTGACTTGTGTGGCTCGGACCAGGTTCTGTTACCCAGAATCCTTTGCAAACCTCAAAATTTGGCTAAAAAAACACATGTTCCTCACATTTCTGTGGCAGAAAGATCTGGAATCTGAGAGGAGCCACAAATTTCCTTCCACCCAGCGTTCCCCCAAGTCTCCCGCTAAAAATGATACCTCACTTGTGTGGGTAGGCCTAGCGCCCGCGACAGGAAACGCCCTAAAGCGCAACATGGACACATCCAAATTTTTGAAAGAAAACAGGTGTTTTTTGCAAAGTGCCTACCTGTAGATTTTGGCCTGTAGCTCAGCCGCCACCTAGGGAAACCTACCAAGCCCGTGAATTTCTGAAAACTAGAGACCTAGGGGAATCCAAGATGGGGTGACTTGTGTGGCTCGGACCAGGTTCTGTTACCCAGAATCCTTTGCAAACCTCAAAATTTGGTTAGAAAAACACATGTTCCTCACATTTCTGTATCAGAAAGTTCTGGAATCTGAGAGGAGCCACAAATTTCCTTCCACTCAGCGTTCCCCCACGTATCCTGATAAAAATGATACCTCACTTGTGTGGGTAGGCCTAGCGCCCACGACAGGAAACGCCCCAAAGCGCAACGTGGACACATCCAAATTTTTGAAAGAAAACAGAGGGGTTTTTTGCAAAGTGCCTACCTGTAGATTTTGGCCTGTAGCTCAGCCGCCACCTAGGGAAACCTACCAAACCTGTGCATTTCTGAAAACTAGAGACCTAGGGGAATCCAAGATGGGGTGACTTGTGTGGCTCGGACCAGGTTCTGTTACCCAGAATCCTTTGCAAACCTCAAAATGTGGTTAAAAAAACACATGTTCCTCACATTTCTGTGGCAGAAATTTCTGGAATCTGAGAGGAGCCACAAATTTCCTTACACCCAGCGTTCCCCCACGTCTCCCGATAAAAATAATACCTCATTTGTGTGGGTAGGCCTAGCGCCCACAACAGGAAACGCCCCAAAGCGCAACGTGGACCCATCCACATTTTTGAAAGAAAACAGAGGTGTTTTTTGCAAAGTGCCTACCTGTAGATTTTGGCCTCTAGCTCAGCCGCCACCTAGGGAAACCTACCAAACCTGTGCATTTCTGAAAACTAGAGACCATGGGGAATCCAAGATGGGGTGACTTGTGTGGCTCGGACCAGGTTCTGTTACCCAGAATCCTTTGCAAACCTCAAAATTTGGCTAAAAAAACACATGTTCCTCACATTTCTGTGGCAGAAAGATCTGGAATCTGAGAGGAGCCACAAATTTCCTTCCACCCAGCGTTCCCCCAAGTCTCCCGCTAAAAATGATACCTCACTTGTGTGGGTAGGCCTAGCGCCCGCGACAGGAAACGCCCTAAAGCGCAACATGGACACATCCAAATTTTTGAAAGAAAACAGGTGTTTTTTGCAAAGTGCCTACCTTTAGATTTTGGCCTGTAGCTCAGCCGCCACCTAGGGAAACCTACCAAACCTGTGCATTTCTGAAAACTAGAGATCTAGGGGAATCCAAGATGGGGTGACTTGTGTGGCTCGGACCAGGTTCTGTTATCCAGAATCCTTTGCAAACCCCAAAAGTTTGCTAAAAAAACACATGTTCCTCACATTTCTGTGGCAGAAAGTTCTGGAATCTGAGAGGAGCCACACATTTCCTTCCACCCAGCGTTCCCCCACGTCTCCCGATAAAAATGATACCTCACTTGTGGGGGTAGGCCTAGCGCCCGCGACAGGAAATGCCCCAAAGCGCAACGTGGACACATCCAAAGTTTTGAAAGAAAACAGAGGTGTTTTTTGCAAAGTGTCTACCTGTAGATTTTGGCCTGTAGCTCAGCCGCCACCTAGGAAAACCTACCACACCTGTGCATTTCTGAAAACTAGAGACCTAGGGGAATCCAAGATGGGGTGACTTGTGTGGCTCGGACCAGGTTCTGTTACCCAGAATCCTTTGCAAACCTCAAAATTTGGCTAAAAAAACACATGTTCCTCACATTTCTGTGGCAGAAAGTTCTGGAATCTGAGAGGAGCCACAAATTTCCTTCCACCCAGCGTTCCCCCACGTCTCCCGATAAAAATTATACCTCACTTGTGTGGGTAGGCCTAGCGCCCGCGACAGGAAGTGCCCCAAAGCGCAACGTGGACACATCCACATTTTTTAAATAAAACAGAGGTGTTTTTTGCAAAGTGCCTACCTGTAGATTTTGGCCTCTAGCTCAGCCGCCACCTAGGGAAACCTACCAAACCTGTGCATTTCTGAAAACTAGAAACCATGGGGAATCCAAGATGGGGTGACTTGTGTGGCTCGGACCAGGTTCTGTTACCCAGAATCCTTTGCAAACCTCAGAATTTGGCTAAAAAAACACATGTTCCTCACATTTCTGTGGCAGAAAGATCTGGAATCTGAGAGGAGCCACAAATTTCCTTACACCCAGCGTTCCCCAAAGTCTCCCGATAAAAATGATACCTCACTTGTGTGGGTAGGCCTAGCGCCCGCGACAGGAAACGCCCTAAAGCGCAACATGGACACATCCAAATTTTTGAAAGAAAACAGGTGTTTTTTGCAAAGTGCCTACCTTTAGATTTTGGCCTGTAGCTCAGCCGCCACCGAGGAAAACCTACCACACCTGTGCATTTCTGAAAACTAGAGACCTAGGGGAATCCAAGATGGGGTGACTTATGTGGCTCGGACCAGGTTCTGTTACCCAGAATCCTTTGCAAACCTCAAAATTTGGCTAAAAAAACACATGTTCCTCACATTTCTGTGGCAGAAAGTTCTGGAATCTGAGAGGAGCCACAAATTTCCTTCCACTCAGCGTTCCCCCACGTCTCCCGATAAAAATGATACCTCACTTGTGTGGGTAGGCCTAGCGCCCGCGACAGGAAACGCCCCAAAGCGCAACGTGGACACATCACATTTTTTGAAAGAAAACAGTGCCTACCTGTGGATTTTGGCCTGTAGCTCAGCCGGCACATAGGGAAACCTACCAACCCTGTGCATTTTTGAAAACTAGAGACCTAGGGGAATCCAAGATGGGGTGACTTGTGGGGCTCGGACCAGGTTCTGTTACCCAGAATCCTTTGCAAACCTCAAAATTTGGCTAAAAAAACACCCTTTCCTCTCATTTCGGTGACAGAAAGTTCTGGAATCTGAGAGGAGCCACAAATTTCCTTCCACCCAGCGTTCCCCCAAGTCTGCCGATAAAAATGATACCTCACTTGTGTGGGTGGGCCAGGTGCCTGCAACAGAATAAGGCCCAAAACTTGAAGAGATAGAAGGGATAGCACAGCAAGTTTATAAGGGCATATTCTTTTATACATCTTTAGACGGACTCTGCTTTGGGGACCCACATAAGTGAGGTGTCATTTTACTTGGGAGACTGAGGGGAAAACTAGGGAGTAGGAATTTTGTGCTGGAGCGGTGATCCTACTAAGAAAAGTCAGGAAAATATGCTTTTTTATGCAAATTTTGAGGTTTACAGAGGAGTCTGGGTAAGAAAATGTTGGGGGAGCCACACAAGCCACACCTCCCTGGACTCCTTGGGGTGTCTAGTTTTAAAAAATGTCTGGGTTTTGTAGGTTTCCCTAGATGAAGGCCGCACCCAGGACCAAAAACATAGGTGGGCCCTCCCCCCCAAAAACAGGTATTTTTGTAATATATCATTTTGATGTGTGCACATATGTCCGTGATGTGCCAAACACTAAAATTGTGAAAAGAAACACACTTAGGTTATGTGAAAAAGACCCCTCACCCACCAACCAAGTTGGTGGCATGCTTCATCATCGGGGTCCCATCCGAGGCACCTAGCGTGTCACAGGTGTGCTGCGACGCCTGATTACAGCGGAGCAGGTTTTGTCATTTTTACCACACATACTGGTTGGATTTGGCACGAGGGTGAGTGATGGTTCAGTGGATCAAATTTTATTAACAAGAGATTTCACAAAAATGAAATGCACTGCTAATAACTGAAAGGCAAAAAACTGAACCAATGACTCACAGCTCGTGAGCTGTAAAGCCGCGACAAGGCACCAACCGCTTTACAGTCCATTCACACACCTTTCATACATGACACGCACAAGACCATTCACACCGCCAGCCACGGGCCCAGCACATTACAACACTCACATCAACAGACCGCGCCACTCCAGGGCCCATCACCTACATACGCCCACATGCCTGATACAAGAATCACACCAGCTGATGGGAGTGTGGACTGCCGTTTGGCTGGCACCGCCAGCCAAGCGCAACCCCACGCACACCGCCAGCCAAGCGCCACCCCAAGGACACCGCCAGCCAAGCGCCACCCCACGCACACCGCCAGCCAAGCGCCACCCCACGCACACCGCCAGCCAAGCGCCACCCCAAGCACACCGCCAGCCAAGCGCCACCCCAAGCACACCGCCAGCCAAGCGCCACCCCAAGGACATCACCAGCCAAGCGCCACCCCAAGCACACCACCAGCCAAGCGCCACCCCAGGCACACCGCCAGCCAAGCGCCACCCCAAACACACCGCCAGCCAAGCGCCACCCCACGCACACCGCCAGCCAAGCGCCACCCCAAGCACACCGCCAGCCAAGCGCCACCTCAAGCACACCGCCAGCCAAGTGCCACCCCACGCACACCGCCAGCCAAGCGCCACCCCAAGCACACCACCAGCCAAGCGCCACCCCACGCACACCGCCAGCCAAGCGCCACCCTAAGCACACCGCCAGCCAAGCGCCACCCCAAGCACACCGCCAGCCAAGCGCCACCCCACGCACACCGCCATCACTTTTTTTGTTTATAAACAACAAAGAAACCACTAATTATAAAATAAGCACAAAACTACAAACACAAAAGCTCTAACTAAATACATGACAGAGATGCCCACCGTGAAACATATGAAAATATAAAACAGACAGCTTACGCTCACGGTATTTCACAGATTTTTTTTTTGGTATGGTAACTTCTGTAACAGCCGGGCACACACAGCCCAGGCTTTGAAGGGCATTCGGGGCAGTACATCCGGCTCTCCCTCCAGATTAATCTCCGGGCACATACTCTACATTTCTTTGTGGGCAAGTCTTTTTTGGGAGTGGGAGGAATGTGATCTGGAAAGTGCCGATCTTTCAATCTAGCCACATCCTCCACCACTTCTACTCTAGGAACTCTTGCCGGTTCCACCACAATAAGGCTTTCTATCACCGACTCCTGAAATTTAACAAATGTCATCCTTGACTCAGGTGAACAATCCTTGTATACAATAAAGGCATTAAAAGTTGCCAAATGAAATAAATGTAGGGCCAACTTTTTATACCACACATAAAACTTACGAAGAGCAGTGTAAGGTTCCAACCTCTGATCTACTCTATCAACACCACCCATGTGCCTATTGTAGTCCAAAATGCACGCAGGTTTGCGCACTTCCGCAACCTGACCACAAACAGCCACAGGGGAAGTACTCTCATCATGGATGGTCGATAGCATGTACACATCCCTCCTGTCTGAAAATTTCAGAGCTAGCAGCTCATTATTCCGCAAGGCACTGCACTGTCCCCTCTCAAGTTTTTTACAGACAAGCTCCCTTGGATAGCCTTTCCGGTTAGAACGGATTGTGCCACAAGCAACAGTGTCCACCCTAAACAACTCCTTGAACAACTGCACTCCAGTGTAGAAATTATCTACGTACAAATGGTGAGCTTTGTTAAACAGCCGCCTAGCAAGTTCCCACACAATTTTTTCGCTAACTCCAAAAGTGGCCGGACAACCAGGAGGGTCAATACTGGAATCCCTACCAGTGTAGACCCGGAAATTATACACATATCCTGTACTGCTTTCAGACAGCAGATACAATTTAATCCCATACCGTGCCCTCTTACTAGGAATGTACTGCTTAAAAACTAAACGCCCCTTGAAAAGGACCAAAGACTCGTCCACACTTATCTCTTTGCCTGGAACATAGACCTCTGAAAAACGATCCACAAAATGATCAAGGACAGGCCTAATCTTAAAAAGACGGTTACAATCAGGGTGATCTTGTGGCAAGGCTAAAGCATTGTCTACAAAATGCAGCATACGAAGAAGAAGCAAATACCGATTCCGTGTCATAGTTGCAGGAAATATAGCAGTTGCCATCAAGGGACTAGTAAACCAATAAGACACCAGTGATGGCTTCCTGATCAACCCCATCAAAAAAAGACAAACATAAAAACCTTTTCATCTCTTCCAGATATGTGGGAACCCACTGAGTAGCTCTAGACTGAGGCTTAAGTCTGGCAGTGTTGTCCCGCAAATATTGCTCTGCATACACATTTGTCTGCTCCACAATCTCTTCCAAAAATACATCGTCCATAAACAAGTGAAAGAAATGGACAGGCAAAAAGTTTTCCGTATTAACTCTACACCCTGGGAGACCAGTAAATGCAGGTAACTGTGGCTGCTCCATGTTTGGGGCAATACAGGTGTCAGGTCTTCTAATGGGAAACCCTTCAGCCCCAGGCTGCTGCACTCTTGGCACATCAATGTCCTCCTCTAACACAGGCCCTTCATCTGCACTGAGAGTAGTTTCCTCATCAGAAGAATACTCTCCGACAGAAAACTCACTTCCAGAATCTCCTGCTTCCTCCTCTGCCTCAGACGCAGAGTCAGTGTCGTAATCATGGTCTGAAGACGACTCAAAGAGCATGCGAACAACCTGCTGAGCGGTCACTTTGCGGCTCGCCATGATCCTAACAACAAATGGGTTGCCAACAACAACTAGCACTAAAATAAGTAATAAACAAAGTGTAGCTTTATCACAAAGAGTTATGTACTACAAGAAACTATACAAGTCACTTGCCTGAAAAAGCTACTCACCAAGCAACTACTCTGCACAGACACAGCAATCACCAATGATATCCCACTAAAAAGAAAAAAAAAAGAAAATTAGACATATGACAACACAAACATCACTGTGCTCAAATCTAAGGACAATGTCAAACACACAATACTGCATTTAGTACACCACCTACAAACATGTCATTCATGCATGTCAACAATACTCCTTTGGAGTAAATTGCTTTCACTTACCTAAAACATGCAACTATGCAAACCGCAGGACAACTATTGCCAAAACCGCAAAGATCCACAGCAAAGGAAGCAAAAGCGTTGAACTAGAAGAAAAAGAAGAAATACATTGTTATAATCACAAATACAAATACTTTGCCAGTTGACAAACACCCCACCACCAAGAACTTAGAAGTTGTCCCTGGTACCTAAGTGGATCCTGCCCTCCTCAGGGGTAGATGGGCGTAAACAAATTGGCCAATCTGCCCCCAAGGGGGGCAGAAATGGGCAACACCTCTGTGCCCCCTTTAGGGGGTGACCCTTCCCAAAGGGGGCACCCCCAGCACAAAAAAAAAAAAAAAAAAATCCCTGCCGTATTGATGGTTTCTGCCCTCCTTGGGGGCAGATGGGCCTACAAAAATAGGGGCAGAGATGGCCAATACGAACTTTCCCCACTTTAGGGGGGCAACCGTTGCCCAAGGGGTGCCCCAAAACACACACCACACACACACATACCACACAATCCCTGGCGCCTAGTATGCTTCCACCTCCCGGGGGCCAGATCGTCCAGAAAATGGCTGGTCTGCTATTGAGGGGGGGGGGGAGAAACAGAAAAAAAAAATAGCCCCCCAGGGGAGCGACCCTTGCCCAAGGGGTTGCCCCCAAAATAAACAATAAAAACAAAATCCCTGGTGTCTAGTGGTTTTTGCCCCCCCCGCCCCCCTTGGTGGCAGATCAGCCCAAAAATTGGCAATCTGCCCCCGGGGGGGCAAAATACTAAAAAAATAGGGGGTCGCCCCCAAAAGAAACTTTACAATAAAAATAAATCCCTGGTGTCTAGTGGATTTCGCCCCCCCCCTGGGGGCAGATCTGCTGAAAAAAAGGCGATCTGCCCCCAAGGGGGTGGGGGGGGCGAAATACTAAAAAAAAAATGCCCCCGGGAGGGGGCGACCCTTGCCCAAGGGGTCGCCCCCAAAATAAACACCCAAAATAAAATCCCTGGTGTCTAGTGGTTTTCGCCCCCCCAGGGGGCAGATCCGCAGAAAAATCGGTGGATCTGCCCCCAGGGGGGGCGAAATACAAAAAAAAAATGCCCCCCTGGGGGGCGGCCCTTGCCCAAGGGGTCGCCCCAAAAGAAACATGGCCAAGAAAATCCCTGGTGTCTAGTGGAGATTCCTGCTCCACGATCGCGGGCCCTTCCCGCGATCGTGGAGCAGGAATCTTGTGAAAACAGGCACAGGGGGAAAGGAAAAACCATTTCCTTTCCCCCGTGTCTGTTTTCACCACCCCCGCCCCCCAAAAACGGAAAGGACTCACCTTCTGGGTCCTTTCCCGACGACGCGCTGGAAGCAAATGGCTTCCAGCGCGCCCGGCAACACTAGATGACGTCGGCACGTTGTGCGCGCGCTGACGTCATCGGATTGCCGGGGGGGGTATGGGGGTGGAAGGGGAAGGTCTTCCCCTTCCATCCCCGCCTTGGGGGGGGAGGGGGATGCACGGGGGGGCGCACTAGCGCTCCCCCAAATTCCCCTGTGCCTTGGACGAGGTGACCTCGTCCAAGGCACAGGGGAACTGTAGCCCTGGACGAGGTGACCTCGTCCAGGGCACAGAAGCGGTTAATAGCCATACAGTAGTGTTTTGTAGTCCTCAGCGAGGACCCGTTTATCAAACACTAAGCGCAGTGTTTTATACAAGAGTTGTGTTGTAATTTCCCACCTCTTTTTGGACCTGACTATGATAGGGTGGTTTACGACTATTGCTCTGCTATTTTCATGATCTCTCCATGCATAGTACTCATACACCAGCCCCTTCAGACTGTCAAAATTTATTTTAATCGTATTGTTAACATTTAAAGTGATGCCTTTGACTCTCATGCAGATTCTGTTGTTAGAGGTTTTGTAACTGTAGGTCTTGGGCCCTGAGGAAGTGCATTTGAATATGTACTCATACTTTTCTAAGCTTATCCAACAGTCTGTAAAGCTCTAGATGAGCGTGAGCGGTTGTGAAGCATGCTATGAAGATGTTTATATTGTTATAAGATGTGGGGTACTCTTTGGTATATTTCCAGCATAGATCAGCCGTCTCATCATCTATAAATTCACAACTGGACACATCGTAAGACGGGGCAAATAGATACTTAAAAAGCTTGTGATGCGTTTGACAAATTGGTACGCTGTGTGAATTTTCCCCACAAGAAATTAAGACAGAGCTTGGCCAGCTGACGTCTTGTGGGGTTAACCTTGATGAACTCAGTTCTCAACGTAATACCCTCGCGAGCATGGTAATCAGCAAAATACTTTTGCTTTGAGGGTTCATCGATGCACCAGTCAGGATATCCCAATGCCTCCTGTTTGTCTCTGAGAAACAAGTTGATGTACTCACAAAAGAGTTGAGTTGTGGTGTGTGGAAAGTGCCAAATCTCCAGTATTTTACCAAGGTGGTACCCTTTCTTGAGGGCCGTTTATAACTTGATGGTACACCATGTCCCGTCCAGCAGCCTTTGCTCATCACTATGTCTACATGCACTAGTCTGTTTACTTTTAGCGCATGTTCGACATACGGGGAACATTAGCTTGTCGTCGACTCTATAAGGAAGTACTGGGAAGGAAAGATTATTGTGGAGGGTGAATTTGACACTTAACGAACTCAAAGTACTTGTTGAGGGGCTTAAAGTTCCCATATATGATTCTAGGATGCCCAACTGGGTACAACTTCACTTTGTTTACAAATGGATACAGACTGGTGAAGTCGTAGTAGTGTTTTTTCTCACCCTTACCAGCGGCACGGTACAGTTGTATGGCATTTGTATGACCGCCAAATAAGGCTTTGTGGGGTTCCAAAGGTCCTGGTGACTGTCGACTCTTAATAAAAGTGCCCAGTTCAGCATCTTTTGCTAGCTCGTCTAACCACTCGTGCTCCCATAGGGTCTTCAAAGCAAAACCGCTGTTTTCAATATACTGTGCCTTGGACAGAGTATGACGATGCAGATGTTCAAATGTGGTGCCCTGCAGTCTACTAAACTCATGGGGTTTGTAACAACGTGGGCAACCATGATAAAAATAGCCGTTGAACTCAAAGGCGGTTGGCACCCCGATAATGAATGCATACCTGTCTAGGTAGTAGCAGCCCAGACGGTATTCGCTGCCCTGCAAAGCGTGTTGTATGAAGATGTTCTCTTTCTCCAAGACGTACATGAGCCACTAAATAGATGGGGTGGAGTAACATTTCTGTTTACCGTTATAGAGGTTGGTGGTACTAGAGCTATGGTTTCAGGTTTTAAAAACATGTGCTGATAAATAGACATGCACATTGAAGCCAGAATAATATTCCCAAATGGGTCTAGGTATTCAGTGATTGCTTTTCTCTTGCAGGATTTGGTTTTAATAATCCTAACCTGTTTTGTCATCTCCACCACAACGTCTCTGAAAAGGTTGCACGCTTTTCGCAAGATCATGACATCTGCCTTACAGTAAGCTTTCAATTCTGTTTGAAAATGAAACTAATTTTCACGGTTTTCATTGTACCATTGTAGAAAGCTCTCTTTTTCAGATGGCATCATGTACTCAACGCCGTAACTGTCGGGCAGAGGCATAGGACCGCTGTAATTCTGATTAGCCCACGTGTTAAAAAAGTGAGGGAAATGACCTTTACAGCCTTCAAAACCAAAGGCTTTTGGTAACTTGCTCAACTTCATGGGCCAAAAAATCAAGGTGTCTATGAACCTAATTTCAAAAGGCACAAATTTTAACAGCATCAGTTTGGAACCGTGGGTGATGAGGTCCACAGCCAACTTTTCATGAGTCAGGTCGCGGAGAATAAAGAATGAGTCGTACGCTTTCGAGTTGTGTGCTAGCATTGTATACTCGTAGTATTTCAGCTGCATGAACGTTTTGAGGAAATCGTTCATGCACGACCAGCTTTCAAACCCAGTTTTCATCAGATGTTAGATGATGGACATAAATGTAGTTAGGCTGGTGCACACCTGTCTGCTGCGTACACTCTATATACAAATACGATATAGTCTGTTTTTTTCAGGGGGAATCCTACGAGCATGTAACACTCGTGGGCCATCCCGGCTATAAAATATGCTTTACACCTGGGACATTGCATACCTTTACAATCGTGGTCTTTGGCCTTGTAACGACTGCAAGCCCCATAGTCTGATTTACGGACGCAATGTGCAAGGTTTATGTGTACGTTCAAGCAGGCTTGCGACCGACAGAACATCTTACACGTCGAGCAGTTCACCTTCTGAGCGTCACGGGCAACACACCCATCCCTCTGACACATTTTACAGTGCATTTCACACTGGTGTCTGGTCCAGTTGTTTTATATGTGGTCGCAGTGTTCGCACACGTACTTTTCTCAGAGAAAACCCTTCAGGTTCAAGATACTGTACAAGTGTTTTTCATGATGTAGTGCATAAACAGTCTTGTTTTTGACACGTTCTTTGGTCGTGAAGTACTTCCAAGAACCGCTGTCGTACAGAACTTGTACCGTGACGGCAAAATGGTTCTCAAAAAGGCCCAGGTCCCCAAAACCTATATTTCAAGGCCTTATGGGGAGTGTTTTAGGTGTAGAGGGTTCTATCTTTGCAAGTTTTAAACTGTTAGGGGTTGGCTCACGTTGCTTTTGAGTTTTGAGCGCTAGTAAAACACTTAGGACCATATTTATATATTTTTTGTGCCTCATTTGCATCATTTTTTTATGCAAAAGCGGCGCAAACTTGCAAAATACAATTGTATTTTGTAAGTTTGCGACATTTTTGCGTCAAAAAGCGGTGTAAATGCAGTGCTAAAAAAGTATGAATATGGGTCTTAGAGCTCTACTGAGTACATTCTGGGTCTTCTTTTTATATTTAGACCTAAGGACAGCAGTTTAATAAATGCAAGTCTTACAGTCCCTAGGTGGGCCTGCATGCATAGTCACGCGGGTATGTTACTTATGTCCGCAACTACTGAATCGCAAGCTTGGGCCACCACGCTTCTACACTGGGCCAACCGCTGTATTAAAGGCCTCACTGTAGCTCTGGAGGCCCCAGTATTGCAGCCGTTCTTACCCAGTTTTAAAGTCTTTAGACAGAGTCTGAATTTTAGCTGTCTAGCAGACTGTTGTATTTCTTTTATATAGGTGTCCAGGGCTCTAGTACGGTCCGAAGGGCCGGTTTCTGGGTCATTATTTAAGACATTAAGGGGGTCATTCCAACCTTGGCGGTAAAAGGCACATGCCGCTGTCAGAAGATCGCCAACATACCGCCGCGGCCGCGGTAAACCGCCACGGTCATTCTGGCCCACAACATGCAAACCGCCAAAATACAGACACCCACAAAAGTCCGCCACACCAAAGGCCAGCGAGAAACTGGCGATAACCAAACCGGCACAGTCACGCCAACAGAAATACGCCCACACTATCACGACACACGAATCCACGCGGCGGTCTTTCAACCGCGGTTTTCCATTGGCGGTACACACCGCCGCGCTCAAAATACACACACACTTACAAAACACAGCCATATTGGACAATTCAAAATACACACACCTGATACACACACAAACACCACTCCCACACACCCAATTAAATATAAAACACACACCCACATCACTCACAAACCTCCACTCCTAGAGAATCGGGACCACGCACAGAGAAATAGAGAACCGAGCACCCAGTTGCGCATATTACCATCACCCAGCAATATTACCACGCACTTCACACAACACACTAATACACATCACCACACTTAGCACCACACAATCCACCCCACACATCACCCACACCACCCCATGGCACCGCAAAGACACCCCAGGTTTTCTGAGGATGAACTCAGGGTCATGGTGGAGGAAATCGTACGGGTAGAGCCAAGGCTCTTCGGAACACAGATGCAGCAGACGTCCATTGCCAGGAAGATGGAGCTATGGAGCAGAATAGTCGACAGGGTCAACGCTGTGGGACAGCACCCAAAAAATAGGGATGACATCAGGAAGCGGTGGAACGACCTACGGGGGAAGGTGCGTTCAACGGTATCCAAGCACAACATCGCGGTTCAGCGGACTGGCGGCGGACCCCCACCTCCTCCCCCAGAATTTACAACATGGGAGGAGCAGGTCTTGGCGATCCTGCATCCTGAGGGCCTCGCAGGAGTATCTGGAGGAATGGACTCTGGTAAGTCTCATCTTCACTACTTCATCCCCCCCACCCCACCAGCATGCCAACTCATACCCCCACCCTCACCCTCACCCCATCACTCCTACTCCTTGCAAATGTCTCACCATCACAACTCACTCATCCCAACACCAAGCCCTGCATGCGACCACAAAGCATGGACACCCATCACCAAAGCATGCCCACTGCACATACCCATCCCCCCCCAAACCACCGTCACAAAAGCCCCCACACAGGAATGAAAGCACAGGGGTACACGGGCACCCACCCATTGCACACCATGGCACACACAGATGCAATAATCATGGTTTGATACCCCTGCAGGACCCGAACGCCACGTCACCGCGCAGGAGGGTCCACAAATGTCCACTCCACCCCCAGAAGAGGCCCACAGTGATGACAGCAGCTCTGTCGACCTGGATCTAGATGACCAGCCCGGCCCATCGGGGACCTTGGGACAGTCGGTTCCCCTCAGACAGCCACAGGCCACAGCAGACCTTCCCCCCTCTGTGAACACCAGCACAGCACCCACCCAGCTGGCCCATACCTCTGTCCCCAGGACACGTCAATCAGTGGTGTGTCCACCACTGCAGGGCACCCAGGTTAACACACCACCCCAACAACAACAGGGACCTGGGGGCAGTGGTAGTGGGCACACGGTCCAGGGGACAGAGGCCCAGGGAAACAGGGGAACTGGGAGGGCTGCTGTGCGACAGGGGGGGGACAGGCCCAGGGAACCCACTCTCCACGAGGCCCTCACCTCCATCATGGGAGCGTACCATCATTCCCAGAAGACGATGGCGACGGTACTAGCTAGGTTTCAGGAGACCCAGCGCCTGCAGGAGGACCAGTATTTGGGGTTCAGGGAGGAACCACGATCCATCAGTTCCGCCCTGGGCACCATTGTAGGGTTTCTGAATCTGGTAGTCACCACATTGCGGGGCACTGTGGCACCACAAAGGGCCCCTGACACTAGCATGGACCAAGAACTGCCTACCACCTCTGCCGGCGCTAGTGGACAGGAGGCCCCGCCACAGGACCAACAGGCCACCAGCACCCCACCCCCTGCAGAAGGAGAACCACCCCACAAGCGGTTCCTGAGATCCAGGAAGAAGACAGAGTAAGATGCCAAGACCCCCGCCAGGAAAGGATACCTCCCTGATTGTCATCCCACTGTCCCACATTGTCACCCTGTTGTAGGAGGCTGGACTGGCTTGTAGTGAGTACCAAGGGGTACTTGCACCTTGCACCAGGCCCAGTTATCCCTTATTAGTGTATAGGGTGTCTAGCAGCTTAGGCTGATAGATAATGGTAGCTTAGCAGAGCAGCTTAGGCTGAACTAGGAGACGTGTGAAGCTACTACAGTACCACTCAGGGGGTTATTCTAACTTTGGAGGAGGTGTTAATCCATCCCAAAAGTGACGGAAAAGTGACGGATTTACCACCAGCCGTATTACGAGTCCATTATATCCTATGGAACTCGTAATACGGCTGGTGGTATATCCGTCACTTTACCGTCACTTTTGGGACGGATTAACACTCCTCCAAAGTTAGAATAACCCCCTCAGTGTCACATGCACCATATCATAAGAAAACACAATACACAGTTATACTAAAAATAAAGGTACTTTATTTTTATGACAATATGCCAAAGTATCTTAGAGTGTACCCTCAGTGAGAGGATAGGAAATATACACAAGATATATATACACAATAGCAAAAATATGCAGTATAGTCTTAGAAAACAGTGCAAACAATGTATAGTTACAATAAGATGCAATGGGGAAACATAGGGATAGGGGCAACACAAACCATATACTCCAAAAGTGGAATGCGAACCACGAATGGACCCCAAGCCTATGTGACCTTGTAGAGGGTCGCTGGGACTATTAGAAAATAGTGAGAGTTAGAAAAATAACCCTCCCCAAGACCCTGAAAAGTGAGTGCAAAGTGCACTAAAGTTCCCCTAAGGACAAAGAAGTCGTGTTAGAGGAATAATGCAGGAAAGACACAAACCAACAATGCAACAACTGTGGATTTCCAATCTAGGGTACCTGTGGAACAAGGGGACCAAGTCCAAAAGTCACAAGCAAGTCGGAGATGGGCAAATGCCCAGGAAATGCCAGCTGCGGGTGCAAAGAAGCTTCTACTGGACAGAAGAAGCTGAGGTTTCTGCAGGAATGAAAAGGGCTAGAGACTTCCCCTTTGGTGGACGGATCCCACTCGCCGTGGAGAGTCGTGCAGAAGTGTTTTCCCGCCGAAAGAACACCAACAAGCCTTGCTAGCTGCAAATCAAGCGGTTAGTGTTTTTGGACGCTGCTGTGGCCCTGGAGGGACCAGGAGGTTGCAAATTGGACCAGGAGAGAGAAGGGACGTCGAGAAAGACAAGGAGCCCTCTCAGCAGTAGGTAGCACCCGGAGAAGTGCCAGAAACAGGCACTACGAGGATGCGTGAAATGGTGCTCACCCGAAGTCGCACAAAGAAGTCCCACGTCGCCGGAGAACAACTTAGGAGGTCGTGCAATGCAGGTTAGAGTGCCGTGGACCCAGGCTGGACTGTGCACAAAGGATTTCCACCGGAAGTGCACGGAGACCGGAGTAGCTGCAAAAGTCGCGGTTCCCAGCAATGCAGCCCAGCGAGGTGAGGCAAGGACTTACCTCCACCAAACTTGGACTGAAGAGTCACTGGACTGTGGGGGTCACTTGGACAGAGTCGCTGGATTCGAGGGACCTCGCTCGTTGTGCTGAGAGGAGACCCAAGGGACCGGTAATGCAGCTTTTTGGTGCCTGCGGTTGCAGGGGGAAGATTCCGTCGACCCACGGGAGATTTCTTCGGGGCTTCTGGTGCAGAGAGGAGGCAGACTACCCCCACAGCATGCACAAGCAGGAAAACAGTCGAGAAGGCGGCAGGATCAGCGTTACAGAGTTGCAGTAGTCGTCTTAGCTACTTTGTTGCAGTTTTGCAGGCTTCCAGCGCGGTCAGCAGTCAATTCCTTATCAGAAGGTGAAGAGAGAGATGCAGAGGAACTCGGCTGAGCTCTTGCATTCGTTATCTAAAGTTTCCCCAGAGACAGAGGGGGTGATTCAGACTATGGCGGACGGCGGAGGCCGTCCGCCATAGTACCGCCGCCAAATGACCGCACCGCGGTCAAAAGACCGCGGCGGCCATTCAGACATTTCCTCTGGGCCGGCGGGCGCTCTCCAAAAGAGCGCCCGCCGGCCCAGAGGAAATGCCCCTGCAACGAGGACACCGGCTCAGAATTGAGCCGGCGTAGTTGCAGGGGTGCGACGGGTGCAGTTGCACCCGTCGCGTATTTCAGTGTCTGCAAGGCAGACACTGAAATACTTAGCGGGGCCCTCTTACGGGGGCCCCTGCCGTGCCCATGCCATTGGCATGGGCACGGCAGGGGCCCCCAGGGGCCCCGCGGCACCCCCTACCGCCATCCTGTTCATGGCGGGTTTCCCGCCATGAACAGGATGGCGGTAGGGGCTGTCAGAATCCTCATGGCGGCGGAGCGCGCTCCGCCGCCATGAAGGATTCCCCCGAGCAGCGGTAAGTCGGCGGGAGCCCGCCGACTTGCCGCTTCTGACCGCGGCTGAACCGCTGCGGTCAGAATGCTCGTGGGAGCACCGCCAGCCTGTTGGCGGTGCTCCCGTGGTCGGTGGCCCAGAATGACCCCCAGAGACCCTAAATAGCCAGAAAAGAGGGTTTGGCTACCTAGGAGAGAGGATAGGCTAGCAACACCTGAAGGAGCCTATCACAAGGAGTCTCTGACGTCACCTGGTGGCACTGGCCACTCAGAGCAGTCCAGTGTGCCAGCAGCACCTCTGTTTCCAAGATGGCAGAGGTCTGGAGCACACTGGAGGAGCTCTGGACACCTCCCAGGGGAGGTGCAGGTCAGGGGAGTGGTCACTCCCCTTTCCTTTGTCCAGTTTCGCGCCAGAGCAGGGCTAAGGGGTCCCCTGAACCGGTGTAGACTGGCTTATGCAGAATTGGGCACATCTGTGCCCAACAAAGCATTTCCAGAGGCTGGGGGAGGCTACTCCTCCCCTGCCTTCACACCATTTTCCAAAGGGAGAGGGTGTTACACCCTCTCTCAGAGGAAGTTCTTTGTTCTGCCATCCTGGGCCAGGCCTGGCTGGGCCCCAGGAGGGCAGATGCCTGTCTGAGGGGTTGGCAGCAGCAGCAGCTGCAGTGAAACCCCAGGAAGGGCAGTTTGGCAGTACCAGGGTCTGTGCTACAGACCACTGGGATCATGGGATTGTGCCAACTATGCCAGGATGGCATAGAGGGGGCAATTCCATGATCATAGACATGTTACATGGCCATATTCGGAGTTACCATTGTGAAGCTACATATAGGTAGTGACCTATATGTAGTGCACTCGTGTAATGGTGTCCCCGCACTCACAAAGTTCAGGGAATTGGCTCTGAACAATGTGGGGGATCCTTGGCTAGTGCCAGGGTGCCCTCACACTAAGTAACTTTGCACCTAACCTTTACCAGGTAAAGGTTAGACATATAGGTGACTTATAAGTTACTTAAGTGCAGTGTAAAATGGCTGTGAAATAACGTGGACGTTATTTCACTCAGGCTGCAGTGGCAGGCCTGTGTAAGAATTGTCAGAGCTCCCTATGGGTGGCAAATAAATGCTGCAGCCCATAGGGATCTCCTGGAACCCCAATACCCTGGGTACCTCAGTACCATATACTAGGGAATTATAAGGGTGTTCCAGTAAGCCAATGTAAATTGGTAAAAATGGTCACTAGCCTGTTAGTGACAATTTGGAAAGAAATGAGAGAGCATAACCACTGAGATTCTGGTTAGCAGAGCCTCAGTGAGACAGTTAGGCACTACACAGGGAACACACACATATAGGCCACAAACTTATGAGCACTGGGGTCCTGACTAGCAGGGTCCCAGTGACACATAACAAACATACTGAAAACATAGGGTTTTCACTATGAGCACTGGGCCCTGGCTGGCAGGATCCCAGTGAGACAGTGAAAACACCCTGACATACACTCACAAACAGGCCAAAAGTGGGGGTAACAAGGCTAGAAAGAGGCTACTTTCTCACACCTGTCCATCCTTAAACTGCCCATGCTCCACTTTCCACAGGCATTTGGACAATGCACCTGTGATACTAATAGTCTGGACTCTGCCATGGACATTCCTCCACCATCACCCCTCACCAGTTTGCAACCACCCACCAATATAGAGCACTGTAATAAACACAGTTATTGCACAAAACAATCAGGGGTCTGGCTGTGATATTGAACATATGTATTAGACATTACCGTGACAAAATGCGTATTTACATTGTGATGCCAACATACCAATGTCACACAGCTGTAGTCCATGGGGAAACAAAGCAGATGTCACACAGTGGGGCCCACATCTCTGAAATCAGAAGGGAAAGTCACAACTCAGTTACCATACATTGGGTAAAAAGGACAGACAGTAGAGAGGTAGTAGTGTTAAAGTACATGTAGTATGCCGGTGTGTAATCTTACCTGTGTGTCATTGGAAATATTGCTGTATTACTGTGTTCCTGTTGTCTATGTCGTTTTCTTCGCCTTCCTCGTCTTCACTCTCCACAGGCTCCACAGATGCTACAACACCACCATCTGGACCATCCTCCTGCAGAAAAGGCACCTGTCGTCGCAAAGCCAGGTTGTGAAGCATACAGCAGGCCTCGATGATCTGGCACACCTTCTTTGGTGAGTAGAATAGGCATCCACCTGTCATATGGAGGCAACGGAACCTGGCCTTCAGGAGGCCGAAGGTCCGCTCGATCACCCTCCTAGTTCGCCCATGGGCCTCATTGTAGCGTTCCTCTGCCCTTGTCCTGGGATTCCTCACTGGGGTCAGTAGCCATGACAGGTTGGGGTAACCAGAGTCACCAATTAGCCACACACGGTGCCTCAGGAGTTGACCCATCATGTAAGGGATGCTGCTATTCCACATGATGTACGCGTCATGCACTGAGCCAGGGAACTTGGCATTAACATGGGAGATGTACTGGTCTGCCAAACACACCATCTGCACATTCATGGAATGATAACTCTTCCTGTTTCTGTACACTTGTTCACTCCTGTGGGGGGGGGGGACCACAGCCACATGGGTCCCATCAATGGCACCTATGATGTTGGGGATATGTCCAAGGGCATAGAAATCACCCTTCACTGTAGGCAAATCCCCCACCTCTGGGAAAACGATGTAGCTCCGCATGTGTTTCAGCAGGGCAGACAACACTCTGGACAACACCTTGGAAAACATAGGCTGGGTCATCCCTGATGATATGGCCACTGTGGTTTGAAATGACCCACTTGCTAGGAAATGGAGCACTGACAGCTCCTGCACTTGAGGGGGGATCCCTGTGGGTTGGCGGATAGCTGACATCAGGTCTGGCTCCAGCTGGGCCCACAGTTCCTGAATAGTGGCACGGTCAAGCCTGTATGTCAGTATGACATGTCTCTCCTCCATTGTCGACAGGTCCACCAGCGGTCTGTACACCGGAGGATGCCTCCATCTCCTCGCATGTCCCAACGGACGGTGCCTATGAAGGACAACAGCGAGCACAGAGTCAATCAACCCACAGGTACATAACCACAGCTTGCACAGAACACGATTCTCAATGCATAGAATGGCTTGTATGAGTGTTGATGCAAGGCCTAGGTATGTGTGACGCAGTAAAAAGTAAGCCATGTGGGCCCCTGAAATGGTGGCTGTCTGACCTGTAAAGTGCGACAATGGGATGTCAGGTAAATGCGTTGGCGTTGCACACCATGGGGGTAGGCGGTCGCAGACCGCGGCGCAATGCAGCATTGTTTAACATTGAACCCTATGGGTCTCAGGAGCCAATGACGATGTGCGCCGGTGGTCGCGGTACGCACCGCCGCGGACGTGACCGCCATTTTCTATCTGCTTAATCACTCGATACCTGATCTTCAACAGGAGAGGACCTACACTGCAAGTGCTGCTGTGACCTCGGTCTGGAAGAGACAATGGCTCATGCGACTGGGGAAAGGGCCCCTGCCTTCACTGCGGAGGAGTTGGAGAAACTTGTGGATGGGGTCCTCCCCCAGTACGCGCAACTCTATGGTCCTCCAGACAAACAGGTAAATACACTGGGAGCATGCTTTATGGGCTATGCCTGTGTTCAGTGGGGTGGATTAACGATGGGGGGGAGGGGAGCGATTGAGGCATGCATCAAACGACGGTGAGAGCATGTGCCACATGGCAAGGGTAGGGATGGGGGGCCACTCACATTGAGGGTGCAGAAGGTGATGACTATTCTTCTCCCCCTGTACATTTCATATAGGTCAGCGCCCACCAGAAGATCGACATTTGGCGTGCCATCGCCAAGGACGTCCGGACCCTGGGGGTCCACCACAGACGGGGCACCCACTGCCGAAAGAGATGGGAGGACATCCGCCGCTGGAGCAGGAAGACGGCGGAGGCTCAGCTGGGGATGGCCTCCCAACGTGGGAGGGGTGCCAGTCGGACTTTGACCCCCCTGATGTCCCGGATCCTGGCGGTGGCCTACCCCGATTTGGATGGGCGCGTGAGGACATCACAGCAGACACAAGGGGGTGAGTACACTCTCATTCTGCTGACTTTGCGCGCAGTGGAGATGTCTGGGTGGGGGAGGTGGGCTGTTGGTATCCCTATGCCAGGGCGATTTCTGTTGGCTAGGCCCCTCCGTAAGGCATGGCCCTGTGCCCCCGCCCCCCACCTCTGTAGGGTGCCAAGTACAGCTTATCATGGCCCTGTGTCATCTATGTGTGCAGTTGTTCTCCATAGGCTTGTAGGCCATGTCCCACGGATTGAGTAGTCGTCCCTAAGTGCGCGTCGTAGTGCAGGGGGCTTCTGTGTCTGTCCTGTCCGCAAACGGTGTCGCCAATGCATGCACTTAACATGTCTTTATTCTCCCTCCCCCTTTTTTGTGGTCTTCCTGTTCATGTGTGCATTAGCATCATCAGGCGCAGGAGAAGTGGCATCGGAGCACGAGGGAGCTGCATCCCACATGGCCATGGAGGGCCACGCAACGGACTCCGAATTCACCAGTGGGACGGAGGGCGAGGGGAGCTCCACAGCGGGGACTCGGGCAGACATCAGTGACACCGACTCGTCCTCTGAAGGGAGCTCCGTGGTGGCGGCAACATCTGTGCCTCCCGCAACAACAGGTACAGCCGCCACCCACCGCACCAGTACCGCCCTCCCAGCAGCCCCTCAGCGTTTGGCCCGTGCCCGCTCACCCAAGAAGGTGGGCATCTCCTTCGCCCCAGGCACCTCAGGCCCTGTCCCAGTCACCCCTGCTGCCCTCAGTGAGGAGGTCATTGACCTCCTGAGGACGCTCACTGTTGGGCAGTCTACCATTTTGAATGCCATCCAGGGTGTAGAAAGGGAGGTGCACCAGAGTAATGCATACCTGGAGGGCATTCATTCTGGTCAGGCTGCCCTTCAGCGATCATTCCAGACTCTGGCTTCGGCACTGATGGCAGCCATTGTCCCTGTCTCTAGCCTCCCCCCTCCAACTTCCTCCACCCATACCCTATCACCTGTACCTCTGCCTATCCCAGACACACCATCAGACCAGCCTGCACACACCTCAACACCCAAGGGAAGCTCAGCCAGACATTAGCACCACACATCACACAGGCATTCACACAAGCAACATCCACATACAGACATACCAACACCCACTGCCTCCACTGTGTCCCCCTCCTCCTCGTCTCCCTCCTCCCTCCCTGTCACGTCTCCACTCACACCTGCATGCACAACATCTTCGGCCACTACGTCCCTCCGCAGCACACACACCAGAACCCCCCGCACACGTGCACTCACCACCCCCACTGCCATTTACACGTCCCCTGTGTCCTCTCCCAGTGTGTCTGTGACCCCCTCTTCCAAGATACACAAACGCAGGCAGCCACCCACCCAACAGCCATCCACCTCATGACAGCTTCCAGCCCAAGCACCTGCACCCAAAGCCACCAGACTTACAACTCCTACAACCACAACCTCTTCCTCCACTCCCATACCCACTACACCTACCTGTCCCACTGCTCCTAAAAAGCTTTTCCTGTCTAAACTCAACCTCTTTCCACCAACTCCCCCACCCCGTCCATGTCATAGGACTACAGTCAGCACCTCAGCCACGACAAAACCGGTCCCTGTCATCACAGTCTGCCATGGACTGTGGAGTCCCCCACCCTCCAGGACAGCCAGTTTTGTGCGAAGCCAAGGCACGGGCAGCCCACCCCCAGAGAAACATCCAAAGATAGGCAGTGGCCGGCGCGAGAGGGTGAAAACACCAGGGACTAAAACCCCTACCAGGGTTCCGGCCGGAAGTGTAGAGACAGCTGGCACACTGCCCAAGGTGGGGAAGGGCCACAGGTGATCAGGGAAGGCTGGGAAGGGCAGCACGCCCGACAACACCGCCATCAGCCCAGCTGGCCAGGAGGGCCCGCCAGCCCCATCCCAGGTAAGCAGGAGGCCACCAACAGCCCCGGCACAGCTGCCCAGGAGGGCCCCGCCAGCCACAGGACAGATGGGCAGGAGGGCCCCGCCAGCCACAGGACAGGTGGCAAATGACCTCCCCACCATGGCCGGAACCGCTGCACTGGGCCCTTCATCTCAAGCACCGCTGAACTGGGCACCGCCGTCTCAAGCACTGCTGCACTGGGCCCTTCATCTCAAGCACCGCTGCACTGGGCACCGCCATCTCAAGCACCGCTGCACTGGGCACCGCCGTCTCAAGCACCGCTGAACTGAGCCCATCATCTCAAGCACCGCTGAACTGGGCACCGCCGTCTCAAGCACCGCTGAACTGGGCCCTTCATCTCAAGCACCGCTGCACTGGGCACCGCTGTCTCAAGCACCGCTGAACTGGGCCCTTTATCTCAAGCACCGCTGAACTGGGCACCGCCGTCTCAAGCACCGCTGCACTGGGCCCTTCATCTCAAGCACCGCTGAACTGGGCACCGCCGTCTCAAGCACCGCTGAACTGGGCCCTTCATCTCAAGCACCGCTGCACTGGGCCCTTCATCTCAAGCACCGGTGAACTGGGCCCTTCATCTCAAGCACCGCTGAACTGGGCACCGCTGTCTCAAACACCGCTGCACTGGGCCCTTCATCTCAAGCACCGGTGAACTGGGCCCTTCATCTCAAGCATCGCTGCACTGGGCACCGCCGTCTCAAACACCGCTGCACTGGGCCCTTCATCTCACGCACTGCTGCACTGGGCACCGCCGTCTCAAGCACCGTTGCACTGGGTCCTTCATCTCAAGCACCGCAGCACTGGGCACCGCCGTCTCAAGCACCGCTGCACTGGGCCCTTCATCTCAAGCACCGCTGAACTGGGCCCTTCATCTCAAGCACCGTTGCACTGGGCCCTTCATCTCAAGCACCGCTGAACTGGGCACCGCCATCTCAAGCACCGCTGCACTGGGCCCTTCATCTCAAGTACCGCTGAACTGGGCACCGCCGTCTCAAGCACCGCTGAACTGGGCCCTTCATCTCAAGCACCGCTGAACTGGGCCCTTCATCTCAAGCACCGCTGAACTGGGCACCGCCGTCTCAAGCACCGCTGCACTGGGCCCTTCATCTCAAGCACCGCTGCACTGGGCACCGCCGTCTCAAGCACCGCTGCACTGGGCACCGCCGTCTCAAGCACCGCTGCACTGGGCCCTTCATCTCAAGCACCGCTGCACTGGGCACCGCCGTCTCAAGCACCGCTGAATTGGGCCCTTCATCTCAAGCACCGCTGAACTGGGCACCGCAGTCTCAAGCACCGCTGCACTGGGCACCGCCGTCTCAAGCACCGCTGCACTGGGCACCGCCGTCTCAAGCACCGCTGAACTGGGCCCTTCATCTCAAGCACCGCTGAACTGGGCACCGCCGTCTCAAGCACCGCTGCACTGGGCCCTTCATCTCAAGCACCGCTGCACTGGGCACCGCCGTCTCAAGCACCGCTGCACTGGGCACCGCCGTCTCAAGCACCACTGCACTGGGCCCTTCATCTCAAGCACCGCTGCACTGGGCACCGCCGTCTCAAGCACCGCTGAATTGGGCCCTTCATCTCAAGCACCGCTGAACTGGGCACCGCAGTCTCAAGCACCGCTGCACTGGGCACCGCCGTCTCAAGCACCGCTGCACTGGGCACCGCCGTCTCAAGCACCGCTGAACTGGGCCCTTCATCTCAAGCACCGCTGAACTGGGCACCGCCGTCTCAAGCACCGCTGCACTGGGCCCTTCATCTCAAGCACCGCTGAACTGGGCCCTTCATCTCAAGCACCGCTGAACTGGGCACCGCCGTCTCAAGCACCGCTGCACTGGGCCCTTCATCTCAAGCACCGCTGAACTGGGTCCTTCATCTCAAACACCGCTGCACTGGGCACCGCCGTCTCAAGCACTGCTGAACTGGGCCCTTCATCTCAAGCACCGCTGAACTGGGCACTGCCGTCTCAAGCACCGCTGCACTGGGCCCTTCATCTCAAGCACCGCTGAACTGGGCACCGCCGTCTCAAGCACCGCTGAACTGGGCCCTTCATCTCAAGCACCGCTGAACTGGGCACCGCCGTCTCAAGCACCGCTGCACTGGGCCCTTCATCTCAAGCACCGGTGAACTGGGCCCTTCATCTCAAGCACCGCTGCACTGGGCACCGCCGTCTCAAACACCGCTGCACTGGGCCCTTCATCTCACGCACCGCTGCACTGGGCACCGCCGTCTCAAGCACCGTTGCACTGGGCCCTTCATCTCAAGCACCGCTGCACTGGGCACCGCCGTCTCAAGCACCGCTGAACTGGGCCGTTCATCTCAAGCACCGTTGCACTGGGCCCTTCATCTCAAGCACCGCTGAACTGGGCACCGCCGTCTCAAGCACCGCTGCACTGGGCCCTTCATCTCAAGCACCGCTGAACTGGGCACCGCCGTCTCAAGCACCGCTGAACTGGGCCCTTCATCTCAAGCACCGCTGAACTGGGCCCTTCATCTCAAGCACCGCTGAACTGGGCACTGCCGTCTCAAGCACCGCTGCACTGGGCACCGCCGTCTCAAGCACCGCTGCACTGGGCCCTTCATCTCAAGCACCGCTGCACTGGGCACCGCCGTCTCAAGCACCGCTGAATTGGGCCCTTCTTCTCAAGCACCGCTGAATTGGGCACCGCAGTCTCAAGCACCGCTGCACTGGGCACCGCCATCTCAAGCACCGCTGCACTGGGCACCGCCGTCTCAAGCACCGCTGAACTGGGCCCTTCATTTCAAGCACCGCTGAACTGGGCACCGCCGTCTCAAGCACCGCTGCACTGGGCCCTTCATCTCAAGCACCGCTGAACTGGGCCCTTCATCTCAAGCCCCGCTGAACTGGGCACCGCCGTCTCAAGCACCGCTGCACTGTGCCCTTCATCTCAAGCACCGCTGAACTGGGCCTTTCATCTCAAACACCGCTGCACTGGGCACCGCCGTCTCAAGCACCGCTGAACTGGGCCCTTCATCTCAAGCACAGCTGAACTGGGCACCGCCATCTCAAGTACCGCTGGCCCATGAGCGGCAGGGGCTGGCCCGCATCTGTGTCGGACAGGGCTGCACAAGGCACTCTGGGCACCAGGCCCCCTCCAGAACCAGTGGAGACTGTTATCCACTTGTGAGACTGTGGCTTTGCACTCTCCAGGATGGAACAGTGGGCAAACCACCCACTGTCTGGACTTGAGAGACTGTGGCTTTGCACTCCCCAGGATTGAACAGTGGGCAGCCCACCCACTGTCTGGACTTGTGAGACTGTGGCTTTGCACTCCCCAGGAATGAACAGTGGGCAGCCCACCCACTGTCTGGACTTGAGAGACTGTGGCTTTGCACTCCCCAGGATTGAACAGTGGGAAGCCCACCCACTGTCTGGACTTGTGAGACTGTGGCTTTGCACTCCCCAGGATTGAACAGTGGGCAGCCCACCCACTGTCTGGACTTGTGAGACTGTGGCTTTGCACTCCCCAGGATTGAACAGTGGGCAGCCCACCCACTGTCTGGACTTGTGAGACTGTGGCTTTGCACTCCCCAGGATTGAACAGTGGCCATGGAGGCCCCTCGTGGATCTGGCGTCATGCACTCATCTGGCTGAGGTGCCCCCCCTTCCCTTCCCCCTGAGGTGCCTGTAGTTTTGCTATCTGATGCCCCTGCAGTGTTCTCTCCATTGGAGTCAGGTATCCTGTGTGGGATTTGCCCATGTGATTTGGGCCCAGTGGTCCACGAACAATGCCTGCTACAATGCTCGGACTTGTTCATTTCTGTATATGAGAGTTTTTGATGTGTATATATATTTATTTGGCAGTATTGCAATATATTCCAATGTTTAGAATCATTTCCTTTTATATTTGCATTCTTCCAGGGGGTTTGGGGGGTGTAACTCTGATGTGTTGCTCTGCATTGATGTGTGTGTTGTAGTGGGTGAGGGTGGGTGTGTCGCGTATGTGTGTACCCGTAATATTTTCCCCTCCACCCTCCCCTGTGTCGTAGGTGCAGTACTCACCGTTGTCTTCTGCGCCAGCGTCCGTGCTCCTGGTAGAGGAGCAGGAAGACTATTGCTGGGAGTATGTGGAGTTCGGGTTCCATGCTGTCCTGATTCCTCGTGGGGTGTATGGAGGTGAGCGTTTTCCCTTCGAAATGGCTGTTTCCGCAGTGTTTTTATCGGCGGGGCTACCGCCTAGGAAAAGGTGGTGGATTGGTAGGTTGTGATACTGTGGGCGGTACATTGTCTCCCGCCTGTCTGTTGGCGGGGACCGCCGCGCTGTTTGTTTGTACCGCCATGGCGGGCGGTGTGTTAATGTGGCGGTCTCTGCTGGCGGTTTCCGCCAGAGTCGGAATTCCATTTTTTTTCCATTTTTTTTCCCATCAGCCTTTTGGCGGTTTTGCCGCCGCTTTAACACCAACCGCCAGGGTTGGAATGACCACCTAAATGTATGATTGACAGCTCCCTGAGCCACCCCTGCTATAGGACCATGGTTAACATTATGACCCCCTTTCTGAGTGGACGGACTGCCGCGGGTCAAAAAAACAGGGTTCCAATGTGAACACCCCAGAGGGGTGATCGTCGCTAGATGGTGTTCCAAAACTCTTATTTTGTGATCCGTTGCATCCTAAACTGCTGGCGGAGTATATTGAGGAGGATGGTGAAGATCACTGCGCGTAGGCACTTGGTGTAGGGCTAGTGGTGTCATACGCCCCTGGTGGTGTAACTGGCGACATCAAACATGGGGAGGTTAAATGTTTATCATAATAACTCATGGCCTCGAATGCACAGGAAGTGCTGTGGATGGGTGATGATGATTGTGGCCCTGTTGATTGCAAACTTGAGGGAGACACATTAGAAGTGTCACAGGGCATTGTTGTGGCTTCAGAACTCTCTGCAGTACCAGATAGGGCCTTAAGAAGTCCTATAAAATGGGAAAGAGGATCATCTATGTGGTGCTCATTTTCCAACTCTGTGTCTCAAAGACTATGATGGAACGTTACACCGCTTGTTGGTGGTATATCGCTGATGGGTCCTCCAATATTAGACTCCCCCTGCGTTGAACATTTAGAATGTTGGGGGATTGGTGGTGTACTCTGAGCCTTAACAACTTTTTTTTTAAAACAAGGTCTAAAGGCAATTCTTGTAGCTCAGGGGTCTGCAACTTCTTACGATTCCTTAAGGACAGTCGATTTATTTTTGGATTGCTGCAGTGCTTAGGGGCCCCTCCAGAGGTTTCACATGGTAGAAGCTGCTGTGTGTCTGGGGTTGTAAGCATGACAGTGTCAGAGTGTCCAAGCCACTGCCCGGAGGTAGTTGTTGTAGAAGTGTTTGTGGTACTGGGCATACGCTTTAGGATTGATGATGTGGTGTAGTTAAGAGCTGTACCTGGGCCATGGCTGCTGTCTGTAGAACCTCTGCATGGTAGGTCCTGGGGTCCTGCTCTGTTCACGAATACGGTTGGTGCCATGGGGTTTTGAACGGTCCTGTTGTTGACCTTTAAAGATGACATCAACCATTTAGTATGATGGCCGACTCCTCCAGAGTTCTTATGTGATGACTCTAGGATATAAAGATAGCAAAATACATATTAGGGGTTGTTATAGCCGCTATACTGCTGGGGTGATAGAGGTTTGAGACACACTAAGGATTGTATGGATCTAGCTCTACAGTTTCTAAAAACTCACCTGGGGTTTTCTGACATCCTTAGACGCTGGCGACTTCCTTTTGTGGACTGTGTTTTTAATGTTCCCATCCACATTCTGGGTCGCTACCCCTGGAGTCGCTTGTCCCGCAGAGGGACCTCAGGATAAAAAATGTTACATTTACAATATAATATATAGACTATACGAGTTCTCTGAGGGTTCCCACGATGCTGCGTTTATGTTTTTTTTTTTAGATTTTCTAGGCGTTTACACAAGGACTCCTTTATTTACCTGCAAAAGCTGTATCCTGAGACATTGTACTTGGATCATCTTGAACGTGGAGGATCTGTTGCAGACCATCAACCGCAAGCTGTAGTTCTGCATCATAACCTGTACAAGCTCACAAACACATGGGAAACCATTAATGGTAAAATAAAAAATAACAAACATGACATCTCTGTTTAGAACGGCCGATGACCCGGAATTCACCTTGGTGCACTGTCTCCATTTCCTCTGGGGACCCCGCAGACAGGCTGAGCCAGCTCCAACAACCCAGACACAGTTTTGTTTTTTTTAAATGGTCGTCTGTGGAGGCAGCATGTGTGGGGACCAGTGTTTTTCTCTGCACTAGCCTTGGACACCAGACCCCCTGAACTAAGGTGAGTGGCTGGGGGCTTGGGGGCTTTAGCCTACTGCTCAATACCTCCACAGTAATTGCAGGTTTAGTTTGTCCTTTTTTTTTTTATTACTGTTATTTTTATTTATTTCACAATTAGTTTTTTTTAATTTTGAATTTATTTGTTTAAAACAAAGCTTCCTGGTGGGCCCCTGGTGGCCCCTGGGCCTCGTGCTCGGGTCTCCCAGGGTCACACATGACTTATTTTTTATTTATTTAGTAAAAAAATTCTGCCCTGTGGGCCTCTGGGGGCCCGAGCCTTGTGCTCGGGCACCCCAAAGGCCCAATCTTATTTGTTTTAAACTGTAGGGCCCGAGGGCCCAAGCGCGCAAGGCATGGCCTCTCAGGCCCTCACCTCGAGCCAATCATGTCTTTTTTTGTATTTTCAGTCACCTTCTGGTGGCACGAGGCTGGCTCTCAGAGGCCGCGAGGGACACCACGCGGCCTCTGAGAGTCAGTCGGAAGGTTTAATAAGAGAGAATACCGAGCAGCAACACACTCGGCATTCTCTCTTATTAAACTTTCCGACTTGCTCTCAGAAGCTGTGGGGTGTCCCTTGTGGCCTCTGAGAGCAGAGTTGCACCATAAATACCACGAGGTCTCTGAGCGCTGGGTGCCTGGAGACCTCCGTAATCAACTTAACAAAGCTGTTCTCAGAGGCATTGAGACCTCTGAGAACAGATCTGATAAGTTGATATCAGAGTCCCCGAGGCTCCCAGCACTCGGAGACCTCGGTTATTAACTTAAGAGCTCTGCTCTCAGAGGCCTCGCCTTCAATTACAAATTAAGCATGCCCTCTAGAGCCCAAAATAAAATGCAGACCCTCATAAATACATGTAAATGCTCAGCACTAGAACCAATATGCACAAATTAAACATTGTACCCCACAGCTTGCCGCCGGCCACCTCCAACATACATTAATATAATTTTAAAAACATGTGCCTTTTACTCTGCTATGTATAGTTAAACAGGCTGGGGCTAATGTCAATGTTAAACTACAGTAGAACATATACAAACATCACATTGTTACAGACCTTAAGTAGAAGAGGTTTAGCAACACCAGCCTGTGCGCTGCTCTTCATGTTTTCAGCCTTGAGGTCCTGATGGTACCTGCTCTCTGCAAACTTCAGGTATGTAGTTCAGAAAAAAAGAGGTCTGTGAATGTGGGGGCTTTTATACCAGACTCATTGTGCTAATTATGCCTAGGCTTTCTGGTGGGTGTGGTCTGGAAATAGACATCTGTTTTAGGTGGGCACTGGCTATCCACTGCTTGTTTCAAACTTTTAATTGTATGGTCAGTTTATAATTTGACCTCTACTGAACTCCTTTGATGCCTTTCCTGGAAATGTCCTGGGGGGTATACATCTGTTTGAGATTTGCAATGTCTGTCATCCTTTGAGGCCAGTTCTTGGGGGGCATAAATCTGTTTTAGATTTGCAATGCCTGTCATCCTTTGAGGTCTGTCCTGGGAAGTCATTGGGGGGGAGGGCATACATCTGTTTTAGGTTTGCTTTACTGGTCCACTGTTTTGTATCTAACTTTTAATTGCATGGTTAGTTTATAATTTACTCTCTACTGTGTCTCTGGGAAATCCTGGGGGCATACATCTGTTTTAGATTTGCAATGCCTGTCACCCTTTGAGGCCTGTCCTGGGAACACTTAGGACTACATCTGTTTTAGGTTTGCAATACTGGTCAATTGTTTTGTTCCAAACTTTTAATTGCATGGTCAGTTTATAATTTACCCTCTACTGTGTCCCTGAGAAATCCTGAGGGCATACATCTGTTTTATATTTGCAATGCCTGTCACCCTTTGAGGCCTGTCCTGGGAACACTTGGGGCTACATATGTTTTAGTTATGCCTTTCTGAATTGATAGGCTGGCTCTAACAAAAGCACCATTTGACCATCCCCTCTTTTTGGATTAGCCAACAGTGAGGAGATATGGCCTGCCCGCCACTTCTCCAGCCTGTGAGGGAACCCCCCAAGCAGCCACTTGGTCCTGAATGTCTGACATGTCCAGACCTGTCCTCTTAGGATCTGAAACTGGTTGCACAACACCAAGGCCTTCATTTTACACAGCCCATAGGGCTAGGACCCTGGCACATGGCTAACATGTGACACCATGAGGTCACAAACCATGTGACACCTCTATACCTACGACAAGTCTGGGGCATGCTCTCTGGGGCACTGGAAGTCCCTGTAATGGAAGTGACATCACTTCCAGGGAGGGACAACTGTCACCTTCCAGTTCATGAGGAAAGGTATCCTCTCCTACTACTCATGTGCTCTCTCCTCTAAACATGGTAAAATTGGCATATTTGATTTACTTTTAAGTCTCTAGTAAAGTGTCATTATTATGTACAGAGGACTTGTAAATTAAATGCTGTTAGTGGGGCTGCACCACTGATGGTGTCATCCACTCTAGTAGCCCTTTAAACATGTCTTAGGTCTACCATTGCGAAGCCTGTGTGTGCAGTTTAAACTGCCATTTCAACCTGGCAAAATAATCCTCTTGCAAGGCCCAAACCTTCCCTGGTTATACATATGCCACCACTAGGGTAGGTCATTCATGATATTTCTAGATCGTTTGTTGAAGTAAAAATGGTGCCCTGATGAGTTAAGCATGTAAGTGAGTTAAGTCAGTGGAAGACATGCATTTGCAGTAATGTACATCACATACAACATTAACACATGACATGCACCTAACATGTGTTAGAGCTTTAGATACGTGAGAGACACAATGGGGCATATTTAAGAGCCCCTAGCGCCACCAGTGCATCACTTTTTGTGACGCTCCGGTGTCACTATGCACTGCTCCATATTTACAAGGAGGTGTAATGCCACATTTTTGGAGTGATACGCTTCCTTGTAAATATCAGAAGGGGGTGCAGTGGGTGTTTTGGTGGGCGTTCTACTGCAACACTCATTGCTTTTGATGCTGCCTCAAATTTATGAGTTGTTGTAAACCTGAGGCAGCGCCAAAAACTAACACCACCTCATGGGTGGCTTTAGCATGGCAAAACCAGAAGGAATGCTTTTATTCCTCCTCGTTTTTTTCCATGTGTGCTGCATTCTGCCACTTTAGAAATGCAAAGGTGTGCCATATTTAGAGGAATATGGTGCACCCTAGCATTTCCCCCTGCGCTGGTGTTGAATTAGCAGAAGATATCTATAAAAGATCTAGATGTGAAAGAGTGCCCAACAGCAGTGAGCACCATGGGCCATTGATGATGAAAGGGGGCTGGTTGATGGCATCACAGTGCATCGTGACCTGCAAATAGGCACAAACCCTCTTGTGGAAAGGCCATCACTAAAAATACACCTTGTGTGTTGGAGCCTTCATCTTTTGTTTGTGGTTGAGGAAAAGAGTAGAGCTGAAGGAGTAGTGGTCCAGAGTTTTGAATGGTACACAACATTTGTGTTTTAATGTATGATTTTGCTCTGATGTGGCTGATTTACCATAGCTGTCATTCAGAGTATTATACTTCAAACATTTGAACAGCACATTGTAACCCTTCTGAAGTGCATAGTGGATGCTTACTGTTACACATTTGATCATATGTAGTGTTAACATCAGTGAAAATCTTCACATTAAAATGTCTACATTTGCAAATCTAGACAGGCAAAAGTCCACCAGGTCTTTATATATGTAAAGTGTACATTGTTGTCTTAGGTCTCCTCATACATAATATTTTAAACATTGTTTTTTTGAGTAGGTGGTTGGCCAAGTTGATAAGCACAATGATCTGTTTTCACCGATGGTGGTGGGAATCTATTGACCAGACTTCAACACAGTGAGGCAATGTAAGGAGAAGAATAAAGTGTGAGTAGAAGTGGAAAAGATATCACTTACAGTATAGATTCACAGAAAAAACAAGAGTTAGAGAGTTGCTTTAGTTAGCTGAAAATGTCAGTTAAAACATAATGGGCCTGATTACAACTTTGGAGGAGGTGTTAATCCGTCCCAAATGTGACGGATATGCCACCAGCCGTATTACGAGTTCCATAGGATATACTGGACTCGTAATACAGCTGATGGTATATCCGTCACTTTACCATCTCTTTTGGGATGGATTAACACCTCCTCCAAAGTTGTAATCAGGCCCAATGTTTTACATTAACAAAACCACTGAAATTTTCTTAGCTATCTGATGCCCTAAAGTAACCATAAATTGTACCCCAACCATGCACAGTGTTGTCATCAATGATCTAATGTCAGATGTTGCAGTGATGCCATCAATGATTTTATAGAACATGTCATGAGTGATGCAATAAGTGAGATAATTAGCAAAACCTGTGTTTTTTCTGTGAATGTCTAAGGTTTTTTTAAATGTACAGTACAGTAATCTAATGTACAGTTCCTCACTATCACACCACTGTACCCTCTGTTTTTTCAGTGAATTTCTATATTTTGTTTTGATATGATGTGAGATGTTGACCACCATGTGTGACATGGGGTTGGGTGCAGGGCCTGATCTGTGACAAAGCCTTGTACCCAAACTCCCCCCCCCCCCTCACTGGTGCCCAAATCTCACAATGTGCACAGCCTTTGCCATTGGTTTGGGTGCAGGGACTACAGCCAGGGCCCAACCCCCTGCAGCCATGGCCTGCGGCCAAACCTCCATTGGCACACATGGCTGACTATGTGATACTACAATAAAAAGGACATCATTTTAAGAAAGGTAGGCCTACTGACTTTGCCAAAAGATCAGAAGATCAAAATGTGAAAGTGGGCATATTGTCTTTATGAAGGGATCAGCATATTAACATATAAAAAGCAGACCTAGCATCTTTGTCAAAAAGTCACCAATAATTTGTTTTAATAAACCCTTATTAAAGTAATATATGTCTTTGAGTCTTTCTTTTAACATTTTATGGGCCATAAAGTGCAGCCATAAACCCCACCACAAGGGAGCACTTCAGCTGAAGGGCATACAACTCCATCTCAGCGAATACTGAAGAAATATGGTAAGCGCTCCTGGGGTAATGGATTTAATGACGAACGAGACTTACTGTGTTTTTTTATGCTTCTGTCAAACTGCTGCACTCCCTGCAGCCCTCATAGCATTAAAAATGCTTGTTGGTGCCCCTGCCCCTTCTAGGGGTATCTCCAGGTTCCAAAACGATAAACAAAATCCCTCACAGGGCACTATGGAGTACTTCTTGTCTGGAAAAGTGAAAAATAAATGAGTGGCTCCTGCTGCTCATTTAATATTAGTCCTTTTGTGTTTTTGTGAATCTTTTTGGATCCCCATGAGCTCATCCAGGACTCCCAGTCCTTTTATAATGTTAGGCACTCTAGGGGGAACACACATCTGTGGCTGAATCCTCAGCCACCACAGTGGCAGGAGGCAGCCATTTATTTTTCTGAAAGTGGCTGTCCCAATACCCATATGGGGCACCCACATCTACTGAATAATGCTGGGCACTGTGAGGGGAGCCACTGCTGACTCCCCAGCTGCCACATATACTGTAGTGGGCCTGGTGGGAGCCAAGTATTACCTCACCGTGGGTGCACCAGTGCCCAACCAGGACACCCACGTCTGTCCCAAACTTTGGGGTGATTTGGGGAGCACCAAGACCATTGATGCCCAAGCAGGTCCCTGTAGGAGGCTGGCATGGCTTGTAGTGGGTGCCAGAGGTACTTATACCTTGTGCCAGGTCCAGTTATCCTGTATTATTGTAGAAGAGGTGTTTCTAGCAGCTTAGGCTGATAGAAGATAGCTATAACAGAGCAGCTTAGGCTGAACTAGGAGACATGCAAAGCTCCTACTATACCACTGGTGTCATATGCACAATATCATAAGAAAACACAATAAACAGATATACTAAAAATAAAGGTACTTTATTTTTATGACAATATGCCAAAAGTATCTCAGTGAGCACCCTCAGTATGAGGATGCCAAATATACACAAGATATATGTACACAATACCAAAATTATGCAGTAATAGCAAAAGGAAGTAATGCAAGCAGTGTAAAGTTGCAATAGAGTGGAATAGGAGCACATAGGTATAGGGGCAACACAAACCATATACTCCAAAAGTGGAATGCGAACCACAAATGGACCCCAAACCTATGTGAGCTTGTAGAGGGTCGCTGGGACTGTAAGAAAACAGTGAGGGTTAGAAAAATAGCCCACCCCAAGACCATGTAAGGTAGGTGTAAAGTGCACCTACAACCCCCAGAGAGCACAGAAATCTTGATAGGGGGATTCTGCAAGGAAAACCAATACCAGCAATGCAACAACAGTGGATTTCCAGACCTGAGTACCTGTAAAACAAGGGGACCAAGTCCAAGAGTCGCAACAGTGTCGAGAGTGGGCAGATGCCCAGGAAATGCCAGCTGAGGGTGCAAGGAAGCTGCCACCGGATGGAAGAAGCTTGGTGTTTTGCAAGAACGAAGAGGACTAGGAACTTTCCCTTTGGAGGATGGATGTCCCACGTCATGAAGAAGCTTGCAGAGGTGCTCCCACGCAGAAAGACCACAAACAAGCCTTGCTAGCTGCAAGGGTCGCGGTTAGGGTTTTTGGATGCTGCTGTGGCCCAGGAGGGACCAGAATGTCGCCACTTGGATGAGGAAACAGAGGGGGCTCCCAACAAGTCAGGGAGCCCTCACAGAAGCAGGCAGCACCTGCAGAAGTACTGGGTCAGGCACTTAGAAGAGGAGTGAACCGGAGTCCACCCGAAGTCAGAAAAGGGAGTCCCACGATGCCGGAGGACAACTCAGAAGGTTGTGCACTGCAGGTTAGAGTGTCGGGGACCCAGGCTTGGCTGTGCATGAAGGAAATCCTAGAAGAGTGCACAGGAGCCGGAGCAGCTGCAAATCACGCGGTACCCAGCAATGCAGTCTAGTGTGGGGAGGCAAGGACTTACCTCCACCAAACTTGGACTGAAGAGTCACTGGACTGTGGAAGTCACTTGGACAGAGTTGCTGAGTTCCAGGGACCACGCTCGTCATGCTGAGAGGGGACCCAGAGGACCGGTGATGCAGTCTTTTGTTGCCTGCAGTTGCAGGGGGAAGATTCCGTCGACCCACAGGAGATTTCTTCAGAGCTCCTGGTGCAAGAAGGAGGCAGGCTACCCCCAGAGCATGCACCACCAGGAAACAGGCGAGAAAGCCGGCAGGATGAAACGATATAAGGTTTCAGTAGTCGTCTTTGCTACTTTGTTGCGGTTTTGCAGGCGTCCTGAGCAGTCAGCGGTCGATCCATTGGCAGAAGGTGAAGAGTGAGATGCAGAGGAACTCTTGTGAGCTCTTGCATTCACTATCTGAAGAATTCCCCAAAGCAGAGACCCTAAATAGCCAGAAAAGGAGGTTTGGCTACCTAGGAAGGAGGATAGGCTAGTAAGAAAGGTAAGAGCCTATCAGAAGGAGTCTCTGACGTCACCTGATGGCACTGGCCACTCAGAGCAGTCCAGTGTGCCAGCAACACTGCTGTTTCCAAGATGGCAGAGGTCTGGGTCACACTGGAGGAGCTCTGGGCACCTCCCCTGGGAGGTGCAGGTCAGGGGAGTGGTCACTCCCCTTTCCTTTGTTCAGTTTCGTGCCAGAGCAGGGCTGGGGGATCCCTAAACCGGTGTAGACTGGCTTATGCAGAGATGGGCAGCATTTATGCCCATCAAAGCATTTCCAGAGGCTGGGGGGAGGCTACTCCTCCCCAGTCATCACACCTATTTCCAAATGGAGAGGGGTCACACCCTCTCTCAGAGGAAATCCTTTGTTCTGCCTTCCTGGGCCAGGGCTGCCTGGATCCCAGGAGGGCAGAAACCTGTCTGAGGGGTTGGCAGCAGCTGCAGTGGAGACCCCGGAAAGGCAGTTTGGCAGTACCCGGGTTCTGTGCCAGAGACCCCGGGGATCATGGAATTGTCTCCCCAATGCCAGAATGTCATTGGGGTGACAATTCCATGATCTCAGACATGTTACATGGCCATGTTCAGAGTTACCATTGTGACGCTATACATAGGTAGTGACCTATGTATAGTGCACACGTGAAATGGTGTCCCCACACTCACAAAGTCCGGGGGAATTGGCCCTGAACAATGTGGGGGCACCTTGGCTAGTGCCAGGGTGCCCACACACTAAGTAACTTTGCACCCAACCTTCCCCAGGTAAAGGTTAGACATATAGGTGACTTATAAGTTACTTAAGTGCAGTGGTAAATGGCTGTGAAATAACGTGGACGCTATTTCACTCAGGCTGCACTGGCAGGCCTGTGTAAGAATTGTCAGATCTCCCTATGGGTGGCAAAAGAAATGCTGCAGCCCATAGGGATTTCCTGGAACCCCAATACCCTGGGTACCTCAGTACCATATACTAGGGAATTATATGGGTGTTCCAATATGCCAATGTGAATTGGTGAAATTGGTCACTAGCCTGTTAGTGACAATTTGGAAAGCAGAGAGAGCATAACCACTGAGGTTCTGGTTAGCATAGCCTCAGTGAGACAGTTAGTCATCACACAGGGAACACATACAGGCACACTTATGAGCACTGGGGCCCTGGCTGGCAGGGTCCCAGTGACACATACACTAAAACAACATATATACAGTGAAATATGGGGGTAACATGCCAGGCAAGATGGTACTTTACTACAGTCCCCAGCCAGCATACAAAGTGGTGCTGGCATGAACTGGCTCTCTCGCTTTGCTCCTGCCTTGAGGAGCAGCATTTTTCACTGCTCCCCCTCGGTGGATGCAAAGTTGCCTTTTCTGCCTTCAATAGTGTGGGCAGAGTATGCCCACACTTTCCCTGGCCCAAAACATCAGTGTCCCAGGGAATGTTCTCCCAGGGACATGGATTGGATCTGTTCTGGTCGAATGGGGTCTCTGAGGCAGACCTAGGCTCTAAGAGGGTGGTTCTAAGAGGGGGGGCTAAACACCACCCTTCACTGTTAAAAGTCACTGGCCATAGGGAATGGGATCCCGGGGACTTCATAGAGGCTTGGAGAGAAGAGCTGCACCTCTCCCCTAAATTTTAGAACAGCTCCAGGGATGGGGTCCCCAGGCCTCATTATAAAGAGGCATTGGCATATCCAATAGGTCTCACCTTTGTGATCTTATAGGTATTTACCCAGGCAGCAGAGTAAACCTTTATCCGAAATACACACTGTTTATGCATTCCTTCATACATTTGGCATTAGGCTGTAATGGTCAACACATCCACTAGAGGGCACTAAAATGAAAATAGCATTTGGAAGAAACATGGTCATGAAACCATATAGTCAACCCCTAGAGGGCCTAGCCACATCAAAAGAGAAGGGCAGAGAGCATTGGAGTGTAACCATATATTTAGCCCCTAGAGGGCATAGGGCATTACACATTTTCAGGCCTAGCAGGCCTGCTAGACTATTATTAAAAACAGGGCCCTTAGAACACAGACTACTCACAGCTTTAAAGAAAAAGCTCCAGCCATGAGAGAGCTTAAAAAGACAATAAATAGTGGGAGAGAGTTTGATTTCTGGGGCCCCCCAACCAAGTGTGGGGACCAAAAAGATGAGCTGGACTGAAAGAGGACATCATGCTGAACATTTTGGTGGTGGTCCCATTGTCTTATGATGACCACAGCCTCACTTATAGACAAAATGTGTTATAAAAGGAATGCCTTGCAAAGTATTATTGGGTGAGTTTCCCGAGTGCAGTGAATGTTGTAGTGCTGGGGAGAGTGGCATTGAGAGTTTCTCTTGTGTTTTTTCTACTTAAAAGGAGGAAGCTTGTATTGTTTTCAACTGATTAACTTGGGAAGAAATTAAGAATGGGGCTGCAAATTTAACCATTGTTCTTGTATCGCTACAATCTTCCAGGTGAGTTTACACTATATAAATAAATAAAAAAAAGATCTCCCTCCAGCTTGTAGCTTTTTTCATGTACAGATACTGCAAAGAAACAGCAAGATGCCGGAGGAAGAAACAACATACCGCCACAAGCACGAAGCAGAAAATCAAAATAAAAAAGTAGTGCACCAACACTAAGGTATATGGCCGATTGTGCAATAATCCATGTAACATGGTCAGTCTCCAGGGTGGTAACAAAACAGCCTCAGGGCTGGACAAACCTAAAGCATTTACCCAACAAATTAAAGGAATTTTGAAAGGCAGGCCAAGGAACGAATGAAAGTGATGGCCGTGTGATGAGTGTGGTGAAAGCCCACAGAAGCAGATTACAGCATGTTGAGAGACAGCACATGCATGCTGCCTAAGTGAGACGTAAAGGGTGAGTCCCAGGGTCTCGAAGTGGCCCAGGGAGGGGGTTTGCATGCCCCCTCCCAAATCTTCCCAAATGAAATTGATTTTGCAACCCTCAAGGCCCTGGCCCATCCAGGGTTTTTTTTTTTTTTACTGCGGCAGACAGCACTTTTTTAAAATAATTTTATCACAGATTCATTGATCATCAATTAATTTGGTGTACAACAAAATCATTTTTGGGGTCCCCTCTACAATGGCTGGAGGGGGGGCAGGGTATCATTACCTTGCCCCTTGTATTTTTTTACACTTATTTACAGGACAGGGGATTCCGCTGTCAGTGCTAAAATGGCCACCACCATATTTTTTTGTTTGTGATGGCAGCCAATCAGATCTTATCTTAAGATCTGTCAGCTCCACAGATCCTATGTGTTATGAGATATACAAATAAACAATGCTTTTGATGCTAAATTTCTCATGAACTGCTCACTGGATTTACACCAAACCACGAAAAGCATGCTTTTTAAACCATGATCTAGCTTTCTGCCAAATTTGGTGTATTTCCATTCAGTAGTTTTTGAGATATCATTCAATTTTCCTATGGAAAAATATGGAAAACATGTTTTGGGACAACCTTTTTCTTGGTCCCATAGCCTAAACACCCCTTATTACATTTTATTACTGTCCTCCGTTACTTGTGTTACCCTCAGTTAGGCAGACTTTATTAGCCCACCTGGACCTAAAGGTAGAATTCAATAAATTGAATACAAAACTGCTGAAGGAGGCTCTGCTTTGCTGTAACGTACAGCAATTGAGGCTATTTACTTATCATCCAGAAACCACTGCACTCTTATAAAAGAAGGAGAAGATCTCTTCACCACCCAGGACAAGCTGTCATAGTCTTCCATGGCTGAAAAAAAACTTAGCAATTGTAGCAAATGTGAATTAGTGATGTTGGTCCACCCATACAGGGACTTCTGTCTATCTAGAAAGACATTGATAATAGTGATCGAGTTTGACTCGACTGACATAGGTTAGAATTTGAGCTAGCAAACACAGATTGTGAAAAGTAGCCGACTTTTGCAAACACTGCTCAACTTCAGTCTGCATATAATGGAAAGTTAGGGAGTGGGGCAGTGTGTGTGCCTTTACAAAGCTTTATTGTAAAAACATAAACAGGAATCTCATACGATGTAGAGTTGTGAAGCTATGAGGCAGATGATTAAACCACACAATGGCATTCTAAGAAATGTATAAAGACTGTTAAAACCTATACATCCACCCAACTTGAATTTAAAATTTGGGGAAGCTGCATTGCAAATCAAGCTGCTCTCATACCAATTCGTATTTTTTGGTTAAGCCCTGGGCAAACCCTGCCACAATTATATATCAGTGAACGCTGAGAGAGCTATTGTCTTTTGAGGGTGCTTTACGACTATCATGGATGGTGCAAGTCCACAGCACCCTTTGCGACTTGGGTTAAATACTATTTGGGCAGATCCAACTTCCACTTGCATATGGGTCAGAAATTACCTGACCACAAGTAATTGAGCCTTTTTTTTGTCTAAAGCCCTCATTAGAATTGAGCTGAGTTCTGATCCAGGAGTCTGCATGTGGATTGGGATTCTGAGTTTTGTGGTAAATCATTACTAGTGGAAATTAGCATACACATGCATTTTATTCCAGAAAAATGTTGCTAGGAAAATCCTGAAAATAATTGTCCAGGGACAATGCCCATTAAAAAGGCAAAACATACAGTAATATTCACAGTCATAAAAAAAACTCAACACTTTTTTAACCCAGTCAATATCATACAAATTGGTATTAGTAATTTTTTTCTTTATATATTCTAGGTACTGGTTACACACTACAAGACAATCTTTGGTGAATGGACAATTCTTTATGACTACTACTATGGTATGTCTTATATAGTGGTGCTGTGACCAGGTTTCTTTGCTTTTATGCATATAGGTGTGGAAGTTAGATGACAACATCCCGAGTAGACCCTTAGGAATAGGTTGGGGTCAAAATGTCAACAATAGTCCTGATTGGTTGCCACCTATAATGGAAACACAAGGGTGGCTAAACTCTTTGTGCCTTATCATTTTTGTTTGAACTCTGATATACATTCAACCATTAGGAACTTGCAGTAACAAAATTAAAGCCATACAAAATAAAACTATTTACCACTCAGAAAACAACAAAAGCTGCAAGAAGATGATACTCTACTACATTTTCCAGATAGGACCAGGAAAAAGAAGTTGAAAAATATGTAGAACTACCTGCCAAAGTAAGTAAAATATTTATTTATACTAAACTCTAACTTAATTTAAGAGTAAAAAAACAGATAATTAACTAAACACTCTACTGTTTTTATGTTTTTAAACATACATACTATTAAGAAATTACTACAAACTTGAGAAACTACTAATCTAGAGAACAAAGTCAAATTACATGCCTGAAAAAACATAATCAAATGTACGTTATGTAAATCAATTAACAAACAGATTGTAATACTAAAACATGAATAATCTAAGTAACCTCCCTCAGCGCAAATTGACTACCAACAAATGTTTAATATTAAACTAAATGCATTTTTTTTTATCTCTAGCAGAAAAGGAGGCACCTGACTAACATTACTAGAACCCCAACGGAAAGCCTGAAATGAAAAACTGCAATTTCCAGCAAGAATATGTACGTAAGTATGCAATAGAAAACAAAAAATAAAAATGTTGTATGTCAATATGAAACTTACTAAATTTTCTTAAACATCTAATATTCAATACATAATGACCGAATGGGCAAGATACACCACATCAAAGAAAGGGAAAATTACTCTCTCCCCTGGGGTGCACTTAGAAGAAAGAAAGTGGAGGCATGGAAACTACCAATTGGAACTGTCCAAAATATTACTCTAATGATTCTATGGGAGGGCCACTACAAAATATGATGTTGTTATTAATGTAATGGAACACAGCAAGCCCCTAAATGTAAAAAAAATGAAGTAAGGTATGTACTACAAGTTTTAAAAGAGGTAAGTACTAATTCAAAAGAGCACTCAACTAAAACATTAAAATATTTCATTCCCAAAGTCCCCGACCACATCAGTGCCAGCTACCACCTATACCCACCTTAAAATGCTTAGTAGCAAGCACTAAAAAAGTCAAAAACTTTCTACCTCCTACCCCTAAAAGATATCAATATATCCAGATTCCTGAACACTTAACCATCACACATAATAGAGAATCCTTCCTCTAACATGATAAACTTAACATTGATAAACAGATTATAACATTTTCTACCACAGATAACGCAATAAAACTAGCCCAGTGTCAAACATGGCTGATGGATGAAACATTCAAAAGGTACCTCAAACCATTTACTCAGATATACACCATACATGGTAAATATGAAAACATTGGTATACCATTTATATATGCCCTACTACCTAAGAAACAAAGTAGCACCTACCATGAGCTAGTAAACTATGATTGAATGCAAAACAATCGACAAACCCAACATAAAACAATAGTAGATTTTTATAAATCATGATTCAAACTATCCTAAAACTTTACCCACATACAGCCATACAAGGCTGTACTACCACTTTAACCAAGGCATTTAGAAACACCTCCAACAATCTACACTAGGTGTAGAATATGCCACTAACAGCCAATTTGCCTTTGAAGTAAAAACATATTATTGCACTAGCCTATGTTCCTGTGACAGATGTAGATATCCACAACAACTTACTTATTGAAAGTCCTTTCTACCAACAAAAAAACACAAGCTAAGGGCCTCATTACAAGTGTGGTAGTCTGAAGACAGCCACACTTGCATTGATGGTAGGACCGCCCCGCTCCAGAAGGTCTGATTGCCAAATTACAAGCCAGTATGCTGAACATCAGGGGGGTCAGGGTTCGACGGGCACCCTTTCCTCATTGGGAGGCCATCCACAGCTGGGCCTCTGCCATCTTCCTTGCCCAGTGTCTTGAGTCCTCCCACCATTTGCTACAGTGGGTGCTCTGCCTACCGTGGACCCCCAGGGTCCGCACATCCTTGGCGATGGCACGCCACATACCCTTTTTCTGATGGGCACTGACCTGCAGAGGAAATACACATAGAAAAAAGGGCATCAGTCATACCGTCCGGCCTGTTACACTAATGGCCCACCATATCCCTCCCATCCCCTTATGCACATACATAACCCACCATACATGCAGCACGCTGCCCAGGACCCTTCAACCACCCCCCCTTACACGAGGCCCTCACATACAGCACTCCATGCATTCATGACCCATGCGTCGTGCTCACAGTGTACTCACCTGTTGGTCTGGAGGCCCATACAGCTTTCGGTACTTGGGTAGGACCTTATCCACCAGTCTCTCCAACTCCGCAGCGGTGAAGGCAGGAGCCCTTTCCCCAGTGACACGAGCCATGGTCGGTTCCAGACACAGGTCACAGCAGCAAATGCAGTGGCGGTCCTCTCCTGTTGAAGGTCAGATAGCAAGTGAGCGAGCAGATAGAAAATGGCGGTCACGTCCACGGCGGTGCGTACCGTCACCGCCGGCGTACATCACCATTGGCTACTGTAACCCATAGGGCCCAATGACAACCAATGAGGAGTTGCGTGGCGGTACTCGACCACCTCCCGCAACGGCACACAACGTCAGCGGCATTACCTCATTTCCACCTGTCCATCCACACAGGACAGGCGGACGCCATTTCTGGGGGGGCAGGCCATGGCACCTAACTGCGTCACAGCACACATAGGCACCATTTGGGTCTATACTACAACATACTGTTTCTGTCACAACATGCAATGCAATGTACATTTTGGAAATGTTGAATACTGACCAGATGCTCATCGTTTTGCCCCCTAGATTACAACCGCTGAGGATGAATAGGAGATGGTGACATCCCCCCGTGTACAGACCCCTGGTGGACTTGGCAACAATGGAGGACAGGCACATTATCCTCACCTACAGACTTGACAGGGCCACAATCCAAGAACTATGTGCCCAATTGGAGCCTGACCTGATCTCTGCTATCTGTCACCCCACTGGGATCCCCCCCTCTTGTGCAAGTCCTATCTGTGCTCCATTTCTTGGCAACTGGCTCCTTCCAAGTGACAGTGGGCTTGGTAGCAGGAATGTCTCAGCCAATGTTCTCAATAGTCTGCCCTGATGAAACACATGCGCAGCTACATTGTTTTCACCCAGGTGGCGGATATGGCGACAGTGAAGGCTGACTTCTATGCAATGGGACATATCCCCAACATCATTGGGGCAATTGATAGTACGCATATTGCATTTGTCTCCCCCCCCCGGAGAAATGAACAGGTGTTCAGAAATCAAAGGAGCTTTCACTCGATGAATGCACAGATAGTGTGCCTGGTGGACCAGTACATCTCCCATGTCAATGCAAAGTGTCCTGGGTCTGTGCATGATGCCTTAATCCTGAGGAATAGCAGCATCCCATATGTGATGGCTCAAATCCAGAGGCACAGGGTGCGTCTAATAGGTGAGCCGATGGTCCCCACCCAGTATATGCTGGTGTATGGGTCTGAGGTTGGCCATAAGGGTTAGTGTCTGGCTAACAGGTATCCCTTGGTATTTGCAGGTGACTGTGGTTACCCCAACCTCTCATGGTTTCTGTACCCATTGAGGAATTGCAGGACAAGGGCAGAGGAACATTACTATAAGGCACATGGGCGAACAAGAAGAATTATAGAGCGAACCTTTGGCCTCCTGAAGGCCAGGGTTCGGTGCCTCCATCTAACAAGTGGTTCCCTGTACTACTCACCCAAGAAGGTGTGCCAAATCATCGTGGCATGTTGCATGTTGCACAACCTTGCCTGACGTCGCCAGGTGCCTTTTCTGCAGGAGGATGAGGCTGGAGATGGGTGTGTGGCAGCGGTGAAGCCTGTGGACAGTGACGAAGATGAGGCAGAGGATGAGGATGTGGACAATAGAACAGCTATCATACAACAGTACTTCCAGTGACACACAGGTCAGACACTGTAACTTCACCTTCCATTGCATTTTTGTATTGTAAATCTCCACTGGCAGGCTGATATTTCCACAACTATGGCCACTTACTGTACCCTTTGACATGTCTATTTACAGATATCTGTGCCCCACGCTGGCTCCTGGTGTATTGACTGCAGCCAACCACAGGTCATACCTATGCACACATTACTGTATAGTTGAATTGCAATGTCTACAGATTGGTAAACAAATACATAGTTCAATCACTTGACAGGCTCAAAAGTATTTTTTACAAGGATATTTATTTATGTGCTAATAAGTGGATGGGGTATTGCTATAGGCTGGGGGTGGGGGTAGTGGAGGAGAGTCCAGGTAAGAGTTCCAGTCTATTTGTATCACAGGTGCATTGTCCAAGGGGGCATAGGAAGTGGAGCAATGGCAGTTGAAGGTGGACAGGGTGACAGAGTGGGACACAAAGGTGACAATCAGGAGAGTCATATTTCTTGGTGGGGGTCTTGGCAATGTTCTCTGGCTGCTGCCTGGATCGCAGGGGTGGTTCTCCTTCTGCAGGGGGTGGGATGCTGGTTGCCTGTTGTTCCTGTGGCAGGGCCTCCTGTCCACTAGCGTCAGTGGAGGTGGAGAGCTGTTCATCGTTTTGGCCAGTGTCAGGGGCCCGTTGGTGTGTCACTGCTTCCCTCATGGTGTTGGCCATGTCTGCCACAACCCCTGCAATGGTAACCAGGGTGGTGTGGATGTCCCTCAGGTCCTCCCTGATCCCCAGATACTGTCCCTCCTGCAGTCGCTGGGTCTCCTGCAACTTGGCCAGTATCTGGCCCATAGTTTCCTGGGAATTATGGTATGCTTCCAGGATGTTGGTGAGTGCCTCGTGGAGAGTTGGTTCCCTGGGCCTGTCCTTGCCCTGTCACACAGCAGTCCTCCCAGCTTCCCTGTTGTCCGGTGGCTCTGTCCCCTGAACCGTGTGCTCACTGCCATTGACCCCAGGTCCCTGATCATCCTGTGTTTGTGGGATGCCCTGGGGTCCCTGTAGTGGTGGACACACTGCTTATTGACGTGTCCTGGGGACATAGGTATGGGTCCGCTGGGTGGGTACTGTGGTAGTGTTTCCTGAGGGGGGAGGCTCTGTGGTGGTATGGGACTGTGCTGGGGTAACCGAGTGCCTGGTGGGCCACTTCTGTGGGGGGACTGGATGTTGCTGGTACCTCCTCTCCGGTGACGTTGGGTGGGGGACCTGTGGGGATGTAAATGCAGTGTTATTGTTTCTGCGTGTGACATCTTGTGCATGGATGTGTTGCCCTGTATGGTTGTGATTGCCCTGGCAGTTTAGGCTTGTGTGAGTGGTGATGTTTTTGGATAGGTGATTGTCTCAAGTGTGCATGCTTTGGTGATGGGTGTCCATGCAGGTCTGTAATGGGTGTCCATGCATTGGTGTTGCATGCAGGGCTTGGTAGTGGGAGTGGTGTGTTGTGATGGTGGGGTGTATGTGAGGTGGTGGATTGATGGGAGTGAGGGTGGGGGCATGTGATGTCATGCAGGTAGGGGGGGTTATAGTAATAGAGATTTGACTTACCAGAGTCCAGTCATGCTGCTACTCCTGCCAGGCACTCAGGATGCAGTATTGCCAATACTTGCTCCTCCCATATTGTTAGTTGTGGGGGAGGAGGTGCCACCGCCAGTCCTCTGTACTGCTATCTGGTCTCTTGCAACCAAGGAACGCACCTTCCTCCGTAGGTTGTTCCACCTCTTCCTGATGTCATCCCTTGTACTGGGGTGTTGTCCCATGGGTTGACCCTGTCCACGATTCTCAGCCACAGCTCCATCTTCCTAGCAATGGATGTCTGCTGCACCTGTGACTCGAATAGCTGTGGCTCTACCTGGATGATTTCCTCCACCATGACCCTTAGCTCCTCCTCTGAGAACCTGGGGTGTCTTTGTGGTGCCATTGGTGTAGTGTGAGTGGTGTGTGGGAGGGTGTGTGGGGTGATGTGTTGGGGTGTGTGCTGTAAGGTGTGTGGATGGTGTAAGGGTGATGGTGTTCTGTGGCTCTGGTTCTGTGGGTGATCTTGCTGTATCTCTCTCTAGGGGCAACGTTTTTGAGTCGTAAATGGTTGTGGGTAATGTGTGTGTGTTTTTTATAGTGGTGTGGGTGTGGTGTGTATAACCACCAATGGTTTACTGCAGTTGAATGTCGCCGCAGTGATTCGTGGGTCATAATGCTGTGGGCTCAGTTCTGTTGGCGTAACAGTGTGGGTTTTGCTACCGCCAGTTTATCACTGACCTTTGGGCTGGCGGACTTGTGTGTGTGTCTGTATAGTGATGGATTGCTATGTGTGTGTCATAATATGGGTAGCGATAAGCCGCCGCAGCGGTGGTATGTTGGCGGCAGTCAGCATGGCGGTAAGCGGGACTTACCGCCAATGTCATAATGAGGGACTTAATGTTAAAAAATCCTAGAAATTCACTAAAAAATCTAAGATTACAGGGACATTATAGTTTGGAAATAGAATAGGAAAACCCTTAGAAATTCACCAAAAAAAAACAAAGGTTACAGGTACGTTCTAGATTTTACACACACAAAACCATAGAAATTCAGCTGTTTGAGTTATTTCAAGTAACTATAACTCGTGCCCTAAGGTAACTATAACTTGCACTTTCACAATGCACTGCTAGTTACCCCAGTAATTACATCACTCATGACATCTTCTTTGACATCATTGATAATATCACTGTAACATTTGCAGTAAAATTATTGATGTGAAAACTGTGCATGCCAAGGGCCCAAGTTTTAGTTACCTTAGGGCACTAGTTATAGTTACTTGAAATAACTCTTTATAGAGAGAGAAAAGAAAGACTAAGCATATGTGAACAAGTCTACTAATAGTCGAAATGCGTCATTAGTGAGACAGTTACCTCTGCACAATAAAGAAAGTTTGATGAAAACACTTCCCAGAGTGCAACGTTCCTGATGTTGTTTTGAGAATTGAGATTGGGAAGTTTGAATGGTCCTGTGTCAGCACCTGCAGCAAGAGCGCACCAGCCTAAATGTAACCACATTGAAGGAACATATTGTTATGGTTAGGAACTAGTTTCTATAGAAAAAGCTGTTTTTTTACTTGCCTATATCTTTGGCGCTGCTTGACAAATCTTCACGAAAAAAAATCGACAGTCATGTGAGCTGCTGTCTGGAAAGTTTCGGGGTGATCTGTCAAGCAGGAGCTGAGATAAAAGGGCAGTGAAATTTAGAGTGTTTCCAATGTTACTTACCATAGGAAAAATTTAACAGCCTTAGTGCCAAAACCAATGGAGGGAATTACACAAATTCTGCAGAAAGGTAGCTCTTGGTCCAGAAAAAGATCTTTTTGTTATTTTGTGTAAATCGATTCAGTAATTTTTGAGAAATTAAAGAAAATACAAATTTGTATATATAGGAAGGCAAAGAATTTGGGACCCCTTCTGATCTCGTGCTCAGACCTGATTGGCTCTCAACACTTCAACAAGGAAGGATTGTCAGCCATGTTGGAACTTGACTTGAGCAATTTTTGGAATGACACATAGAACTTGATGATACATGTGTAAACCAACGGTCAACAGTATCTAACACATAGTGGTCAAAACTGGATGCAATGTGTATGACATATGAAAATGTATAACCGGCATACATAACACACATGTACAATTATGTGCAAAATCATTTACTGTAGTAGTTCTGTCATTTCAGCTGACCATCAATATGGGTTGCAGCCATTGGTTATTACCACCCATCCCCAGATGGATGCTGAAAAACGATATACCACGGCACACCCCAAGAAGAGGAATGCTGTATCAAGGACTTTGGGACAGATGTATCAAGCTCCTGGTTTGCATTTCTTAAATATAAAATTTTAAGAAATCGCTATTTAAAAAATGCAAATTGGAATGTATAAAATTTGCGTTTCGGTAATATCGATTTATTAAAATTCACAATTGCTATTACCGAATCGCAATAAAGGAATTGGAATCCAATCATACCTATGGGCCTGTAGGCCCCTAGCTGCAAATGGTTTTGCATTTCCCAATTTGAGAATTCCAGATAGGAATTTGAAAAATAGGTAATGCAGACCCCCCAAAAAATATTTGCAGACATGTGAAGCACACACATTTCCTAGGGCCATGTGTGCACTACATGTCATGTTTAAAAATGCATGTACTGTATAATGCATTTTTAAAAATTGCACATGCTTACCACCAAATTGGATTTGGTGGTAATTGCATTTCCTAAATGCCCAATTCGCATTTAGGAAATGATTGATACATGTGCTTTGGAAATCGCAAATAGGAATTCCTTATTTGCGATTTCCTATTTAGAGAATCGCAATTTGAGATTCTCTAAATGGGGTTGCAATTTTAAGGAATCGCTGTTTTTGCGATTCCTTAAAATTGCACAGCGAATGCCTTTCATACATGTGGAAAGGCATTTTTGCCTTCGCAAATGGCTGAATTTTGTGATTCGCACCGTTTGCGAATGCAAAATTGTTTGATACTTCTGGCCCAAAAGCCCAGGTTCAGATGCCTGGATCAGTGAGGTGGAATACTCTTGTACTCACCCCCTATGGTGTTCACAATAATCATTGTGTGTGCTAAATTGCACAACATCTGTGTGAAAACAAATGTCCTGTGGTACTACAACCCACTAAATACATAGGAACTTGCTGATGATGAAGAGAATGAAGGAGAGATCCAGCACACAGTGGCCAGTTGGTGCAGGCAGGACCAGATTGTGGCCAATTCTTTTAGGTGAACTATATCACCTGATTTTAATTCAGACAGAAAATATGTCAAATTATCAACCTATAAATAATGTAGGCCTCAACAGGTAACAATCATGTTGTCTGAGCTGTTGATCTACATGGATCCATACCACCCAAAACATTACAATTCAAGCAACACGGTAATGTGATGCAGTGTACTGCATGAAAGGGACAGCGCAGGATTGCTGCATATCTCCTTAGCAATGGTCCATTCCTGTCCTCACAGATGTAAGCAGAGCAGTGCAGTACAGCTAGCAGTCTTGCTGTTTTTGTCAGCAGAAAATTGTGTTCCATATAGTAATCAGTGAATGATGGAACAGAAATCTCCTCTGAGGCAAACCCCTCATTGTAGTATGTCTCACAAATGGACTGCCATGCAGGATGACAGCACTTTGGAAGAGCAAATGTTGTCACAGATATCATCACAGATTAGGAGTGATAGTTGTAATGGACAGAGGCCTAGTCTCAGGCGTGGATATTAAAATATAATTTCTAAAGAAGGCATACATACATGTGTGGGGACCTACAAAACATTTCACATGTGTCACTTTTCCTGGGCATATTGATGTAAGTAAGACATCTGGTTACAGTTGACAAAATGCACATTTACCATTCTTTGCACAGCAATTGAAAGAGGCTCAAAGGCATGAAACAGAATGCAATAAACAGATGACGTTGCACTGTGTGGCATTAACCAAAGATGTAAGACAAGGGAGATGTTTGCCAACCATCTCATCACCTCAAGAATACAGAGATGGCTAAAGGGAAAAGCGGCCATGTCAAAAGTCAAGCACACATCTATGTGTACATATGCAATCTCATTGAATATAGTGGAATGGGGATGTTGGGTATGAAATTATCCCTGCATGGTAAGAGTCCTGTACCCCTACCCTGTAAGACAACTGCATAGTTTTGTGGCTTACCAAATCTGGTATATACCCAAAGGGGAACGGGGAATATGCATGTGTGCCATGACATAGGCCTGTGTCAAGGATTGCACTCTGCTTGGACCAGGAGGGTCACAAAAACACCTGCCCTCAAAACAGATGTATGCTACTGCTTTTGCCAGGATTAAGACAGAGCAAAATTGGGGATGGCAGCATGTTGTGTAGGGAACAGTAGTAGTGTAAATTACCATTCAACCCTGGTTCACTGCAGTGAGGTTTACACCTCTTTAAATGTTCTGTTGGTGTGTGGTGCACTCACCCCTGCCCAACATCAGGTTGAGCAGGAAAGGTGAGTATGACAAAACCATGTGGAGAATGCATGTGCCTGTGAAAGACATACAAAACACATAAACCCTCATTATGACCCTGGTGGTCGGCAATAATATGGCGGTAAGTACTGCCAACAGGCTGGCGGTACTTACCGCCATATTATGACATTGGCGGGTTGGCTGAAGCCCACCCGCCAATGTACCACTCAGCCCTCCACAGTGGTAACAACCACAGGGCTGGAGATATCCATCTCCAGCCCATCAGCCGTCACTGTTCCGCCTGCGGAACTATGACCCCGCCTACCGCCATGGTTTTCGTGGCTTCCTTAATGCCATGAAAATTATGGCGGTAGGCACTATCAGTGACACGGAATTCCTTCCCGGTCACTGATAGCGGTCTTCCCACTCTCCCTTCCCCTCCAGTTAGATACCTCTCCACAGCCCCCTCACCCCCCAACATTCATGCCCCCCTTCACAGACATACACATGCATACACACACCCATTCCCACATGCATCCATGCATGCATACATCCATTCACACACACATCCGCACACACTTACAAACATACACCCAGACATTCATTCACATCACACAAAATAGACGTACTCACACCTCCATACATGCACACAAGCATTACAACATGCAACACACACCTGCATTCACGCACACACAAACATTCACACCCCCACACCCCCACACACACCCAACACTCCTCTCCACTGTTGGAGACCCAACGTACCTGGATCCAGGGAGTCCTCTGGCAGGAGACGGGACAGAGCGCTGCTACCAGCAGCAGTGTACGCCAGCAAAACACCACCAGGGTGTATTATTTGTCAGAATATGGCTGGCGGCGGTCTACTGGCGTGGCGCTACTGCTGGCAGCAGCATTACCTTACCGCCATCTGCCGGCATGACCACAGCCAGATTTCCGACATTCTTGTGGCTGAAATCCGGCTGTGGTCATAATACGGCAGATGGCTGGTAGCTGCGGCAACAGTCTTTTGGCGGCCGTTGCCATGGCGGTGGGCGGTTTTTACCGCCAATGTCATAATGAAGACCATAGTTTGAGATGTTAAACAGTATGCACACGGGTAATGTGTGTGGTCTGGTACTGGGTGTTCTACATGGAATACTCCAGTACAGTTCAAAGGTAGTGTAGAACTACACAGTGGTGTAGAATAACATGTTTTTAAGGCAGTGGGGGAGTGGCTTGATGCAGATGCAGTAGGATGTTGGTTGCAGCACCCTGAGCTGAACTCTGCCATCCGGGCTATCCTTACCCCTATTACCTAGTCCCAAACTTATCTTTCACTGAATTGTGCACTGCGATGCCCATAGTACCCTGGGCTGGCTCTTTGAGCAGTTAAAAACTGCATTAGAGTGATACTAGGAAGACTACTCCAACAAACAGTTAATTGCCTTAACCAATATGGCGGGCAGAGCAGAAAGCCTAGCAGAGTGAAATCGGAGATAACAAGTAAGCACAGCTGAGGACATCAACCTAGGGGGGGGGATTGTGGCTTGACTGTGGACCCAGACACGACAGAGCAGTGAGAGAGGAGGAGAGGAAACATGGTGGGAGACACTGAGACCTGCTCTGAGGGTGAGCGCCGATGAGACCCTGGGATGAGATGGCTCAGTCCAGTGCGGGCCTTGAGTCCCCCCTACCCACTATATCTGAGGTTGCAGCATTAGAAAGAGATGGCCAGATGAGCATAAACACCCCAGAACAATGCTGGGAACAAGTGTGAGGCTGAGTGTGTAATTGGAGACTCCTTGAGAGCTGAGAGGCTGAATCGTGGCAAGAAAGTGATGCAGGATTGCGAGAGTGCCTACCCCTTGCTCCCCAGCTATAGGAATGCTGGAACTTCCACCTTGATGATATACCAGGATCCGAGCAGCTGACTGGGTTGCCTCCCAATAGAATTTGGTGGAGAATAACGGGTCCTTGGACTCCTTCAGAATACTGTTAGGCCTGAGAGGTTACATGAAGGAAGGTACTGTGGTCTCTCAGGTGGGCAGAGAAGTGATATGAATGGGAACACCTTTTGCTAGGTAAGGCATGACTTTGATCAAGAGAGGTGCATAGGCACCTGAAGCACCTGATTCTCTGTCAGGGCTAAATGAGTATATGGCCCCCAATGCAATAAGATTATATGCTATACCTGCACAAGTGACTGCAACTGTGTTAGCACCATGGGACCTAGAGGTACACAAAGCTCACTTGACTAGACTCCTGTGCCTTTTTCTGACCCGCAACGCGGGCCTGTACAGAACTGGGCACTATCTCTGCCCCGCACAGGGCAATAAAGGGCTTACCTTCTTCATACTGTCATTGCGACATTAAATACAATGAGCAAATACGCTTAAAGGTAAAATCTTGGTGATCTTGGCTACACTGCTGGGGAAATGGTTTGAACAGTGGAACCCCCCACATGCAGGTCACCATGGAGCAACCCTTGACACTATCCCCAAAGCTATAGCATCATCAAGAAAAGCTCTTGCGCTGAATATAGACACCAAGGTGACAGACTTGGGCTGTTGCATGACGTTCATCGGCATTTGACTGAGAGGATCACCACAACTGAAAGGACACTGAACAATCTTAACCCTGATGTTACCAACATGCGGGAAAGACTAGCAACAGTAGAAGGTAAAGTTAAAACACATGAAAACTGGGCAGAGGATGTGGAGAACAGGTCCAGAAGAAATAACATCTGAATCATTGGCTTGCCGGAATGAATGAAGGGTTCTGGAGCAGATATGACTAGCTTGCTTGAGGCCTGGCTCCACCAGGAAAAAGCCCCAGGAGGACTTTTCCCATTCTATGCATGAGAAGTAGCTCACTGGGTGCTAGCTAGGCCCCCTTTAACAGGAGTGGGCCCTAGACAGTGGGTAGCAGGGTGTTGCATGTCAAGGTCTGTGATCATATTCTGGCTCAAGTCTGCCTTAAGGGATATATTCTTGATGAAAATCAGAGTAATTATATTTTCTGACTTTAAGAGAGAGGTGCAAAAGCATAGAGCTTCATTTACAGATGCCAAAAAATGGCTTCAGAAACTGGGGGTCACCTATTGCGTACTATTTCCGGCTTGACTTTGAGTGACACATAATGACACAGTGCATTTCTTCACTCCCCCCTTTCTCTAGGACTGGATTGAACAACTCGCTCTGAGAGAGGGAAACCCTACATTGGTGACCAGAAAGCCACCTGAAAACATCAGTAGAAGACATATGCTGGACTGCAGGTGGGCTCATCTTGTTCCCAAGCATTGCAAGAATGCCAGAAAGTGGTGGAGGTGGTGGCATCCATCAGTGGAGCAGGATCTCACTCTCCTTTGGAGCATGAAGATGTGGAAATGGAGGCCACAGACTCTAATAATGTTTCAATCTCTTCTCAGAATTCTGAGGTCTCTCTCCTGTAGGTCACACCTGACACTGCAGAGAAACGTATTTGACAGACAGTTTCTGATCGTACAGTGGTGAGCAGGCATGGATAGGGTGACTGATAAGGTGTTCAATTGGATTTGTTTCATGCTATTAGTAGTTATCTGTGATCTGGGGACTAGAGTGTGATATTTTCAGGGGCCACGGATGCCGAGATATGTTGCCGGGAGGTGCCTGCTAGAACACTCCCCCCCATTCTTGAGAGTTATGCACATGATAAAATCACGACTGTTGTATGTTTATTTGCTGGGTTTGATGAGGAGGCTTGTTCTTCTTATTCTGCTGATGTGAAGTTGGGGATTTGTTATTTGCTTCTGAGGAAACTTTTGCTGTTCAACGTCTGCCTCCACTAGTTCACAGTTTGCACAGTGGTCCGGGATTGCTAACTTTCACTCTGATAAGGGCCCTAACCTAATAAACATAGAACTCAACTCAGACTATCCCCCATGGTGACCCCCAAGACCTACAATTTCATTAGTTGGAATGTCAGGAGTCTACATAGCATGGCCAAATTTAACAAAGTGCATGCATTTTTCAAACGACGGGGAGCTCACATTGCCCTCTTACAGGAAATTAATCTCTCCAGCCCTGAGAGGTGGCAGGGACCGATTTATACAATGACTTACTCAACATTTGCCAGGGGGTCTTGGTATGGATTCATCCAGAGGTACCATTCCAGAAAACTAATGAACTGATTGACCCCTCCCCGGGAGGTACATTTTGGTATCTAGCCAATTAGCAGGCTGGGCCCTGATTATAGTAGGTGTTTATGCCCCAATGCAGACCATGGTGGACTCCCAACAAACTTATCCTACACCTTGGCCCCCTAAATGACTCAGGGGGTCATTTTGACCCTGGCGGTCTCGGACCGCCAGGGCTAAAAAGACGGAAGCACCGCCAACAGGCTGGCGGTGCTTCCTGGCCAATTACTACCGCGGCGGTTTCCCGCCGTTTTAGCCCCGGCGGTGATAATCCGCCAGGGCAGCGCTGCAAGCAGCGCTGCCCTGGGGTTTATGACACCCCTACCGCCAGCCTGTTTCTGGCGGTTTGCACCGCTGGGAAGAGGCTGGCGGTAAGGGGTGTCCTGGGGCCCCTGGGGGCCCCTGCACTACCCATGCCACTGGCATAGGCAGTGCAGGGGCCCCCTAACAGGGCCCCGGCCAGCTTTTCACTGTCTGCATAGCAGACAGTGAAAAGCGCGACGGGTGCAACTGCAACCGTCGCACGGCCGCAACACCTCCGGCTCCATTAGGAGCCGGCTCCTATGTTGCGGCCTCATTCCCGCTGGGCCGGCGGGCGCAAACTTGGTTTGCGCCCGCCGTCCCAGTGGGAATGTCGTAATGGGGGCCGCGGGTTACAGCTTGGCGGGCGGCGATAGCCGCCTGCCAATGTCGTAATGACCCCCTCAGACTATAATACTAGGTGGAGACTATATTTGCATAGCTGATCCGGACCTTTACTGCTCCCACCCTTCTGTTGGGAAATTCCCCTGTGATGCGAGTGGCAAAGGCCTCTTCGACATGGCAGCAGAAGTGGGGCCTGATTGATTCTTGGAGGAGGGTGGTGACTACAGCCCTTGACTAGGTACTACTCATTTTACTCTGGGATGCCTGACCTGCACTTGCGGTGAGACACATTCCACTGTTCCTCTGGAGCGCATTGGACTGTCTGTAATGCAGAATACCTCATTGGACAATCTCTGACCACAACTGACTCCTGTTGACCCTAGACTGGCACCGAGAGAGACCCTTTATCGCTGACTGAGGCCTGCATGTGGAAACACTTAAAGATCCTGTTTTTCAACACTCCATAAGGGAGGCCATCACAAACTATTTTTTAAATAATGCCTACTCAACAACATCCCCTTTGCTGGAGTGGGATACATTTAAGGCAGTTAAAGGGGGCTGATATATTGCTCAGGCGGTTGGGATGAAACATACCCTAGGGAGGGAGTTTGACACCCAGGAGAAGACAATACGGGAGCTGGAAAGGGTGCATGCTAGAAATGCAGAGCACAAGCAACCACTCCAGGATGCAAAGAATCAGTAGCAGCGAGGACAGAGAGGCTTAATCACTTTGACTACCGTGAGTACATGGTTAGAGCCCACAAAACAATTAGACAAGGCAGGCACATTGTTAGCATGGCTTGCCAATCTAAAATCCAGAGGCTTTTTGACACTGGAGGTGGAGTCTGCTGCAGGAGGGAGCTTATTTGGACAGAAAGATGTCAATCATAGATTTGAGAAATATTGCACTCTATATTAGGCTACCCACTGTGCATTGCCGCAAGGAAGCTCAGCTGACTTCTTGGGATAAGGGTTAGTAGAACACCTGGGGGCCCTATAACGCTACAGGAAATTTGAGCTGCTATTAAGTCCATGGCTCGGGGAAAGCCTCTGGGACAGATGGATTGCCAGTAGGGTTTTATGCCATGTATAGAGAGGAGTAGTCGTCCAAGCTGGTCGACCTCTATGCTCCCTCCCTTCAGACTGGTCATTTGTCAGCTACCACCAGTGAGGCATTAGTAATTTCTTAGCTGAAACCGGGACGACCCGCCTGGGATGTTAGAGCATATCATCCACTGTCTATGCTTAACGTGGGCTATAAACTTTTGAGCCGTATATTAGTTACCAGATTGTTACCACACATGTCCAAACTCCTTCACATTGATCAAAGCGGGTTTGTCCCAATACGGAGTATGGTGTTCAACATTCAAAGATGCTTCTCCCTTACAAGAACTCCTAGCCTGGGTGAAGACAGAATGCTGGTGGTCTCCGTCAACATTGAAAAGGCTTTTGATATGATGGGACTATCAATTTCAGGTAATGACGAGGATGGGCCTGGATCAGGGCTTTGTACAATGGACTAAGCTTCCTTTTATAAATCCCACTGCATGTGTTCTTACTGGCAGGGTTATTTCTAACTCTTACACAGTGGGGAAGGGAACACAACAGGGATGTCCTCTCTCCTCTCTGTTATTGGCAATAGGGACCAAGCCACTGTCTAGCAGAGCACACATGTGGACTCACTACCAGGGCTTGGTGCAAGGAGAAATCACTCACCAAATTGCATTATAAGGAGACTACATGATCTTATTTCTCTGAGATGTTGAACATGATTTACCAGGGGCCATATCACTTCTGAAACTTTTCAGGAACACCCCAGACCTATGTATTAACTGGCAGAAGTTGCACTGGTTTCTTTTAAGTCATGTTTCAACCTTGAAAACTACATGGACTTTCCTGGGAAGGGACATGTATGAAATACTTAGGAGTTAGAATCTAGCATAAATCCCGAGGTGTCCTGAACATAAGGGTGGCCATACGAACAAGTGCCTATATAGATTTTTGGAAAATTCTCCCATTATCAAAGTCAGTACTTGGGTAGGCTAGGAATTCTGCTCCACTGGCGGAGTTTGCAGAATTTTTCCTGCTTCACGTTCCATGCGGGGTGTGGAGTTGCAAAAAACTCTGCAAAGCGACACAGAGCAGAGTTTTTTCTCTTGGGCAGTGAGCACAAGCTAGAGAAATTGCTAAGTTGGGGAGCACGAGTGAGATTTCTGAATGTGGGCGGTCGTGGCAGGTCACTGCTGCTTATGTTTACAAAGCTGTCACTCACATTGAGGAAGCAGCCGCTCGAGTAGAAAATCTATTCGAGTGGCAGAAAGAAGTTAGCACCCTTTGGCACTCCACATGATGCCATTCGTGCTAATTGTACAGCGTGGGAGAAAATCCTGGTCCTGAAAAACAACGCGAACAGCACAACTTACCCAAAATACACTTCTTGCGGTACTGTACATAGCCCAGTGAAGTTTTTTCGGCACCACAACCTCTGCCCAGGCCTAGTAAGTATGAACTGCCATTGTGAAAATGGTGGCTTTTCTGACCATGCTATATTATTTCTCCACGCGACCCATTTCCATACCCCACAGAATGTTTAAAATCCTGGATTCATTGGTGGTTGAGCTTATTTGGGGAACTGGAAGACGCAGGGTAGCAATGTCTAAACTGTGCCGACCCATCACAGACAGAGGATTGGCAGCCCCTGATCTGGAGACTAACTACTTAGTAGCCCAGATACAGTTGTTCAATCAATGGCTCCACTCACAGATGCATCTTGATGGATTGCTTCTAGAAGGGACCCCCAGGACTTTGAGTGCTGCTTCGGATTCTGTTGGCCCCCATATGCTCTATCCCAGGGGAACACATGGTTCTGCAGGTACTACGACATTGCTGGCAGCGATGCCTCCACTGTGCTACAACCCCCCCCCTACCGTATTCCACTGTGAGGGTTAATGGTCCAGAATGAGAGGGAAGCTATGCAGGAGGTGACGTACTGGTTGGCTTTTGGCATTACTTGAAGTTGAGACCTATGTAGTGATGGGGAGCTGTTGACTTTTAACAACCCCTCAGAGGTGTTTGACTTACCTCGAGGGCAGTTTTTGACACATCGAGCAGCAGTGGAAATGGCAGGTGGAGACAATAGAACCCCCAGATCATCATTTAGCTGTATTTTTTGCACCACATCGAGCAGGGTCAAAGCAGTCATTTGTCCATACAAAGCACTGAGAACAGGTATCATCACCCTACTGGTAGACCTGCAACAAAAGTGCAAGAAAGATGTTGCCCACCAGATCACGGATGCAGACTGGGATACAGCACTGAGCAACATACACAATTTCTTATTATGCCAAGTTTAAATTGATAAACTTCTTCTATCTACACGGAGAATATCTTACGCAAGTTAAAATTAAAAGAACATTTGGGCACAACTGGCAACATGCCCCTGATGTGGAGAAGATGGAGCAGAAATGCTCAATATATTATGGAACTGTACTACTATGATAATATTTTGGGAAAGGGTGGTAGAATGTGTTAATGAGATTATGGAACAGATGATCCCCTCTACCTCCCTGGAGTGTCTATTGGGAGGATATCCTCAGCCTGCAGAGCACAAAGTAACCACTAACGCCCATATTTATACTTTTTGATGTAAACCTGCGGCAGCGCAGGTTTGCGTCAAAAAGTTTAACGCTGGCTACCGCCATTCCAACACGCCAGCCAGGCGTCATATTTAAGGAATTACGGTAGCCGGCGCTGCGGCCTGGTTAGTGTCAAAATAAATGCCGCTAACCGGGCTGCGGATGTGTAGGGAAGACTTGGGGTTGTGCGTCAAAGAATGGTGCAAGTCAGGTTAGAGTAAAAAATATTGACTCTAACCTGACTAGCGTCAATTTCTGATGCACAACCCCATGGAAATGACTTCTGTCTTAGTAAAGACAGGAGTCATGCCCTCCTGCCCAATGGCCATGCCCAGGGGACTACTGTCCCCTGGGCATGGCCATTGGGCACAGTGGCATGTAGGGGACCCAAGTTAGGCCCCCCTATGCCACTTTAAAATTAACAAAAAATACTTACAAAAACGTACCTGGACTTACGGTAGATGGGTCCACCCATCCATGGGTGTCCTCCTGAGTGGGCGAGGGTGGCAGGGGGGGGGCCTGGGTGCAGGGAGGACACCTGTGGACTGCTTCCATGGTTGGAGACCATGGAAATGAGCCCACAGGTCCCCTAAAGCCTGCCGTGACCCAGGCGTTAAAAAATGACTCCAAACAGGCTTATAGCCATTTTTTAAGGCCCTCCTCCTCCTGTGCGTCATTTTTGCACGGGAGTATAAATAAGGCGCAAATGCCTTAGAGTAATTTTTTGCTCGGGAACGCCTACCTTGCATCTCTTTTACGTAAGTTAGGTTTCCACGGTAAAAAATGACTCTAACTCCATAATTTTGGCACTAGACGGATCTAGCGCCAAAGAATAAAGGTGTGCGCCGGATTTGCGCAAAAAAATGACGCAAATCCGGCACAAACAGACTATAAATATGCCCCTAAATTTGTGGACCTTCCGCTAATACTTGACAAACGCACAATTTCGAAAGCTGTTGAGAGCCCCATGTGGATAATTGGAAGGAAACCCTCCTGCTATAGGTGGGGTCTGAAAGCACCGTCTTATTTAGGGAGGCAAGGCAGGTTCATTGTTCCATAGATAAGGCCAGAGCTTGGGACATCCTGGTGGAATCTCTAAAAGACCCTGATCCACAACCCCGTGACAGTTACTTGCTCCCGCATCATGAACCAAAAATAGCTCAGATCTAGCTAAGCACCCAGATAAGGTCAACTGGGCTGTGCATCATCATATTCTGTTCTGGATAATGCATCACTACTGTGCGATAATTATAAACACTCACACATTTTTTGGCGCTTTCACAGGAGGCATAGGAGAGATGAGTGTGGAGGGAAGGGAAGGACGTTTACGTTAAGGACCTTAGGAGCAGTTCTGTGTCAAGGGCGCATCATATGTCCACCTGTACTTTGCAATATAATGACTGGATCCACTATAATAGTAAAGTATGATGCAAAATGTATATGCACCTGTTTATGATAATGACCTGAATGACTGAAACAACTGATTATATGAAAATGCAATAAAATCTGTTTAAAAAAAAGGTTTTCTCACGCAGTGCAGCAAGTCATCTTGCTGCGCTGCACTGAGGACAGGCAAAAGGCTGGATTGTGCTGTATTTAAAATAATATGGCACATTCCTTCTTTTTCTCCTGTGCTTGTGCCATTTTGGCTGCTTACCACCAACACATACACACTTGCACCATGGTGCAAGGGTGCTTGTTTTTCATGCAGGATTACTTTTTCTCCATGAGGGGGCACCTTCCAGCAAATAACAAATCCTGAGAGGCATGTTCCTTGAGCTACAAGTGCTAAAAAATGCAGCACACTGCCAAAGAGTAAATAACAAAGACAAATAATATTGAGCACTTCTTGTTATGCCTCTCCAGGGAAGGTGTATCTTTCTGAGTCAATACCAGGTTTACCAGGTCTGATAAGTCTGGAAATGTGTCTAATGGGAGTTGCACTGGAACACACAATCCATGTCAATGGGATGCCATCCAAGTGCATTGTAAGGTAATGCAGCAATTTGTGATAACATGCTTCACATGAGATTTAAGAAGCCACTCAGAGGTATGCAAGGTGGCCTTGCATGGCTTTACAAACATCATATTCGATTTGTGTTCAGCATGTACCACGTTGCGTTGCGTGCTGCAAGTGCCATTCAACTGGATTCATACATATACCCCTGAGTCCGGCATGGAATTTCCATTTGCATGGGAATGTGTCAGAAAAATTGACTCAGATGTCAGAAAAGTGATGAACACACCTAGGAAATGGCACAATGGGTGTGGCAGGCTGCATACTGGGAAGTGTGGAAGTGCCATTCAACTGGATTCATACATATACCCCTGAGTGCAGAATTGGCTGCGCTATTACATTACATGTAGGACTCTGCCTACCTTTGTCTGTAATACACGGCTGCGTGGAAAAAAACATGAGGATTATTACAATCACACCAGATGGAGTTTGACAGTTCAGCAATTCTGCAAGTTGGGTGGACATACACTGGAGTGTGGAAGAGCCAGACTATCTCTGCCCTTCCCTAAGTGTGTGTTGCATCCGTGACATATTACAAGAAATGGGGTTTGACATACCACAGGTAGAGAGAGATTGGGCTTATTATAGAATCAAAATGAGTGTGGTATAGGCCCCAGGTTCAATCTTTTCATACAAATTTGAATGGGGGAAACATCCACGTATGTATCCTGGTAATGTATGTGAAAAGTGATATGTGAGCATTCTGCTCTGGATTCCTGCCTTGCAGTGCTGTCATGCTGCCTTTTAGTCCCTTGGCTATGTGATAAGGACTTCACATCCCTTGAACCCAGACTGACTGCCATGGCAATCTGCCAGGCCTCCTGTCATTAAGTCTCAGGCACATCAAAGACTTCCTTCCACGTGCTTCGCCATCTGTACAATGCCATCTGTCATTCTGACCTGCCAAGTGGTGCTGCCCCAGTCCTAAACCAATAGAATTGGGCCGACGATGTATGGACCAGCAGAAGTCACACTTCTACTGTAGGCCCCATGCATCACTCCTTTTGAGCAGGTCAGAAGTTGTGCATCGCCCTGGAGCGCGGGCATGAACCCACGCATCCCACCAGTTGTTTGAGTCGGAATCTGCGCATTTCTTCCATTGAGTGGAACTGACTATACTGCCGAAGTACTAATGTGTAGTGCATCCGGCATGGAATTTCCATTTGCATGGGAATGTGTCAGAAAAATTGACTCAGATGTCAGAAAAGTAATGAACACACCCAGGAAATGGCACAATGGGTGTGGCAGGCTGCATACTAGGAAGTGTGAAAGTTTATTTCACTTAGAGGTGATCATTATGACATTGGTGGTGAGTGATAAAGTGGTGGTAATACCGCCAACATGCTGGAGGGAAGTACCGCCTATTTATGACCATGGCGGTGATACCTTCCTTAGACAGCCAATGTACCACATCAACCGCCAGGGCGTCAACACCACTGACCATGGCGGCAGCCATCCACAGTCAGGCGAAAGACAAGGTACCGCCCAGCATATTATGACATAGCAAACCGTCAGGATTTCCGGGGCAGTACCAACGCCATCAAAAGCCTGGCGGAAACATAACACAGAAAATGAAAGACTCACCAACAGGTTCATAGAGAACTCCGCCATTGCCATGGAATTGGAACGTCAAGTCTTCCCGATGCTATTTATGCCATGGCCCTCATGGAACACCAACGCCGACGAAGACGATGGTGAGTACAGCCACCTAGCACACAAGGGAGGGAGGGAGGAAAAGGAGAGTGACACGCACAACACACACCATTCACACACAAACCATACACAGAACCAGCAGCAGAGTTAAACCAATGTTACACAACACACGTTAAAATAAAACAAGGACCACTATGAGAATCAGCAAACACTGTAATTATATGCCAACAGCCACCATATTGTCCATTCAAATCCAAATGCAGGCGACAATGTTCAGAATGGGCCAATGGCCAGTCCAAAGTACAAAATGGCCACATGGCCACAGCCCAAGGCCCAACTTATCTCCTGGCAACGTCCGGAATTCACTGTTCAAGGAAATCATGTTGGAAATGGGTAGGTACCTCAGGGGGCAGGGGAGAAGGGTGGGGGCACCTCAGCTGAAGTGGGGAACTTGCCCACTGGTTCTGGAGGGGGCTCCATGCCCATTTGTGTTTGCTGGGGAGTGCAAGGCCATAGTCTCTGGAGTGGGGAACGTGTCCACTGGTTCTAGAGGGGGCTCCCTGTACAACAGTCCCTGGAGAGTGGCCTACATGCCCTCTGCTAGAGGTGAGGGTTGCTGTGTCTCTGCTGGAGGTAAGGGCTGCTGTGCTGGAGGTGGGGGCTCCTTGTCCTCTGCTGGAGGTGAGGGCTGCTGTGTCTCTGCTGGAGGTGAGAGCTGCTGTGCCTGTGCTGGAGGTGGGGGCTCCTAGCCCCCTGCTGGAGGTGAGAGCTGTTGTGCCTGTGCTGGAGGTGGGGGCTCCTTGCCCTCGGCTGAAGGTGAGGGCTGATGTGCCTGTACTGGAGATGGGCGCTCCTTGCCCTCTGCTGGAGGTGAGGGCTGCTGTGCCTCTGCTGGAGGTGGGGGCTCCTTGTCCTCTGCTGGAGGTGAGGGCTGCTGTGTCTCTGCTGGAGGTGAGGGCTGCTGTGCCTCTGCTGGAGGTGGGGGATCCATGCCCTCTGCTGGAGGTGAGGGATGCCGTGCCTGTGCTGGAGGTGGGGGCTCCTTGCCCTCTGCTAGAGGTGAGGAGTGCTGTGTCTCTGCTGGAGGTGAGGCCTGCTGTGCCTGTGCTGGAGATGGGGGCTCCTTGCCCTCTGCTGGTGTAGTGGGCCTCTTGTCTTTCATCACTGGTTGAGTGGGCCTCTTGCCTTTCATTGGTGGTTGAGTGGGAACCTTCCCTTTCTTTTTTGGTGGAGTGGGAATCTTCACTTTCTTTGCTGGTGGAGGGGGATCCATGTGTCCCCTCTTGTAATGGGTCTCCTTGGCCTTTGACATGTCACTTGTGCCCTTGCCTCCAGGACTAGGAGATACCTCTACTGTCCCTGTCTCCTGTCCCTTCCTTTACACCACCATAGTCCTCCCTTTCTGAGCCGGAGGTGTGCCCTCAGTAGGAGTGGCAGCCATCACAAACTGGGGCCCCTTTGTGCCAGCAGCTGATGATTTGATGAGAGAAATGGCAGACTGTTTGGCTGAGGTGCTGGGCTGGGTTGTTGAGACCCTGCTCTTATGGGCAGGATGGGGGGGCGTGGAGTGGAAGGGAAGAGGTCAAGTTGGGCAAGGACAAACTTCTTAAGGACGTTGGGGCGTGATGTGAGAGGAGGGATGGAAGTGGAGGTTGAGGGAGTGGGTGTCAGAGGTGTAAGTCTGCTGGACTTGGGTGCAGGGCCGCCAAACCACCGTGGATGCCCACCAGGTATGCATTGCATTCCTGCATCTGTGATGCCAGCCCCTGGATGGCATTCACAGTGGTTGACTGTCCTGCAGAGATGGATCTCAGGAGGTCAATAGCCTCCTCACCGAGGGCAGCAGGGCTCACTGGGGCAGGGCCTGAGGTGCCTGGGATGAAGGAGATGCCCACCCTCCTGGGTGGGTGGGCACGGCCAACTTGGTGGGGGGCTACTGCAAGGGCGGTGCTGGTACAGGGGGTGGTAGCTTTAACTGTAGCTGGGTTGGTTCAGGGGGTGGTAGCTTTAACTGTAGCTGGGTTGGTTCCAGAGGGGTCCACCACCACCAGGGAGCTTCCATCGGAGGAGTAATCAGAGTCAGTGTTGTCACCTCCTGTCTACGCTGTGGTGCTCCCCTCGCTCTCCGTCCCACTGGTCCCCTCGGCGTCAGTGGACTCTGCCTCCTGTGTCCTGTGGGATGCAGCTCCCTCAGTCACTGGTGCCCCTGCTCCTCTTTCAGATGGTGCTAATGCACACATGGACAGGATGATAGAAGAAAATAGGGGGGGAGAGAGAATGGGAGCACTGGGTCAATTACAGCACCAGCATCTCAGTTGACACACATTACCATCACACACAGGGATCAGGATTGAGCACTATGTATCACACTGGTATTACATTGGTAAGTACCACAGCAAGATGAAAGCCAACCACTGCAAACTGCTCCCCTCCTGTGACTCACTGAGCCGTGTCTGACATGGAATGCTACCTATCTAGGTTACCAGATTTTGCTATGCACCCATTTACCGTGAGCTGGATCATGCAGCAGTGGCTGAGCTGGCATTAGGGGGCACCCACTAACTGAAACCCACCACCAGGATCCCATGCCACCCAAAAATAGTTGTTGTCACACTCACTGTACTCACCCCCTTGTGGCTGCTGTTCTGCCCTCAAGCACCCATCCAGCTCTGCGTAGGCCGCCGCCAGTATGCGTGCCATCAGGGGAGTCATGTTCCGATGGGCACCCCACCCTCGTTCGGATGCCATCCTCACCTGGGCCTCCACGGTCTTCCGGGCCCAGTGTCTCAGGTCCTCCCACCTTTTCCTGCAGTGACGGCTCCTCCTGCTATAGACTCCCAGGGTCCGCATGTCCTTGGCGATCTCACGCCACAATCCCTTCTTCTGATGGGCGCTGACCTGCAGAGGTAATACAGACAGGAGGACAACATTAGCCATACAATCCAGCCTGTCATACATATGGCTCACAAATGCTATTTCCAACTCCATTGGCCATACCCCCCACATAAATTACACACTGCTAGCACACATATCTCCATGCAAACTTGTCACATGCATCATGCACATGGTGTACTCACCTGTTGGTCTGGAGGCCCATACAGTAATCCATACAGGGGTAGGAACCCATCCACCAGATGCTCTAACTCCTCCGAAGTGAAGGCAGGGGCTCCTTTCTCTGTCATACGGCCATGGCAGGATCCAGACACAGGTCACAGCAACACATGCAGTAGAGGTGTTGTCCTGTAGAAAGTCATGAATCAAGTGAGGTTTTGGACAGAAAATGGTGGTCACGTCCGCCGCGGTGTATACCGTCACCACTGCCGGTGATCCTTATTGGACACTGTACTCCATAGAGCCCCATGTAAGCCAATGAGGAATAGCTCAGCGGTGCAAGACCACCTTCCACCATGATGCCCAGTGCAGGAGGAGTTACATCACTTCCAGCTGTCCATACGTACAGGACAGGAGGTCGCCATTTTATGGTGGTGGACAACATTCAGAAATAGGAAACTGTGGCATTGCTATAAATTACACATACATCGCCATTCACATTGTCCGATTACATACATGCATTGTGTACACTGAGGTAGTCGTTCCATTGTTCAGTTTGTGACACCCTACTAAAGAATCTCCTCGATCTGCTTCGGCTTAATTAGAAGTGTCAGGAAGATTCTTGGACTTCTGCCATTCGCTGCCAGAAGAATTCTTGTACAAGCCCTAGTTCTCTCCCGCCTGGACTACGGGAACTCTCTATATCTTAGTTCTCCAGATTATGTAGTAAAGAGGCTGCAGGTTACGCAGAACGCGGCAGCTAGACTTCTCATGAATACCCCAAGGCATCTTTCCGCTAAACCAGCACTTGCAGCTCTTCATTGGCTCCCGATTAAGCAGCGCATTCAGTTTAAAGCTCTGTGTCTTGTTCACAGAGCCTTACACAATAAGGGTCCCCTTTCCCTTAGAAAACGGATCTTTCTTTACTCGCCCCTTAGAACTCTTAGATCTTGTTCTTCTCTACAGGTTTACATCCCTTCGGTCAAGAGATCATGGGGAGGTAATTCGTTCCCCATCAGGGCTGCTCGGCTCTGGAATGCCCTGCCCTTTGAATGCTGTCAGGAATCCTCTGAACTTCTCTTTAGGACGAAGTTGAAAACCATTCTCTTTCCCAGTTAATCTGCTTCCCCTGGCTCTTCCGACATTCATGGTGTACTTTAGCGCTGGGATGCCCCCGGGTAGCCATGCGCTCTACAAATCTATAAACTAAACTAAACTAAACTACTCACTCTTTTGTCCCTTAGATACCTACCACTGCGGAGGAATAGGAGGAGGAGACAAGACTCGGTGTACAGGCCCCTTGTGGACTTCGCTACACTGAAGGACAGGCACATAATACTCACCTATAGACTGGACAGGGCCACAATCACAGAGCTGTGTACTCAATATCAATATACAATAAATAAATAACTTTTTTCGGCTAAAAGCCATAAAAGTATCCAATAGATAACAAACAATGACCGTACAGTAAGATTATAAATAGGTAAGAGATAAAAATTCCACATGAAACATTAAAAGAAAAAAAGCTAATATTTCTACTAGATTGAAATATTAAAACTCAGTTGTTAAAACGATGCAGGGTGACTGTCAAATTTTAAAATCCTGAGGGCCTGTCTAAACTTGATTCCTTATAGTGATCTGTTTCTTCCTATGATAATTTAAGCTAAAATGAGTTGTTGATGCACGTAGTTGTAACAACAATACAAGCTAACATCAAAGTTCCTTTTTCATTAACAGATGAGGCTTCATGGTTTCATGCCCGTAATGATCGACTGTGGCTTAGAATGATTATGGCTAGACCAATCAATCAGCAATGATTTCTCTAGTTCTTATGGCCCATACGTTTTGTAGGTACCTAGCAACGGCAAAAACCACCTTGTCACTTGTGTCACTTGCAAGGATTCGCAAGGATGTGTTGTATTTCCTTATCCCCATTAATTTGCGTAAGGGGATTACCCACTTCTTCCTGGACACCAAATATCTAGGACAAAAAAACATAAAATGGGCTAAAGTCTCTGGTTGCTCAGGACAGAAGTGTCAAAAACTCGATTTGTGAACATCCTTGCATTATCTTGCAGTAAATGTATTAAGAGGCAGTATCCCTAGCCTGAATTTGATAAAGAGAGTTTTGACGTATGGGGAGTTGATGTTATCCATATAGGCCTCAAACTTGGGGCTGTATTTATGGTCCAGGAACTGTAGCGTCTTGCTACCAAGGTCCCTTTTGGTCCAAAGTTGGGCCAAAATGAACTCCCAGTAACACCGCCTTATTCGTACCTTTGCTTCCCTAGTTAAATTGTGGGGGTCTCCCCACACCTCGTCCATTTTTATAAGTTGGCACATATCTCTAATATATTTGAACCATGGGATTTTTAACACACCTCAGTCCACTAAAAGCTCAGCAACTGCTGCTTGGTAAGAGGACAAGTATTCGGATGTCCAGAGGCGGACCCAATACATAACGGGTCTTAAGGCAGTCTCGTTGTGAATCTCATTTAGAGCTAAGTCAAATCGAAGAGATGTGAGTGGAGTACTTGTCGGTAAATGCAAAAAAATTACGAATAAATTGATTTTCCACCATCGTCAAGCAACTAGAGTTGCAGTGCCCCCATAGTTCGGCACCATAGATTGAAGCAGCCACGGCCGCAGCCTTGTATACCGTGATAGCAGGTGAAATTTCTCCTTCTGCGGTATTATCTATTTTTCTCGCTATCACAGCTGACCTCTGTCGAAGGATGGATGCACTCTTCTCAATCTGTGCCGACCACCGTTGGTCATCTGATATCCTAATCCCCAAATAGTCAAACTGGCTAACTCTCTCTACCCGTTGCCCTGCTAGAGTCATTTTCCCCCTAAAAGACTTGTGAGGATTAAAAGCCATACATTTAGTCTTGGAAAAATTTATCTCTAGACCCCTCGTAGTACAAAATTTAGAAAAAGCATTGAGTTAGTTTTGAAGGCCCATTGGGGTTCGTGAGATCAGTAAGGTATTGTCTGCAAACATTAAAATAGGGACAGCAGTTCCTGCTAACTTTGGGGCATCATGATTGCAGTGCATCAGCTGGTCAACCGCACCATTGATATAGAGGTTATACAGCGTGGGGGCCAGAACACACCCCTGTCTGACCCCTCTATCAATGGGTATGGCTTCTGTCAGGTCTCCGCCTTGGGACAAGCGAACCTGGGCGTGAGTGCCCTCATGGAGACACCTAATCAATTTCAGCATCTCAGTGTCAAGTTTATAGGTGTCTAGAACTTTCCACAATAAATCCCTTGGGATCCTATCAAACGCAGCTTTTAAGTCAACAAAGGCCACGTACAAGTGGCCCTTGTTTAGTGTCAATTGTTTCCAGCAAAGGAGGTTGAACCTAAATGCCTGGTCGATTGTGCTCACACCCTTCCTAAAACCTGCCTGGAGGTCGGAAAGGATATGTAGGTCCTCTAGCCACACCTGCGCTCTAGTCAAAACTTGCTTGCAAAAAACTTTTTGACTAAAGTCGATTAAGCTTATTGGCCTGTAGTTGGAAGGAGGTTCTCTTGAGCCCTTTTTAAAAACGGCAACTCCTCATCGGTGCCTTTGTGGGGACATGGGTGTTGTGTAGTGTGTGTTGTGCAGTGGGTGATGAATAATGTGGTGGGGTGTGGGGTGCGTGAGGAGGATGGCTGGGTGTTAGCGTTGTGTGTAGTTGTGTCTGTGATTTGCGTGTCTGTCGCTTGGCTATTTTTCATGTTCGTAAAGGGTTGTGGGTAATGTAGGTATGTGTTTTATAGTGCTGTGGGTGGGTGGGTGTGGTGTATTTATTAGTGTCAGGTGTGTGTTTTTGGTATTGGCCAATGTTGAGTTGTTTTGTATTTGAGTGGCCATTCTGACCGCGTGGGTGTATACCGCCAATGGTTTACCGGCGTTAAAGTCCACTGTGTTGATTTGTAAGTCATAATGTGAAGGGGTTGTTTTGTTGGTGAGACAGTGTGGGTGTTCGTACCGACAGTTTAACACTTACCTTTGGTCTGGCGGATATGTACTTGTGGCAGTATTCTGTCGGTTTAGTGTGTTTGTGTCATAATATGGCGAACGGATGTTCGCCTCCGTGACGGTATGTTGGTGGCCGTCACTGCGGCGGTAACCGGGATTTACCACTAATGTCATAATGAGGGCCACAGTCTGTTAGTTTGTGCAGGGTTTTGAAGGTGTTTTGAGAGTGTCTGCTGGTTTTGAGAGAGTTTTAGTCTAGTTGGTGTATGGTCTGTCCCTGTCTTGTGTCAATTGTGTTCCTTTTGTATGTTTTTGTTGTATATTGTATTAGTATTTGTCATTGTATTTTCGGGTGTTCATCTATTGAGGGGTCATGTATATTAGGGATATGCATTACTTTAAGGGGTGTAGTGGGTTTAGGAGGGTTTGGGGCATGTCAGGAGAGTGTAGGGGTAAAAAGTACAGTGAGGGAGAGGTTACTGGCCTCATATGGCTCCTAAACCATTACTTGCCAAACATGCTGGCATCTGAGGGTAGTGTCAGTCAGGGCTACCCGGAAAGGACTGGAATGATTACTGGGAGAGGGTGCATTGGCACTTCTGCTGGGTATTCAGGACTGATTGTTCCATCTCCTAACTCAAGCAACTCTGGGCTGATGTCATGGCACATGAGGTGGATCTGGTGGATATCCTGGGATTGAAGATTGGAGGGCGAACAGATATGTGTGTATGTACCTTCTGCATGTAGTAATATCATTGAAGTAAAAGTTTAAACTTGAAAGGGGAAGCATTGAGATTGTGGTGATCTGATTTTGCACTATGCAGATTGCTTCAAAGAGCAATGCAAACACTAAAGTGCTATTGTGTAAGCAAAACAAGACCATTTTGTGTGCCTTGGAGTGGATATATAAATCAAGTGTCATTATATGTAGGGACAACCACTACATTGCTATACTTTGTCCCAGGGGGCTATTCTATGGGTTGTGGTTGGATGTTTACATTAAACACACATGGATTTAAAACCATTTCCAGATTTTACATATGTGACTGACCAGGGAATGTTTCGAAACTTTGGTAAATCTGCACAGGTGATAGCTAAGGAGGAACTATATGCTCATTTTCCATATTTGTTAAACTTTTTATGTGTGCTGCATTGTCGAGCACACATAGACAGATGAAAATGCCAGTCAGCACCATGAAAAGTCTGATATGGTACTTACAATGCTACATACAGTTGTACCTGTCCTTTTCCATCCCATGATACTTTGGTCTACCTGGGGTCAATGTATTCCCTCTTGTGTCATGGTGCAAGTGGGCCTGAGATGATGACGCCCAGCTACACAGAAGACATCCCATGCCTGATACATGCTTCAGGCATGTGATGTTTGATATATCTGAGCTTCAACATCTAGCCAACTCTCCCATTCAGGGTGACTACCTACATATGATGTTCATACAATATATACATATGTGTGTCAAGCGTGTTGAACATGTGAAATCACTGGGATGTCATAGTAATTATAATGGAATTTAGACTGGGTGTTGCTGCATTATTTACAATGCAATGTTCAAATCTTTGTCTTGTTGGTAAACATGTCCCACTAACCCGGGGAAAAGTTGACACCTTCGGGATCCCAGTGCAACCAGTAAGTGTAAAGAGTACATGGTTGTATCTCTGTTGGATCTGTGTGTGATCCATGATAATTGTAAACCTGTGATGTGTATAGAGATCTATGAATCACCTGCAAACAAACTGCAGTCAGTGTGCCAACACAACATAGCTTGCCCACAGAATAATGTTGAATTGACAAGGATGCATGTCAATGTGCATGTAAGGGTAATGTATACAGGCCCACAGGATTCCTGCATCTTTATCAGCTGTGATGATGATGGCATATCTACACTTTGTTTTGATTCATTTGGCACATGAACCATCATCTGGCACTAAGGGGGTGATTCTAACTTCGGCGGGCGGCGGAGGCCGCCTGCTGAAGTTCCCCCACCAAAATACCGCTCCGCGGTCGAAAGACCGCTGAGGGTATTTTGGGATTTGCCCTGGGCTGGCGGGCGGCCGCCAAAATGCCGCCCGCCAGCCCAGGGCAAATCAACCTTCCTACTAAGATGCCGGCTCAGAATTGAGCCGGCGGAGTGGGAAGGTGCGACGGGTGCAGTTGCACCCGTCGCGTATTTCAGTGTCTGCTAGGCAGACACTGAAATACTTTGTGGGGCCCTCTTACGGGGGCCCCTGCCGTGCCCATGCCATTGGCCCCGCGGCACCCCCTACCGCCATCCTGTTCCTGGCGGGCCCTTAGGTGTCAGAATCCCCCATGGCGGCGCAGCAAGCTGCGCCGCCATGGGGGATTCTAAGGGCAGCGGTAAACCAGCGGGAGACCGCCGGTTTACCCTTTCTGACCGCGGCCAAACCGCCGCGGTCAGAATGCCCTGCGGGGCACCGCCGGTCTGTCGGCGGTGCTCCCGCCGACCCTGGCCCCGGCGGTCTGAGACCGCCGGGGTTAGAATGAGGGCCTAAATCTGCAGATGTTTAACACAATCAATTGTTTTTGTACAACAAATGGCACAAACATAACAGATGTAGCACCAAAGCATATTGAGCTTTGCTAAGCTTGTCTGGACATATTTTTTTGCCTATGTCCATATTCAAGTATGCAACTGGTAATCATGAGGTGGAAAAATACCCAGACAGTGTTACCAAGTGTAAACATGATGGTATCATGAAACATGATGTTTAGAAAATGTGTACCAACATGCAACATATAGGCCCTCATTACGACTTTGGTGTCCCATGACCGCCACAGTGGAGGTGGCAATCACACCACACCAATGCGGGCCTGGCAGAGCAGACCACCATATTATGTTTCTGCTGACCGTAGTACGAGGTTGCATCCCGCCAGGATTTCCACTGCGGTTGCCCCGCCATGAAAAGGCTGGCAGAAACAAACCACATAAAAGGGGACACTCACCTTCAGAACACAGGCACATCCTAAGCTGCCATGGAACCCAAACTGGAAGTCTTCCTAATGCTCATGCTGGCCATTCGACTCGAGAACCAGCAATGGCGACGAAGACACTAACCGTAAGTACAGCCACCTAGCAAACATTGGAAGGAAGGACATTAGTACACATACACACAACACACACACATGGCGCGGCCAGCAACTGCTACACACATACCTAAACAAACACCCATAGCAGCACACAAAAACACATACACACACTCACACCCAAACCACACACAACAAATCGCACATATGCAACACATACATGCGTAAGGAAAACCAGGACAAGTATGTCACCCTCGACACCATGGGGTCTCTGGTGCAGATATATTATTTTGAAAACTGGAAGGAGTAAATAACTATATACAAATAGGCCTACTGGCCAGTCCAACCGTATTGTGTGTCCTAGGTACACAGGGCAATGTCCTTGGCCCCAACTTGACTCTTGAGTGCAAAGTGGCCTCCACATGGCATGGGTATCAACAGAGTATGCAGGCACCTCAAGGGTGAGGAGTGGGTCCGAGGTGGGGGTTTGGGTTTTGATGGGTGGTCCTTAGTTGGATGTTTGGAGGGGTAATTTGGTTTTGCTTGGGGTGTGGCTTTTGTCCTGGCTTTAGATTTTAGGGGAGGGGTAACACTGGCCTTGGTGTGGGCAGATGTCCTAGGTGGATGAGTGGTATGTCTGGTACCAGGTGCACTATGGAAGGATTGGGACATGGAAGGCAGGGGTTTTGTGAATAGAACAAGGCGCTTGGGGGCAATAGGAACTGAGTCAGTGGGAGGGAACAATGAAAACTCATGAAGGAAACCTTTCTTAGGGGCACAAGGTTGGGAATGGGAGTGAAGTTTGGGAGTGGAGGGAGAGGGAGTGGTAGTGAGGTGTGTACGGTGAGGTGCCTTGAGTGCAGGTGCGAGTGTGGATGTCATGTGTGTGCTGTGTGACCGTTGGGTATGTGAGTGTGGGTGTTTAGGTGTAGTGGGAGGAGGGTGAAGAGATGCAGGCAAATGGCAGGGGGGATGTGTGAATGTATGTTGTGGTAGTGTGCAGGTAGGGTGGGTGTGCTGCATATGGGGTGTTGACAGTTGTTCTGAGTGCGCATGTGGTGTATGGGGGTACATTCATGGGGGTCTGCTATTGTGATGATGGTGGGAATGAGTGCACTTGTGGCAGGATCTCAGACTGATGATGTGGTGACTGCAGGTATGAGTAGTGTAGTGCCTGTGAGGGGTGAGGTGGTGGGAAGTCCATGTAGTGAGTGGATGTTGCTGTGTCTGCATCTGAATGTTGTCTCTGTGTATGGCGGTGGTGTCTTTTGTGTTGCCTGGGTTTGTCCTTGCGATCTGGAACTGATGATATAGATGCATGTGGTATGAAGATGTGCCTTGGATGGGTGAGGGGAGAGGGATGTGGGACTGGGAACAGGTAGTTGGAGGGGGGACAGAAGAAGAAAAACACTGGCTGCCTTTAATGTGGAGGCCAGAGCCTGAAACTATCTCTGCCTGACAGACAGGGCACAGTGAATGCCTTCCAGGTAGGCATTTGACTGCTGCATCTGTGATGCCAGTCCCTGGGTGGTATTCACAATGGTTGACTGCCTCACAGAGATGGCCCTCAGGAGCTCAATAGCCTCCTCCTTGATGGCAGAAGGGCTGACTAGGGCAGGGGCGGAGGTGGCTGCTGTGAAGGAGATATCTACCCTCTTGGGTGAGCGGGCACTGGGTGGGGTACTGGTAAGGGCGTGGCGTACACGGATGGTGCTGGGATGGTCCCAGATGGGTCCGCCACCTCCAGGGAGCATCCATTGGAGGCAGAATCTGAAGATGTAGTCATTCATCCTGTCTACCCTGTGGCATTCCTCTCACCCTCCGTCCCACTGGTATCAGCCTCCTGGGTCCTGAGGGCTGCTGCTTCCCCACTCACTGGTGCCCCTTCTCCGTCGTCTGATAATGTTGATGCAGACAAAGACAGAGGTAGAGATGGAGAGATGGTGGCAGAGAAAGACAAGGTGCAAGGGGTCAAAAACAACCCTACATTTACACAGAGTAGCATCTGCTGCTATGCCATGGCAAACCATGCCCTCATCTTTGCATGCCACAACAGTATGACACCATGGGGTATACCACAGCCATGCTGTGAAAACTGACAATGTTGAAACAGTAGCGCTCATGTGCTTAATGAGGGACAACCTAGTCACACTTGCCAGTGCCTAGAACGTTCCCATGGTCGTGTGTAGGGACATCTCCTATACACCTTACTCAACAGAATCCTGCACCAGTAGTTAGCATGCCCACTAATCAATTGACAAATAGCACAGTGACGCCTGGAACCATTGTACCCATCTACACATACTATACGTGGCAGATGAATGAAGACACGTTAATTACCTCACCCACAGTGGTAGGCTGATACTGATGGCAATGCCCTCCCACTTCACTTGTACTGATGTTGATGGTAGGAGCTTGGATCAGGAACCCTGTTGAAGGTCAACACACAATAACCAAATTGGAAGTAACTGCCCACATATTTCCCTGTCTGCATCGTATGGGCACACATTTTTGAAGCAATCCTGCCAGGGTGACTGATGCCCATAGTCGGTGTGCTACTAACAATGACCTATGCAACATCATTTCACTAGTGGCAAACCCAAAGCCATACAGGCTGAACATCATTGAGGTGTCAATGTGTATTTATGCCCGTGTGGCTGCTGTGCTGCCCTCAATCACCTATCCACCTCAGGGTAGGACACTGCCAAAATGCGGGACATTAGGGAGGTCAGGGTCTGATGGGCACCCCTCCCTCGTTGAAAAATGTCCCCAGCTGGGCTTCTGCAGTCTTCTGGGCCCCGCATCTTAAGTCCTCCCACCAATTTCTGCAGTGGGTGCTCTGCCAGGTATGGACCCCCATGATCCGCACTTGCTTGGTGATGGCATGCCAAATCCCTTTCTTTTGATGGGCCCTGACCTACATGGATGACGCAGACAAAAGAACAAAGTCATGAAGATTGGCATTCCAGGGTCAGCAGTGGATATTACACATCTAACACATTTCTTTGGCACAGTCACGTGCCCTCACGCCACTAATGCTCATACTCCTCACCCATCACCATGCATCCACTCCGTCTGCCTCGTCCCAACTCATTACTTCCTCACACACATCACAATCACACATGACAGTGACATGATACAGACCTGCTGCTCTGGTACCCAATACAACTGTCCATACAGGGGTAGGACCCCATCCACAAGCTTCTCAAGCTCTTCCTGGGTGAAGGCCTGTGTCCCTATCTCCTGCAGGATGTGGCATCATGGCATCCAGAGTCAGAACACAGCAGCACATGCAGTAAACGTCTTGCTTGCACGAGTGTCAGGAGTCAAGTGAGCTATGTAACAGTAAACAGTGGTTACAGCCACCATGTACATTACCATTGGCCCCAGTCTCCCATAGGCAACAATGTCATCCAATGAGGTGTTGCACAGCAGTTCAGACCGCCTACCGCCAGTTGAATGAGGTCACTACCAACTGTCCTGTGCATACAGAACAGGCAGCTGCCATTTTACATGCAGAAAGTTAACACTATGTGATTTTTATGTGAGTCATGGATGATATGTAGTGACTACTGCATAGATTGACAATGTCGACACATTGCATACATCAACATTTGACTACTCCTCTCTCCTGTTCCCACATATAGTGCGATGGTGATGATGAGACATTCCCCTGTGTACCGGCCCCCAGTCGACCTTGCTATCCTGGAGGGGAGGCACATCATGCAGACTTACGGTCTGAACCGTCAAACCATCGTGGAGCTGTGGAGCCAATTTGAGCCTGGTCTGTTGCCTGACATACGTCATCCCTATGCCATCCCACCCTTAGTACAAGTGTTGTCCGTCCTCCACTTCCTTGCCTCAGGGTTGTTTCAGATGACAGTGGGCTTGGCAGCAGGGATGTCACAGCCGATGTTCAGTAATGTGTTGAAGGATGTAATGTGTCCTTTGCTAAAACTTCTGACCTCCTACATCATGTTCCCTCAACATGCAGATCTGACCACTGTAAAGGTTGCCTTCTACCATTTGGCACATGTCCCTCATGTGATAGGGGCCATAGATGGCACCCACATTTCTGTGGTCGCACCCAGGATGAATGACAAGTGTGCAGGAATTGGAAAAACATTCATTCCATTAATGTGCTGGTGGTGTGTCTTCCTGACCACTACATCACGCAGGTAACGGCCAGGTTCCCTGGTTCTGTACATGACTCATGCATACTGCGGAACAGTAAAGTCCGGAGTTGTCCTACACTAAAAAACACGTAAAGTTTGCCAGATCGTTGCTGTCTGCAGCATGCTGTACAATCTGGCCCTGAGGGGTCACATCCCATTTATGGATGTAGAGGAGGTGGCAGCTGGACCAGTGGCTGATGAAGGGGACATAGTGAGTGATGAGGAGGAAGATGATGCAGATGCAGCTGACTCTAGAGCACAGTTGATCCAACAATACTATCCATGACAAACATATATGTGTCATGTGTAATGTATGTTATCTGTCCTCCTGTGTGCATTGTACTATAGGTCCTACTGGTGTCTGTTATCAGTGGAGAGGTTGAGTGCAGCTCACCCTCTGGGTGGGTTGGAAGGGGGGATATTTTTCCCATCAGAGGAGGTGTTTCTGTACAAATGTGAGTGCTATTTCCACTGTGCTGTTGTATAGCATCACTCATGCAATTTGTATTCTATGTGCTATGTTCCCTGCACTGCTTTGTCAACTGCACTGCACTTGTTGTGCCAAGGAAGGTGATGACACCAATATTGCTATCATTCCTCACAGTCCACAATGGGAGAATGTGTAACTTTAGGTGAGATTTGTCAGCTGTGAGGGAAGGACTATTGTGTATTGATGTCGTGGAAATGTAGACCTGATTTGGGCATATGGTTTGTGATTCCACATGCTAACTCACATTAGGGATTTCAAAATTGTGTAACATGTGTGTTGAGTGGCCTACTGTGTTTCCTATAATGATAGTATTCCTTGTCTTGGTCTATTTGTAGGGCATTCCTGTGGTGCAACTCTGGCTCCTGTCTTGCCTGGTGGCTCCCTTGACACATGAATCCAGATTATCTCTGCCTTACCATCAACCTTTCTGCATAATGCTCCCCTTCTGTCTTTCTCAGAGACATTTGCAGAACAATGGTTTGACTGTGATGACATGTCATTCAAATGTGATTCTTACCCATTACAATAAAGACACATAGGCAGAAGCTGTGCTCAAAGGTGTTTAATGTTACTCACAAGTGCAATGTGCGATAAGTGGGGTCATGGTGTGTAATCATCTGAGTAGTTGTCCCAGCTGTAGGTAGTTCATGTCCAGTATCCAAGGGGTTATGGGAAAATGGAGCCATGATAGTGGACAGTCAACAGGGTGTGTCGGGGGCAGACAAGGGAGAATCTTCAGGAGAGGCTCACTTCCTGGCAGTGGTCTTGGCATCAGGTCCTGCAGGATGTCTGGATGGATGTCCTTGCTTGCGTAGGGGTTTCTCAGCTACAGGAGGAGGGGTGCTGGTGGTCTGCAGGTCCTCTGGCAGAGCCGCAATTCCACTAGCCATCGCAGAAGTAGAGGGCTCATTTGGAATTTGGCTAGTGGAAGGGGCCTGCTAGTGGGTGGATGATGCATGAAGGATTGTGGACAGTTCCTTCATTACCCTTGCAATGGAGGGCATGGTGGCATTGAGGGTCTGCCACTGCTGCATGGCCTCCTGGTGGTGTTCCCTCTAAAGCTTCTGATTCTCTTGGATGGTTGCAAAGATCTTGCCCATAGTGTCCTGTGACTGGTGGCATGTTCCCAGGATTTGGGCGGTGGCCTCCTGGCCAGTCCTTTGTTGTGGGTGCCACATCCTTTGGGTCACAGGTGCCCTCCCACTGCCCTTGGCCCCCTGTGCCTGTGCCCCTGGCACAGTGTGCCCACTCCCATTTGCAACAGGACCTTCACCCTCTTTGGTGTGCAGCCTTGGCTCTGGTCCCTGTACTGTGAGGCACACAGCTGATTGACCTGTCCTTGGGACACAGGTGTGGGGATGCAGGGTTGACTGTGCTGTGGTAGCCACTTGGGAGGGGGACTGAGATGTGTCTGGGGTGAGGCTGGTGGTGGTGGACTGACCATTCATCCCAGATGGGCCAGGCAAGTCGTCAACTTCCAGACATCCACTAGGGCCTTCATCCTGGGGAGGGCTTTCTGTCTCTGGCATGGGCTGTGAGGTGGCAGTGGCAGCGGGACCTGTGGATGGAAAGAGAGGGAGTTACATTATGGATATGTAGTTGTTGGTTCATCGTCAGGTGCTTGGAGTAGCTTGACTTGCTTCCCAGTAATATCAATAACAGAGGCAGCACTGCAGACATTGCTTGGGTGTGACATGTTGTGACATCATTACAATTTGGCATTTCAGTATGGGGATTGTGGATTGCATTGCTGTTATTGCCATGTGTTGGTATGCAGTCATGGCATCCAGTTGGTGTGGCATGCGCTGTGGTTGTCCATACAGGTGTTCCACTGTGAAGCGGGACTGTACATTCTTGATGTGCGGGAGTGATGCATTTTGGGAGTTGTGTTGTGGGAGCTTGTCATTGTATTTGTTATCTGCGCATTACGGTGGGACTGTGTGGGACTGTGTGGGGATAGTGGCAGTGGGGTAGTGTAGCATGCAGAAGAGGGGCATGAGGTGAGGGAGCAGAAGTGTGCGATTGGGTGGATTAGGGAGTGATGGGTGGTGGAAACGCATGATAGGCGTGAGTGGTTGGTGGCTGGGGAGTATTGTTGACTTGCCAGAGTCAAGTCCTCCGATAAATCCAGTCAGGCCCTCAGGATGCATGATGGCCAAGACCTTCTCCTCCCATGATGTGAACTCAGGAGGAGGAGGTGGGGGTCCACCGCCAGTCTTGTGGATGCCAATTTTGTGCCTGGATGCCATGGAATGTACCTTCCCACCTAGGTCGTTACACCTCTTCCTGATGTCCTCCCCTGTGTGTGGATGGGTGCCCATTGAGTTGACCCTGTCGACGATCATCTGCCATAACTCCATTTTCCTGGATATCGGGGATTGCTAAACCTGGGCTCCGAACAGTTGTAGCTCTACCCTGATGATTTCATCTACCATGTCCCTCAATTCATCATCAGTGAAACGTGGGTGCTTCTGATGGGACATGATGGTTGTGTGGGGGTGTTTTGTGTGTAGGGTGCATTGTAGGGTGGTTGGTAGGGTGGGGTTGTTTGGGTGTGTGTGCTGGTGGTGTCTGGTGTATATGTGCAGTGGCGATGTGTGTATTGTGTTGGTGACGCAGTTGTGTGGTGTGTGATGTTTTGGATGGGTGTTGATGTCTATGGTTTAGACGGGCAGTGTCCTCCGTCGGTGTGCTCCTTGGTCTTTCATTTGGTAATTGTGGTTGCAAAGGATTGTGGGTGTGTGTGAGAGTGTGCTATATAGTGCAGTTAGCAGGTGTTTGTGGTGTGTGTCTTGCGTGGGGTATTTGAACTATCCAATGTGGCGTCAGGTTCTGGTGGAGGTGGTGTTTTGACAGTGGCGGTTTCGCACTGCTAATGGTTTTCCACAGGTAATGACCGCCCTGCTGATTTGTGTGTCGTAATATGGAGGGCGGGGTGTTGTTGGTGTGGCGGTGCCGGGACCGTCTCTCTCCCACCCTCGGTCGTCCTGGTGGTGTCTGATTTGTGGCTGTTTTTGGGTAGCCTTCAGTTTGTGTCTTGTAATACGGCGGTCACTGTACTGCCATCACTTGCAGTCTTTTGGCAGCCGCCAGCACGGTGGCATTGCTATAAGACCGCCAAAGTCGTAATGAGTGCCATATTGTTTGTTTTTCTATCATAGTATGCTCAAACGTGCTGCATATGTTTTACCTCACCTGCCATATAATTTCTGTCTGAATGATTGTAGGTGTGGTTAAAAAATCCCACTGATCAACACTTAAAATATTTGGTGGCACATACCTGTCCCTGAGCTGTGGGTCAAAACAAAAGCCAAATTGTTAAATTATGTAGGACAGTGTCAGCAGGTGTAATGCTATCTGTATTTAACCACCAATTCCATCTTGAGCACTGATTCCATTTTGTGCTTAGCTTAGCTTCAAATGTTGTCACTTTGGTGACGCAGGTATTTTTCCCTGCACAGCTTGTTTTCTACGTTGATAGTGTTTTCGCTCTTCTCACCAGAGAAGGGAACATTTTGTGTGGGATGCGAAGGTGATAAGAGTATACTAGGATGAGAATATTTTTAGCAGAGAAAGTTACGGCTCTGTCTTGGGAATGCACATTGGGATCTGGCCAGTTCTTTTGTGTGTTTTCGACACAGACCAAGTACAGCCAGTGCTTGAATTTCACAACTTACTCAAAGGGAGGGGGAAGGTTACTAGAACCTTCCTCTTGGGTTTGATTAGGGTATATAAGGTGGGGAAGCTTGGCACTAAGGCAGAAGGAACCCATTGTGAGGGCGGATGCACTGATCATAAGTCTCATTGGGGAATGTTTCTCCAGCCTCAGCTTTTATTGGTTCCACAGCTTGACATTGGCGAGGACAAGGATGATATTGGATTCAATCCCATGGTGATGCATTTTTAACTCTTAATTATCTAGCTTTGCTGTGTGCATGTATAAATATATATATTCACTGAATACATATACATTATAGATGTATTGCACTTTCCCTACCTATTATTATTCAACTGCTATGATTATTTTAGTATCTGCACATGTTTTGATGCATTCAAGTTAAATGCTCACGTTAATATTTTTGTATGTTTTAATTTGAGATCTGGGAAGTGCCTCAATAAATTCATTACTCAGACTAAGAGTGTTGCATTCTTTGCATTCTTTAGCTTTGTTTCGTCTTAGTTTGAAGCTGAGAAGAATTGCAGGGTAGCCATCATAATCCAATCATTTTTCCTACGATAGTTGCTTTGAATGTTGTTGTGATAGGGCAACATTTTTGCAAATCATGAATTTGACTAATGGCATTTCAACATGAGTTTCCGTAGGGGAGTTAGTACATTATCTTAAGTAGTTAAAATCATTTACTTAACTTAACCTGAGGTATGGCTGTTACAGTCCATACACTTTACTTTACTTTAGCCTCCATCAGAGTAGTTCATGTCATACCTTTGTGAAATGAAGTGACAGAGGAAGAATTACATAGATGACTTTGAGGCTTTAGCGATGAAGGCCTGCTACTATTGAACCATGGTGTTGTATAAATAATTACCAGACTAACTGACTGATGCACATTATAATTATGTATGTCCACATGGCAAGGTTCTGGTCATATGACTTTGCAGCTCTAAAGTGAATGTCAGCTTTCAAATCCCAGTGCAATGTGTATATCTTGGTGTACATTATGTAAATGACATTGGTGTTAAACCTATGGAGCACAAGTAGGCCTCAATGCATGGATACAGTCTCATTGGAATGGTGTTGCCAGCTGGACAAATGCACAAGTATGCACATGGATTGGCATTGAAATGCCGACATCATACCCCATACATCCCCTATGTTCCATTTCTGGGAGGCATTCATACACTTCAAGGTATAAAGTAATGCTCCTGCACTGTGAAAACGTTCACAGGCAGGAATGTACAGTATTTGCAGTATACAGCTCATTACACTGCTCACCTACAGATGGGGTAAGTAAGACTGGCTAGAACCAATACAATCACCCTTGCATCATTGTGCAAGGATCCATAAATTATAGCCCACAAAGTTCTTGTACAGATAAGTATTCTATCATGCATGAACACACTCCTGAGATGCATTGTCTCTTTTACATTGTGTGCTGACAAATGCAGCCCTTGGAGAATGGGTGTACAGAAATATGTTTATGTAAAGGTCATCATTGTATTGCTACAGCTGTATACCACTGAATACAAGTCGAATTTCAGTGTATTTGCCTGCTGGTAAAATGGTGATGTGTGTTACAGTTATGTCTTGCAGGAGGTTGCCAACCACCTTCCATCCATGTATTGGCTACCTGACACTGAGTAAGTAAAATTAACAATGCGTGCTGCCTTGTGTAACTCCAGATGAGTCACGCAATGCAGAAGCATACCACCTGGACTTGCTAACCATATCACTTTTCACATATTTTTCAGAGTAAGTTTCAGCCCATTTACATGATGCAATACTAACACCAGAATTATCCTTGGACAATGGCGGTCATTACAACATTGGCGGTAAAAGCTGCTTACCGCTGTGCAGAACACCGCCAACACACCGCTGCGGAATTCCGCCACAGCTATTATGACCCACAGCACGGAATCCGCCAATATTCAGACACCCACACAAGTCCGCCAAACCAAAGGCAGTGATAAACTGGCGAACCCACTGTAACGCCAACAGAAATACGCCCACACTATCACGACCCACGAATCCACGCAGCGGTCTTTCAACCGCGGTATTCCATTGGCGGTACACGCATCTGCGCTCAAAATACACACACATCTCCAAAACACCACCACATTGGACAATTCGAAATACACACACCTGATACACATACACACACCACTCCCACACACCCAATACAATATAAAACACACATCCACATCACCCACAAACCCCTACGACCACAATTACCGAGAGAAGGCCAGAGAGAGACACCACCATCAACAATACTAGCACACAACACCATCACCCACATAACTTCCACACACCTCACACAACACACCACTACATATCAGCACACTTTTCACCCCACACACCACCCCACACATCACCCACACCACCCCATGGCACAGCAAAGACACCCCAGGTTCTCGGAGGAGGAGCTCAGGGTCATGGTGGAGGAAATTGTCCGGGTAGAGCCACAGCTATTCGGATCACAGGTGCAGAACACCTCCATTGCAAGGAAGATGGAGCTATGGCGAAGAATAGTGGACAGGGCCAACGCAGTGGGACAGGACCCAAGAAATCGGGATGACATCAGGAAGAGGTGGCTACGGGGGAAGGTGTGTTCTGTGGTCTGAAGATACCACCTAGTGGTTCAGCGGACTGGCGGCGGACCCCCACCTCCTCCCCCACAACTAACAACATGGGAGGAGCAGGTCTTGGCGATTCTGCATCCTGAGGTCCTCGCAGGAGTAGGTGGAGGAATGGACTCTGGTAGGTCAAATCTTAACTATTACATCCCCCACCCTACCTGCATGCCATCACATACCCCCAGCCTCAACCTCACCCCATCACTCCAACTCCTCACAAATGTCCCAACATAACAAACCACCCATCCCAACACCAAGCCCTGCATGCAACAACAAAGCATGGACACCCATCACTAAAACATGTCCACTGCACATACCCATACATCCCCCTAAACCATCATCACACGAGGTCCCACAAAGGAATGCAAGCACTGGGGTGCACGGTCACCCACCCATTGCACACCATGGCACACACAGATGTAATAAACATCCTTTTATACCCCTGCAGAACCACTGCCCAACGTCACCAGACAGGAGGGTCCACACATGTCCACACCACCAACAGAAGAGGCCCACAGTGATGACAGCACCTCTGTCCAACTGGATCTAGATGACCAGCCCGGCCCATCGGGGACCTCGGGACAGTCGGTTCCCATCAGACAGTCACTGCCCACTACAGAGCTACCCCCCTCTGGAAACACCAGCTCAGCACCCACCCAGCGGGCCCATACCTCTGTCCCCAGGACATGTCAATCAGCAGTGTGCCCACCACTACAGGGAACCCAGGCTAACCCACCACCCCAACAACAACTCGGACCTGGGGGCAGTGGCAGTGGGCACACGGTCCAGGGGACAGAGGCCCAGGAACACAGGGGAACTGGGAGGGCTGCTGTGCGACAGGGGGAGTACAGGCCAAGGGAACCCACTCTCCACAAGGCCCTCTCCAACATCATGGGAGCCTACCACCACTCCCAGGAGACAATGGCAACGGTACTGGCCAAGTTTCATGAGACCCAGCGCCTGCAGGAGGAATAGTATTTTGGCATTAGGGAGGAACTCAGAGCCATCAATTCCACCCTGGGCACCATCGTAGGGGTGCTGAAGGAAGTACTCAACACCAGGAGGGACACTGTGGCACTACAAGGGGCCCCTGATACTAGCATAGACGATGAACTGCCCACCACCTCCGCCGGCGCTAGTGGACAGGAGGTACTGCCATAGGACCACCACACCAGCACCCCACCCCCTGCAGATGGAGAACCACCTTGCAAATGGTCCCTGAGATCCAGCACAAAGACAGAGAACGATGCCAAGACCCCCGCCAAGAAATGAGACCACCCTGAATGTCACCCTTCTGTCCCACTTTGTCACCCTGTCCATCCTTAAACTGCCCCAGCTCCACTTCCTATGCCCATTTGGGCAATGCACTTGTGAGACTAATAGACCAGACTCTGCCATGGACATTCCTCCGCCATCACCCCTCACCATTTTGCTACCCCCTCCAATATTGAGCACTTAAATAAACACCCTTAAAGCACAAAACAATCTGAAGTCAGTCTGTGATTTTGGAATAGTGTATTAGCAATTACAGTGTCAAAAAGCTCATTCATTTGTAATGTCAACATACCTATGTCACACATTTGTAGTCCATGATGAATCAAAGCAGAAGTCACACTGTGGGACACACATCTGTGAAATCGTAAGGGAAAGTGACAACTCAGTGGCCATACACTGGGTGAAAACGACAGACAGTAGAGAGGTAGTAGTGTTAAAGTACATGCAGTAGGCATGTTTGTATTCTTACCTGTGACTCACTTGAAATATTGCTGGATCACTGAGTCTCTGTTGTCCATGTCTTCTTCTTCTGCTTCCTCGTCTTCACTGTCCACAGACTCCACAGCTGCAACAACACCGCCATCTGGACCATCCTCCTGCAGAAAAGGCACCTGTAGTCGCAAAGCCAAGTTGTGAAGCATACAGCAGGCCACGATGATCTGGCACACCTTCTTTGGTGAGTAGAATAGGGATCCACCTGTCATATGGAGGCACCTGAACCTGGCCTTCAGGAGGCCGAAGGTCCGCTCGATTATACGCCGTGTACGCCCATGTGCCTCATTGTAGCGTTCCTCTGCCCTTGTCCTGGGATTCCTCACTGGGGTCAGTAGCCATGACAGGTTGGGGTAACCAGAGTCACCTGCAAATGGCGAGGGACAACTGTTAGACACACACTAACCTGTAGGGATATCCCCAGAGCCAGGCAACCATTCCCACTGTCTTGCTTCCAGGTGCTCACCTAATAGCCACACACGGTGCCTCTGGAGTTGACCCATCACATAAGGGATGCTGCTATTCCGCAGGATGTAGGCGTCATGCACTGAGCCAGGGAACTTGGCATTAACATGGGAGATGTACTGGTCTGCCAAACATACCATCTGTACATTTGTGGAATGGTAACTCTTACGGTTTCTGTACACCTGTTCACTCCTGCAGGGGGGTATCAAAGCCACATGGGTCCCATCAATGGCACCTATGATGTTGGGGATATGTCCCAGGGCATAGAAATCACCTTTCACTGTAGGCAAATCCTCCACCTGAGGAAAAACGATGTGGCTCTGCATGTGTTTCAGCAGGGCAGACAAAACTCTGGACAACACGTTGAAAAACATAGGCTGGGACATCCCTGATGCTATGGCCACTGTTGTTTGAAATGACCCACTTGCAGGGAAATGGAGCACTGACAGCACCTGCACTTGAGGGGGGATTCCTATGGGATGGCTGATAGCTGACATCAGGCCTGGCTCCAGCTGGGTACACAGTTCCTGGATTGTGGCACGGTCAAGCCTGTAGGTGATGATCACATGTCTTTCCTCCATTGTCGAAAGGTCCACCAATGGTCAGTACAACGGAGGATGTCGCCATCTCCTCACATGTCCCAGCGGACGGTGCCTATGGTGGACAATAGAGAGCACAGAGTCAACCAACTCAGAGGTACGTACCCACAGCTTACACAGAACGCGAATCATAATCCAAAAAGTGGCCTGTATGGTGTTGAGTCTAGGCCTAGGTATGTGTGACGCAGTTAAAAATGAAGCCATGTGGGCCCCTGAAATGGCGGCTGCCTGACCTGTAAATTGGGAGAATGGGATGTGAGGTAACTGCGCTAACGTTGTACACCTTCGCGGTAGGCGGTCGAAGACCGCGGCGCAATGCTGCATTGGTTAACATTGGACCCTATGGGCCCCAGGAGCCAATGACGATGTACGCCGGTGGTGACGGTACGCACTGCTGCGGACGTGACCGCCATTTTCTATTTTTTCAATCACTCGATACCTGATCTTCGACAGGAGAGGACCTACAGTGCAAGTGCTGCTGTGACCTCTGTCTGGAAGAAACAATGGCTCGTGCGTCTGGGGAAAGGGCCCCTGCCTTCACATCGGAGGAGCTGGAGAAACTCGTGGATGGGTTCCTCCCCCAGTACACGCTACTCTACGGTCCTTCAGACAAACAGGTAAATAAACTGGGTGCATGCTGTATGGGCTATGCCTGTGTGCAGTGGGGTGGAAGGGGGGGGAGATTGCGGCATGCATGAAACGACGGTGAGTGCATGTGCCACATGGCAAGGGTAGGGATGGGGGCCAATGACTGTGACGGTGCAGTTGGTAATAAGTTTCTCTTCCCCCTGTACAATTCCTGTAGGTCAGCGCCCACCAGAAAAAAAGATATTTGGCGTGCCACCGCCAAGGACGTCTGGACCCTGGGGGTCTACCACAGACGGAGCACCCACTGCCGGAAAAGATGGGAGGACATTCACCGCTGGAGCAAGAAGACAGCGGAGGCTCAGCTAAGGATGGCCTCCCAACGTGGGAGGGGTGCCCGTCGCACCATGACCCCCCTGATGCTCAGGATCCTGGCAGTGGCGTACCCGGAGTTGGATTGGCGCTTAAGGGCATCACAGCAACCACAAGGGGGTGAGTACACTCTCATCCTGCTGATTTTGCGCACAGTGGAGGTGTCTGGGTGGGGGAGGTGGGCTGTGGGTTTCCCTAGGCCAGGGCGAGTTCCGTAGGCAAGGTCTCTCCGTAAGGCAGGCCCTGTGGCACCCTACCCCACCTCTGTAGAGTGCCAAGTACACCTAGTCATGCCCCTGTTTTATCCATGTGTGCAGATGTCGTCCATAGCCTACTAGGCCATTTCCCATGAATTGAACAGTGGAGCCCAAGAGCGCGGCGTAGTGCAGGGGGCTTCTGTGTCTGTCGTGTCCGCCAACGGTAGCGGTAATGCATGCACTCAACATGTCTTTCTTCTGTCGTCCCCCACTTTTTGTGGCCTCCCTGTTCTTGTGTGCATTTGCATCATCAGGCGGAGGAGCAGTGGCACCGGAGAACGAGGGGGCTGCATTCCACATGGCCATGGAGGGCCACACTACGGACTCGGACTTCACCAGTGGGACGGAGGGTGAGGGGAGTTCCATGGCGGGGACAGGAGTTGAGACCAGCGACACGGACTCATCCTCTGATGGGAGCTCCCTTGTGGTGGCGGCAACATCTGTGCCCCCCCCATCTACAGGTACAGCCGCCACCCCCTCTACCATCACCGCCCTCCCAGCAGCCCCTCAGCCTTTGCCCCGTGCCCGGTCACCCGGGAGGGTGGGCATCACCTTCGCCCCAGGCACCTCAGCCCCTGCCCCAGTCACCCCTGCTGCCCTCAGTGAGGAGGCCATTGACCTCCTCAGGTCCCTCACTGTTGGGCAGTCTACCATTTTGAATGCCAAACAGGGTGTCAAAAGGCAGTTGCAACAAACAAATGCATTCCTGGAGGCCATTCATTCTGGTCAGGTGGCCCTTCAGCGAGCTTTTCAGACTCTGGCCTCAGCACTGATGGCAGCCATTGTCCCTGTGTCCAGCCTCCCCCCTCCAACTTCCTCCACCCAGACCCAATCCCCTGTACCCCAGCCTATCAAAAGCACACCTACAGACCAGAATGCACACACGTCAACACACAAGGGAAGCTCAGGCAAACATAAGCACCACACATCCCACAGGCAGTCACGCACCCTCCTTCTTGTCTTTCTCCTCCCTTCCAGTCTCGTCAACACTCACACCTGCATGAACTACATCTACAGCCACTACTTCCATCACCAGCACACTCACCACCACACCCCGCTCACGGGCTGTCACCACCCCCACTACCATTCACACGGCCCGTGTCCTCTCCCAGTGTGTCTATGACACCATCTCCCAAGATACACAAACGTAGGCACACACCCAACCAACAGCCATCCACCTCATGACAGCCTCCAGCACATGCACCTTCACCCAAAGTCAGCAAATGAACACCTCCTACAACCACAACCTCTTCCTCCACTCCCAAACCCCCTCCAGCTACCAGTCCCAGTGTCTCCCAAAAACTTTTCCTGTCCAACCTTGACCTCTTTCCCAAACCTCCCCCACCCCGTCCGTCTCCTAGGTCCCTAACTAGCACCTCAGCCACAACATCTCCGGGATCAGTGTTGCCTGTAGTCACCGGAATCTGGAGTGCACCGGCCACCAGGGCAGCCAGTGTGGCATGGAGACACAGCACGGACAGTCCCCCACCTGTCAAGCATCAAAAGTTGGCCAGTGCCAGGCAGGAGAGGGGGAAGACTCCAGCCACCAAAGCTGCTCCTAGGGGTCCCAGTGGGAGTGTGGAGTCAGCTGTGACACCTTCCAAGGTGGGGAAGGGCCACAAGAAACCAGGAAAGTCTGGGAAGAGCAGCACAGCGGAGGAGACCGCCATCATCCCCGCTGCCCAGGAGGCCACACAGTCATCCCCGCTGGCCAGGAGGCCACAGCCATCATCCCTGCAGCCCAGGAGGCCACCGCTATAATCCCCGCTGGGACAGAGAGGACCCCCAGCACAAGCCCCGCTGGGACAGAGAGAACCGCCAGAGCACAAGCCCCGCTGGGCTAGAGAGGACCACCAGCACAAGCCCCGCTGGGACAGAGAAGACCGCCAGCACAAGCCCCGCTGGGCTAGAGAGGACCGCAAGCACAAGCCCCACTGGGACAGAGAGGACCGCCAGCACAAGCCCCGCTGGGACAGAGAGGACCGCCAGCAGCTGAGTCACTGCAAAGGAGCCCGCTGCTCCAAGCACTGCTGAACAGGGCACCACTGCTCCAAGCACCGCTGAACAGGGCACCGCCGCTCCAAGCACTGCTGAACAGGGCACCGCTGCTACAAGCACCGCTGAACAGGGCACCGCCATCTGAAGCACCGCTGACCCATGAGCACCAACAGCACTGACGCTACTGAGTCCGCCACGAGCAGGATGAAGCACTCTGGGCACAATGCCCCCTCCAGAAACAGTGGAGAGATACATCCACTACCTCTGTCCTTAGCAGGATGAAGTACTCTGGGCACAATGCCCCTCCAGAACCAGTGGAGAGATACATCCACTACCTCTGTCCTTAGCAGGGTGAAGCACTCTGGGCACAATGTCCCCTCCAGAACCAGTGGAGACTGTTATCCACTTCAGAGACTGTGGCTTTGCACTCCCCAGGATGGAACAGTGGGCAACCCACCCACTGTAGAGACTTGAGAGACTGTGGCTTTGTACTCCCCAGGACTGAACAGTGGAAAACCCACCCACTGTAGAGACTTGAGAGACTGTGGCTTGGCACTCCCCAGGATGGAACAGTGGGCAACCCACCCACTGCAGAGATTTGAGAGACTGTAGCTTTGCACTCCCCAGGATTGAACAGTGGGCAACCCACCCACTTGTTAGACTTGAGAGACTGTGGCTTTGCACTCCCCAGGATTGAACAGTGGGCATGTGGCCCCCTCGTGGATTTGGTGTCGTGCACTCAACCGGCTGTGTTGCCCCCCCTTTCCCTCTCCCTGAGGTGCCTGTTTTCTTGCTCTCTTATGCCCCTGCAGTGTTCTCTCCATCATGGTCGGGGATCTTGTGTGGGCCTCGCCCATACCGTGTGGGCCCAGTGTTCCACAGACTTAATTGGAGCATTACCTGGACTACTATGCTTGGTGTATATTTTGTTTATGGTGTATATATATATTTTTGCCTACTTGATTTTAATATATTACAATGGTTACACTCATTTTCTTTTGTCTTTGGATTCTTCTGGGGGGTTTGGGGGGTGTAACTATCATGTATAAATATGTATTAGTGTGTGTGTTGTCGTGGGTGAGGGTGGGGGTGTTGCGTGTGTGTGTCCCTATTTTGTCCCTCTCCCCTCCCCTGTGTCGTAGGTGCAGTACTCACAGTGGTCTTCGCCACCGGCGTTTGTGCTCCTGGTAGAGGAGCAGGAAGACTATCGCAGGGAGAATTTGGAGTTCTGGCTCCATGGTGTCCTGGTTCCTCGTGGGGTGTGTAGAGGTGAGCGTTTTCCCTTTGAAATCCTGTTTCTGCCATGTTTTTATTCCGTGGTGAATCAGCCCCAGAAAAGGTGGCGGATTGGTAGGTTGTGATACTGTGGGCATTACTTTGTCCTCTGCCTGTCTGTTGGCGGTGACAGCCAAGCTGTTTGTTTGTACCGCCGTGGCAGTCGGAGTGTTAAAGTGGCTGTCTTTGTTGGCGTTTTCCACCACGGTCGTATTTGCACATTTTTTAACGCCGGCCTGTTGGCGGTCTTACCGCCGCTTTAACACCGACCGCCAGGGTAGTAATGACCACCAAAGTGTCCAATTTGCTATCATCACGTCATCATGAGTGTGACTCTCTGTTTTGAATGATATGATTGTTATTGTATTTTAACTACATTTCCATATTGTACACATATACTGATGACACTTGACTCGTTTGCCTTGTTCAATTAGGAGATATCTGTGTCCTAAAGGTATATTGCCCTTATCTCTAGCTCAATTTTTGGTGTTGGTCTGGACTGCCACATATGATTGCATAACTATGTCAGCCTATTTTCTCAAACATTATTTACATTTATAACTAGAGCTAATATTTTGCCATTAACTCTCTAGATAACATGACAGCTGACGAAGCTAAAACCTTTCGGAAGGAACGCTATTGTCACATCTGCCATATTCACAGGACATACTGGACGATGGGAAAGGACCAAGGCATCGGGGACCTGGAAGTCTGTAAGGGTGACGAGCAACACATAATCTGGTGGGCCAAAACGTCTGGAGTTTGTCCAGTAGCAGCAGCCAGTCCAGACACATTCCATTGCAAGACCATCAACTACCTTACAGCAGTCAACCACATCGGCCAGGAGGTGCATACGAGACAGGGAATCCCTCAAATATCACATTTGAGGTAGTTGTAGAAAATTCACCAGAGGATGCATGGAATAGAACAAGAGCAGGCTAGCCTTTGGGAAATAATTTTAGCCTTGCAAGAGGCCATGGAGCGGATTTCTGCACAAACTTAAGGCTCTCCTTCTCCCTGTTTTTGCATGTTGTTTTGATTTTTTAATAGTTATTATGCATAGTGTTAGTTCAGGTTTAGTATAGGTGTAGGTGTAGTGCAGATTAGTGTTAAGTAGATATTTTCTTCTCTTAGCTAGTTGTTTTTTAAGTGAGTTATTTTATAGCAGTAATACTAAGTGGGTGCGGGCTTAATGTTCAGTGTTTTAAAAAAATCCCCCGAAAATTAAAAAGAAAAAATACAAAAAATATATATTTGTTTAGAATTAAAAGCTTAGATAATATATATTTAGGATGTAGTTGCTGTTTGTATTATACTGAATAATGCACATTAAAGGTTGTTGGAGGTTGATATTCAACTTGTCATATGTGTATAGTACTTGAGATAGATAATGATAAGGTAGTTTAGCCTAGAGTTAAGGTTGGTATAGGTTACGTAGGTGTAGTAGTTTAGATAGTTTTGATATAATTCATTATTTTCTACTTTCTCTAGTTTGACATCATTTCATATTTAAGACTGGGTACCATTGTGTATGTTGAGTTCAGTACATGATGTAGTAATTGACCATCAGTCTTTGAAGGTATACATTGCTTTGTCAGAGGCCCTAAGACAATTGTTAGTCAACATCTCATTTGAGTCAAGTATGTTCCCTTTTCCATACTGTAACCACTGTGAGTGGGTCTCATTTGGTGATTATACACACAGCACAAAACAGCACAACACAGGTAGTCTCCTACTTTAGCACCATGTGTGAAAGTAATAGAGCAGGTGTAGTTTAAGTATTTTTGTCACTACAGATTTCAGATCACTGACTACACTGGTACACACACTGGTGCCTGGCACTAACACACCCATCTTTGCCCCCAAGTAAAATTTTAATGACGAATGGTAGGAGTCCAGCAGCATATGGTTGATGAGGTTTAGGCGGGGATAGAGACCATAGTGGCCACCCTTGAAGGAGTCCATAGGTGTCTGAGCCCTAATAATGGTACAACAAAGGCTATTACTGACAGCTACACTTGGCTCCATAGTCCCTAGCTGGTGTCACTGGTATCATGATGCAGAGATAACAACATCAGCCCTCTACTTCTGACACCAGTGAAGTTGCCATGCAGCTGGGGACCATCCATAAAATCACGGAATCCCTGGAGCACAGGTTAAACTCCTACATTACAACAATGGGAGACCTCAACACAATTTTGTTGCTTTGTTGACAACCCTCTAGATCCTTGTCAGGAGTTTGCTGCCTATCTTACTGGTGAAGTCAAATGCTGGTGGGGACAGGGGAGCCCCATCTTCTACCTCAGAAGCCTCCCAGTTTATGTTGGTGATCTGCAAGATAACATTTGTTAGTGCATCTTTGCCAGTTTCCTACTGCTCCTATGTTTAACATCATGCCACCTCCATTATCATCCAGGACTGTATTGTTTGTTAGTGTACCAGTTGATCTTATCTAGTGGAAGTGTAAAATCCTAAGCCACTTGTTTGCATCTCAAGAAAAGTGAGCTAAAGTCAATTGCACATGCTGTATTTGGATATGCACCTACATTAAGTACATCCACTGCAATGGTATTATGAAGAATGTGTGTCTCCCATTGGAACATCAGGGCTGCAGTTACTTGAACAACACATACCATGAGAATGTGTATCTAATCACACAAATACTTACCAGTTATAATTTGAATGTGTGAGGCATGTGAGGCTGTTCCACTCATCCATATATATCATCCACATTTATCTAGCTCAGTGAACATGACAACATGATCATCCTAATACGATAACCTCACTGCTCACACTGAAGAGATTCTACAGCACATAAATTAGCATGGTTGTCCAAATAAACAACAGATACTCATGCCCATAGTCCTCATGAATTAGCAACATACTTGTGCAAAAGACGAGTTCAAAATACTTGATTGTCAGTAAGCAAGACATGCAAGGACTACCTGTCGGGACCCTGTGTTGACTGATAAATGTGGAATAATGCAAAACTGAGATAAGGAAAAATGTGTCCCTCTGCCCGAGAGGCCTCATATGTGTTCAGTGTGAGTGCCATACATTGCATCTATTGTACATTGTACATACAATCTTTACGTAACAGTTCAGACAACAGAACTAGAAACAATACTACACCTCCCCAGGGGGAGTGGACATGGGAGATTTATGGTCACTAAACTTTGAAAGAAATTAACCAAAGTAAGTTGTATGAAGTGCCAAGCTTAGCAATTAGTCATTGCCAAAGATAATGGACGTTTTCCAGACAGGTGTTAATTCATTCATAGCTAGTAACCAGACACCAACAATGACCCCCTTGCACAATGGGGGTCATTGTTGGTGTCGAATACCACGAATACACGAATACCACCAACGTGTGTTACATTATGCTATAGACCACCATGCCTACCTGTATGTGAGATCAAGGGGTCACCTCAAGAGATGTTAGTGAGGATAATCTGCAACATGTACCAACCCTGGCTGCCCACATGCCTGGGACCAAATCCCTCACCCTTCAACCATCCCAGTCACATGACCATCATCCTGGACATCTAGCTCACCCTAACATTTCGTAGTTCCTTATTTCACCTCTACCTGTTTTCACATATGTTGCATAGTCAGACTCCTCTTTTTATGGCTCCTGCCTGCCACCTGTGACACCATCACCCAGGATCTAATCACATGTAGACTGCAGTACATCAACGGCCTCTGTGACCTCATCTCTGCACAGCCGCAACACAAGTGGCAAACTATCATACACAGCAGCGCATGACTATTACAAAGCCTACCTTGTAGCATACACATCAGCCCTCGCCTCCTTGGAAACAATGTCCCCCCATTCCGACACACTTCCAGTTCAATATGCTCTGCAACACCTTCAAGGCGCTACACTACCTGGGCCCCACTTAGCTTGCACACCATCTATGATTCCAACAATCATGGACGTATGCTGTGCATCCATTGCATTAACCCCCTGTTCTGCTTTTATGCAGACTGAGAGGGAACAAAAGAAAATGAATGCAAAGAATGCAGCACTCTTAGTCTGAGTAATGAATTTATTTAGGCACTTCCCAAGTTACACGAAGATAATAACGTGAGCAACACACATGCAACTCTTAAAATAATCACAGCAGTAAAATAATAATGATCCAGGAAAATGCAATACATCAACAGTCAATACAATATATATATATATATATATATATGTATATACATATATATATATATATAAATACATATAGTGACTGCGTAGTCATGCATGCACAAAGAAAAGGTAGAAATAAGATTTAAAAATGCATCACTATGGGCCTTGTCTCCAACATCATCCCTTGTGTGCCAACTTCAGGCAGTGGAACCCTGGACAACCGAGACAAAAGAGAAACACCCTGAGGAGATAACTCTCTGGGCAAAGCATCCATTCTCAGAGATGAGTTGCTTCTTCTCCGAGTTGTCAAGCTTCCCCCACCTTATATATTTTAAACAAATTTAAGAGGAAGGTTCTAGAAATCCCCCTCCCTTTGAGTAAGTTGTGAAATTCAAGCACTCGTCATACCAGGTCAGTGTTGAAAAAACACAATCGAAACTGGCCGGATCTCCTGATGTACTTCCAAGACCGAGCGGTACCCTTCTCTACCATAACCATTCTCAGCCTGGTGCATCCTTATCTATATTCCTCTCCCATGTTATGTTCCCTTCCCTGGTGGGAAAAGGTGAAAACATTTTAACAGCTGTGTGCAGATAAATACCTGGACCACCAATGTGACTGTGTTTGAAGCTAGGCTAAGCAAAAAATTGAGTCAGTGGCTGCTGGAAATGGCCTTTCCGCAGGGTCACCCCCAAACATTTTGCCTTCCTCCTTCTCTTTTTCTGACCTAATTTTTGCTGGCTTTAGGACTCTGCACACTTTACCACTGCCAATCAGTGCTAAGGTACATATGCTCTCTCCTTAAAACATGGTGATATTGGCTCATACCCAATTGGCTTATTTAATTTACTTGTAAGTACCTAGTCAAGTGTACTACATGTGCCTGTAGATTAAATGCTACTAGTGGGCTGCAGCACTGGTTGTGCCACCCACATAAGTAGCCCCCTAACCATGTCTCAGGCCTGCCACTGCAGTGCCTGTGTGTGCAGTTTCACTGCCACTTCGATTTGGCATTTAAAAGTACTTGCCAAGCCTTAAACTCCCCTTTTTCTTACATATGTCACCCCTAAGGTAGGCCCTAAGTAGCCTATAGCGCAGGGTGCTATGTAGGTAAAAGGCAGGACATGAACATGTGTGTTCTATATGACCTGGTAGTGTAAAACTCCTTAATTCGTCTTTACACTGCTGTGAGGCCTGCTCCTTTAATAGGATAGCATTAAGGCTACCCTCATATACCGCTTGAGTGGTAGATCCTAATCTGAAAGGAAAAGCCAGGTCATATTTAGTATGGCCGGAATGGTGATACAAAATCCTGCTTAATGGTGAAGTTGGATTTTATATTACTATTTCAGAAATGCTACCTTCAGAAAGTGAGCATTTCTCTACACTTAGGGGGTCATTCTGACCCTGGCGGTCATGGACCGCCAGGGCCAACGACTGCGGAAGCACCGCCAACAGGCTGGCGGTGCTTCCGGGGGCATTCTGACCGCGGCGGTAAAGCCGCGGTCAGAAAAGGGAAGCCGGCGGTTTCCCACCGGCTTCCCGCTGCCCCAGGGAATCCTCCACGGCGGCGCTGCAAGCAGCGCCGCCATGGGGATTCCGACCCCCTTCCCGCCAGCCTGGTTCTGGCGGTTCTCACCGCCAGAACCTGGCTGGCGGGAACGGGTGTTGTGGGGCCCCTGGGGGCCCCTGCAGTGCCCATGCCACTGGCATGGGCACTGCAGGGGCCCCCTAACAGGGCCCCACATTGATTTTCAGTGTCTGCGTGGCAGACACTGAAAATCGCGACGGGTGCTACTGCACCCGTCGCACACCAGCAACTCCGCCGGCTCCATTCGGAGCCGGCTTCCTCGTTGCTGGTGCTTTCCCACTGGGCGGACGGGTGGCCTTTTGGCGGTCGCCTGCCAGCCCAGCGGGAAAGTCAGAATGACCGCCGCGGTCTTTTGACCGCGGTACGGTCTTCTGGCGGTTCCCGCCAGGCCGGCGGCTTCCGCCGCCGGCGGGGGTCAGAATGACCCCCTTAAATCCTTCTGTGCCTTCCAATCCACGTCTGGCTAGGTTTTGTTGACAGCTCCCTTGTGCATTCACTCAGACAACCCTAAACACAGGATGCCTAGCACACTTGCACATATCTGCATATTGCATGGTCTTCCTGGGCTGGGAGGGTGGAGGGCCTGACACTTACATGTCAAAAGACAGTAGCCTGCCCTCACACAAAGGACTGCCACACCCCTACTGGGACCCTGGCAGACATGATGGAACTGAAAGGGGACCTTGTGCACTTCTAAGCCACTCTATGAAATCTCCACCACTTCAAAGGCACTTTTGGGTAATTAAGCAGGGTCTCTGACCCTACCATCTTAGTCACTTCTTGACAAGACACTCTTGTCACAGACACTTCCTGGAGAAGAGGACCTGAACCAGAACCTGCAACCTGCCAAGAAGAACTGCCTGGCTGCCCAAAGGACTCACCTGACTGCTTTCTGTGAAGGACTGCTGCCTTGCTGCTGCCCTGCTGCCTTCTTGCTCTCTGGCTGTGCTGAGAAGTGCTCTCCAAGGGCTTGGATAGAGCTTGCCTCCTGTTCACTGAAGTCTCAGGACCAAAAAGACTTCATCCCTGCAAGAAAAACTCCTTGTGCTGTGAAAATTGACGCACAGTGGCCCATATTTATACTTTTTGACGCTAAACTGCGCTAACGCAGTTTAGCGTAAAAAAATTTTGCGCCGTCTAACGCCATTCTGAAGCGCCATGCGGGCGCCGTATTTATGGAATGGCGTTAGCCGGCGCTAGCAGACCGGCGCTGCCTGGTGTGCGTGGAAAAAAACCACGTAGACCAGGCAGCGCCGGCGTAGGGGGAAAATGGCGTTAGGGCGTCTTAAAATGGGGTAAGTCAGGTTGAGGCAAAAAAATCGCCTCAACCCGATTTGCGCCATTATTTTCGACGCCCAGACGCCATTTAAATGACTCCTGTCTTAGTAAAGACAGGAGTCATGCCCCCTTGCCCAATGGCCATGCCCAGGGGACTTATGTCCCCTGGGCATGGTCATTGGGCATAGTGGCATGTAGGGGGGCACAAATAAGGCCCCCCTATGCCACCCCAAAAAAATTAAAAAATATAAAAAATTATACTTACCTGAACTTACCTGAATGTCCCTGGGGTGGGTCCCTCCATCCTTGGGTGTCCTCCTGGGGTGGGCAGGGGTGGCAGGGGGGGTCCCTGGGGGCAGGGGAGGGCACCTGTGGGCTCATTTTGAGCCCACAGGCCCCTTAACGCCTACCCTGACCCAGGCGTTAAATAGTGGCGCAAATGCGGGGTTTTTTGACCCGCCACCTCCCGGGCGTGACTTTTGCCCGGGAGTATAAATACGACGCATTTGCGTCGCCGTCATTTTTTTAGACGGGAACGCCTTCCTTGCATCTCATTAACGCAAGGAAGGCGTTCAAGCAAAAAAATGACGCTATTTGCCCATACTTTGGCGCTAGACGCGTCTAACGCCAAAGTATAAATATGGCGTTAGTTTTGCACCGAATTTGCGTCGAAAAAAACGACGCTAATTCGGCGCAAACGGAGTATAAATACGGGCCAGTGTGCCAGAAATGATTCACAGCCTGCATTGCGGTGAAAAATTCACAGCACACTGAACTGGAACGACGCAGCCCGACTTTGCAATGAGAAGATCGACGTAGTGCCAGCGTAGCAACCGGAAATTCAAAGCACGGCCCACTGGATTGACATACAGCTGAGCCGGAATGACGCAGCACAACTTCCATAGAGGAAAAGCCGCAGCGCCTGCCGTGTGGTAGAAGTTTTCATGCATCTCCCACCGGATCAGAGCAGCCCCTGTGGCTTAGTCCTGTCAGAATTCCACGCATCATCCCCGGGGTGTCCGAAAACCCCACGGCACGAAGAGGATCCAAAACTCGGCGCCGGAAATTGACGCAAAGCCTTCCCTGCGTGAAAAATAAAGGGCGCATTGCCATGTGCAGCCCGAGAAATCGACGCACACCTCCCTGTTTTCCATGCATCTCCTCCTCTGTGGTTCTTTGCGGAGATTGTGAACGTAAACCAGGTACTTTGTGCTTGCAAGAGACATTTGTCGCTTTTAAAAGACTAAAAACACTTTATATCATTTTTACAGTAATATTTCAACATATACTTATTGCATCTTAATCGTTCTGACCTGCATTTATCCAGATAAATATTATATATTTTTCTCAACACTGTGTGGTGTTCTATTTTGTTATTGCATGATTTATTGCACAAATACTTTGCACATTGCCTTCTAAGTTAAGCCTGACTGCTCAGTGCCAAGCTACCAGAGGGTGGGCACAGGATCATTTGGATTGTGTGTGACTTACCCTGACTAGAGTTAGGGTTCTTGCTTGGATAGGGGGGTAACCTGACTTCCAACCAAAGACCCCCTTTCTAACAGTGGCCAAGATGGAGCCGGTGGTTAAATACAGATAGCATTACACCCCCACCCCCAATATCCGTATGAGCAACACATGAGGTAGGGTGATCTCTTACCTGGCAGCCAACACCTGTAAAAACCTCTCCCAGCAGATCAGGACAACTGCATGCAATATGGTTTAGTACTAGTGACTGTACACCTGGCTCTTCAGGTGACCCTACTTGGAGAGCTGGCATATACTCAGCACTGGGATACCCACTCAGTGAGAAGTTAAACCTTCCAGCAAAACACATTACTTTACATTACATTACATTTTTGGCTGCCTACACCCAAGCCAAGCACACTTGCTTCATGATGCCAAGAGGCCGGCATTGGCACTGACACTGACATTTCAGCACAGTTTCCAATGTCCATGCATGATATGCTGTTCCAGTCACATGGTTTTGCTTTGTATTGTGGGACTTGTAATACTAGTCTTGCATGTTGTAGAATAGACCACAAGGCCCACGATTAAATGGACAACCTGGAATGGGCCAGCCCATCACACGTAGATCAGATAAGCTTGACAGGGCTGGACATAAACATATGTGACTGGGCAATTAATTCACAGTTATGTGATACATGAAATCATCTGTGGGACATTCCCCAGCTTTCACATTCACACAGCACAATGCAGAAAAATGTCTTGCTGTGCTTCCCTGCTTGACAGTTTTAACCATATGATTCCTTGTTTGCACTTACTCTATAGTTCTTCCTGATCCTCCACCATTGCATCCTCCTGTCTGACATCTCTTGACACAAACTCTGTTGGGATGGATGAGGCCACCTGCTCCTCCAATTGGTCTAACTCCTCCTGGACATCAGGTCTTCCGCCAGTTCTCATGGCTGCCCTTATGTGCTTGACCATTTTCTCTTTGGTCCTGTGCTTATAGTCATGCCACCTCTTCTTCAACTCCAGCAATGTCCTTTTTGTCTGCCATACATTGTTGACTTTATCCAGTATGGATCATCAAATGGCCTCCTTCTTCCCTCTTGGCAATTTGAAGTTGACAAAGAGAAGATGTTCATTATTTGTCACAAAAGATATTAATATTTGGTTCTCATCTCTATTAAAATTGGACTTCCTCTTCCTTCTCCCTAAGCCTGTTTTATGGTCATCTAGGCCGGGGTTGAGGTTACTGCCCTCCTGCCTGGTAGATGATGTTCCCTGCAGTTTTGTAAGTAATTTTAGGTCTGCTGTTCTGTGTATTAAAATCCGTTGTTTTTATTGACGCTTACTGCCACGCAATGCACTCCTAAGTGACGCATTGCTGATTTGTGGTGCTTAAAAGTGCTGTACGACATGCAAATTAGCTTTGATTCGCATAGGTGGTGTTAGACTTGGCATCCTTGGCGTGGTCTCCCCTAACTTTTTGCCTCTGATTCCCAGGTTGCTGATGTTTTTGCTGTTGTTGATACTCTTGGCTCTTTACCACTGCTACCCAGTGCTAAAGTGCAAGTTCTCCTATGTAGAATGTATGTGTAATTGACTTTCCATGATTGGCATATATAATTTACTAGTATGTCCCTATTACAGTGCACCAGAGGTGCCCAGGGCCTGTAAATCAAATGCTACTAATGGGCCTGCTGCACTGGTTGTGCCACTCACATGAGTAGCCCTGTAAACATGGCTCAGACCTGCCATTGCAGTATCTGTGTGTGCAGTTTTAAACTGCCAATTCAACATGAGGACTAAACTTTCCCTTTTTATACATGTAAGGCACCCCTAAGGTAGGCCCTAGATAGCTCAATGGGCAGGGTGCAGTATATGTTAAAGGTGGGACATGTACTTATGTGTTTTACATGTCCTGATAGTGAAATACTGCCAAATGTCACTGTTGGAAGGCCTATCTCTCTCATAGGTTAACATGGGGGCTGCCTTTAAATATTATTAAAGTAAAGAGTCCTTTTGGGAGCAGATGGAAAACTGGAGTTTAGGGTCTCTGAACTCAAAATTTAAAAATACATCTTTTAGTAAAGTTTGTTTTTCGATTGTGTGTTTGAAAATGACACTTTTAGAAAGTAGGCATTTTCCTGCTGAAACCATTCTGTGACTCTGCTGTTTATGGATTCCCTTTCTGGGTCAGTTTGACAGTTGGGCTGTTTGCACCTCTCCTCTAGACAGTGACACAAAGTGAGCAGGGGTGCAGCCTGCATATTCTGATGAGCCATCTGTGCTGGGAGGGATGGGAGGAGTGGTCACTTACACCTGAAGGGGCTGTGCCTGCCCTCACACAATGCAGTCTCCAACCCCCTGGTGTGTGTCTGGGACCTAGCCTGGGCAAGGCAGGGTCTTGAAAACAACAGATACTTCTCTTTGAAGCAGACCTACTTCAAAGCAGAAAGGGGTATAAAAAGAGCCCCCCCAAAAAAACAGAAAATTAGATCACTTCTGTAATCAAGAGGAACCTCTGTTGAGGAAAAGAGCTGAAGAGCCGAGGAGAAGTCCTGCCCCTGCCTGTGACTGTGCTTTGTTGGGCTATCCTGCAGTTTCTGCTTCTGCCTGTGAAAGGGGACGAAGACTGGACTTTGTTGAACATTCCTGCTTGAGAAGAATCTCCAAGGGCTTGAACTGAGCTTGCCTCCTGTTGTTGATGTCTCAGGACCATCACTTACTACCCCTGCCAGCACCTGGACTCTCTGCTGAGACTCCTGTCCTGCCAAGTGGTGCCCTATCCAGTTCATGGGCCCTTGAAAGGTGAAGTTGACCGACAAGAACTGAAAACCCACGCACAGATCACCGTGCAGGGACATTTTCGACGCACCTTCTGTGACACAGCTAATAAACAATGCGCTGCCTGCTTCACGGCTGAAATTAACGCTCAACCTGCAACACAGCTGCAGAAAAGACGCGCAACACCTGCTAATTTAGGCTGATAATGATACCCTCGCAGCATGGTTTTGTGATAGTGTGCAACCAGATTTTCAATGCAACATCGCTGGGTGCAGAAAACCAACACAAAGTCTGCCGGACTCGAGGTGCCCATCCGGATCGAAGCATTGCTCTCTAGTGGGAAAGAAGAAATGACGCACGCCGACCCGACAGGAGGAGGAATGGTGCATGGCCTCACTTGCAAGTGAGAAATCAACACATATCTGGCCTTTTTCGAAGCACACTCACCTGTGTTGCTTTATTTTGATGCTACCCAGGCACTTTTGTGAAAAAACAGCATTCTCACTGTTTTCTAAGGATTAAGACTCTTAGGTCCTCATTACGACCCTGGCGGTGAGTAATAAAGTAGCAGTAATTCCGCCAACAGGCTGGCAGTAAGTACCACCAAATTATGACCGTGGCAGTGACAACTCCAATTGACAGCCAATGTACCATACCAACTGCCAGGGCGGAAACAACACTCACCATGGCGGTAGCCATCAACAGCAAGGCAGAAGACAAAGTACCACCTACCATATCATGTCACACAAATCCACCACCTTTTGCGCTGCAGTACCAACACCATCAGAAGCCTGGCGGAAACAGAGCACAGAAGAGAAAGGGCTCACCATCGGAGACACAGGGAAGAACAACGCTGCCATGGAACCCGAACTGCAAGTCTTCCTGATGATGTTCTGTTGTTATGTTATGCTCCACCTGGAACACCAAAGCCGATGAAGACGATGATGGTGAGTATAGCTGCCTAGCACACAAGGGAGGGTGGGAGGAAAACGAGAGTGACACACACACACTCACAACACACACCATTCACACACACACCATACACACAACCAGCTGCAGACTTAAACCAATGGCACACAACACACAGCAGAATAACATAAGGACCAGAGTACGGATGTACAGAAAATGTATTAGCATAGCAAAACCCATCACACAAACCAAATATATACAAATGTTCACAAGGGGCCAATGCCCAGTCCAAAGTCATAACGGGACACAAGGCCACAGGGCACAGTCCAAGGCCCAACTTGTGTCCTGCATCATCCGTAGGGAACACTGCAGGGGCATCATTTTGCAAGTGGGCAGGCACCTCAGGGGGATGGTGAACACCTCAGCCAAATACGGGAACTTCCCCACTGGTTCTGGAGGGGGCTCCATGCCCATGTCCCATTGCTGGGGACTGCAAGGTCACAGTCTCTGAGCTGGGGACCATGCCCCCTGGTTCTGGAGGGGGCCCAATACCCATGTCCCATTTCTGGGGAGTGCAAGGTCACAGTCTCTGGGCTGGGGAACATGTCCACTGGTTCTGGAGGGGGGCCCTTCTGCAGCAGTCCCTGGAGGGTGGCCTACATGTTCTCCACTGGTGGTGATGGCTGCACTGCCTCATCTGGATGTGAGGGCTGCACTTTGGCAACAGGTGACGGTGCCTTCTGGGCAGCCTCTGCTGGGGGTGTTAGCTGCACTGCCTCAGCTGGTGGTGAGGGCTGCTCTGTGGCAACAGGTGGTGGTGCATCCTGGCCTGCTTCTGCTGGCGGTGATAGCTGCACTGCCTCAGCTGGTGGTGAGGGCTGCTCTGTGGCAAAAGGTAATGGTGCCTCCTGGCCTGCCTCTGCTGGCGGTGAGGGCTCCCTGCCCACAGGTGGTGGCGTGGTGGTGGTGGTTTCACCCTCCCAGGCTCTGATGGAGATGAGGGCTTCATTCCCTCCATGGCAGGGGGTGCGGCCACCTTCCCTTTCCTTGCTTTTTGTGTTTTGGGCTCCTTCCCATTCCTGGCTGTTTATGTTGTGGCCTCCTTACCCTTCCTGGCTGTTTGTGTTATGGGCCCCTTCCCCGACCTGGCTTTTTGTGTTGTGGGCTCCTTCCCTTTCCTGGTTGTTTGTGTTGTGGGCTCCTTCCCCTTCCTGGCTGTTTGTGTTGTGGGCTCCTTCCCCTTCCTGGCTGTAGGTGTTGTGGGCTCCTTCCCCTTCCTGGCTGTTTGTGTTGTGGGCTCCTTCCCCTTTCGGGCTGTAGGTGTTGTGGGCTCCTTCCCCTTCCTGGCTGTAGGTGTTGTGGGCTTCTTCCCCTTTCTGGCTGTTGGAATGGAATCCCTCACAGTTCTCCCTCCATGACTAGGAGGTGCCTCCACTGTCTCTGTGGACTGTTTGGCTGAGGTGCTGGGCTGACTGGTTGGTACCCTGGTTCTATGAGCAGGACAGGGGGAGGGGGAAAGAAGAGGTCAAGTTGTGCTAGGAAAAGCTTCTTAGGGATGGTTGGGGGAGGAGGGATGGGAGTGGAGGTTGAGGGAGAGGTTGTTGAAGGTGTAAGCCTGCTAGACTTGCGTGCAGGTGCATGGGCAGTGTGCATGTGTGAGGTGGATGGCTGTTGGGTGTCTGAGTGCTTGTGTTTGGGTCCTTTAGGAGGGGGACAGACATGGTGGGAGAGGACACAGGGAACAAGTGGATGGGTGTTGTGGAGGTGTCTGCTAGTGAGGTGTGTGTGCTGATTGGTGTGATGATGCTGGTGGTGAATGTTGAGGCAGTGCATGCAGGTGTGAGTGTGGACGTGACTATGAGGGAGGTGAAGGAGGCGGGGGAGGAGGAGACAGTGGAGGTAGTGGATATGGTTGTATCTGCAACTGTCTGGTGTTTGCGTGGGTGCTTGTGGGATGAAGTGTGGTGCTTGTGTCTGCCTGTGCCACTCTTGGGTGTTGTCTTATGTGCATGCCCGTCAGAATGTGAGCCTGGGATGAGGTTGGAGAGAATGGGACTGGGAAATTATAGTTAGAGGGGACACGGTAGAAACAGGGACAATGGCTGGCATCAGAGAGGAGGCCAGAGCCTGAATCGATCTCTGTTGGGTCATCAATCCACTGTGAATGCCCCCGTAATGCATTAAATTTCGGCATCTGGGATGCCAGCCCCTGGATGACATTCACAATGGTTGATTGCCCTACAGAGATGGATCTCAGGAGGTCAATAGCCTTCTCACTCAGGGCAGCAGCGCTCACTGGGGTCTGAGGTGCCTGGGGTGAAGGAGATGCCCACCCTCCTGGGTGAGCGGGCACGGGCAACTCGCTGAGGGGGTACTGAGAGGGCGGTGCTGGTACGGTGTTGGCGGCTGTACTTGAAGCTGGGGTGGTCACAGAGGTGTCTGCCACCACCAGGGAGCTTCCATCGGAGGAGGTATCTGAGTCTGTGTTGTCTCCTCCAGTCTCCGCCGTGGTGCTCCCCTCGCCCTCCGTCCCACTGGTTCCCTCATTGATGGTGGAGTCTGCCTCCTGGGTCCTGTGGGATACAACTCCCTTCGTCGACGTCCCTTCGTCGACGGTGCCCCTGCTCCTCCACCAGATGATGCTAATACACACAAGGACGGAATAAGAAAACAAGAAAGAGAGGGAGACAAAGGATACACTGGGTCAATGACTGCACCAACACCACTATTAGCATGCACATCACCATCACACACAGGGAACATGCTTAAGCGCTATGCATTGCACTACCAGTGATATGGCTAGTCTCTAAGGCAAGATGAGGATCACACACTGCCAACTGACAGCACTCCTGGGACCCATATTGCCCTGGCTGAGATGGACTGCTAACAAGCTAGGTTACCTGCTAACAAGCTAGGTTACCTGTATTTGTCATACACCCATTACCCTTCAGTTGACCCATGCTGCAATGTCTGGCCCGGCCGTAGGGGCACCCACTAACATACATCCAACACCCGGATACCACCCCTCCAGCCAAAATATGTAATGATACTCACTGTACTCACACCCTTGTGGCTGCTGTGATTCCCTCAAGCACACATCCAGCTCAGGGTAGGCTACCTTCAGTATGCAGGCCATTGGGGGGTCAAGCTCTGACGGGCACCCCTTCCTCATTGGGAGGCCATCCCCAGCTGGGCTTCTGCGATCTTCTGTGACCAGCATCTCAGGTCCTCCCACCGTTTCTGACAGTAGGTGCTCCGCCTGCCATATACCCCCAGGGCCTGCACGTCCTTGGCGATGGCACACCATATTCCCTTCTTTTGATGGGTGCTGACCTGCAGAGGCAATACAGACAGGAGAACACCATTAGACAATTAATCCAGTCTGTCACCGAAATGGCCCACCATACCCATTTCTATCACCATTGCACACACATAGCCCAGCACACACCATGTACACCGCCACTAGACATTTACCCCCACCCCCCTTACATGATACTTGCACACTCAGCTCCATGCATCCTTCCCACATGCTTTGTGCCTCAAACGTACTCTCCTGTTGGTCTGGAGGCCCATACAGCTGTCTGTACTGGGGTAGGACCCCATCCACCAGTTGCTCCAACCCCTCAGAAGCGAAGGCTGGCGCACTTTCCCGAGTCACACGGGCCATGGTAGGTTCCAGACACAGGTCACAGCAGCACACGCAATGTAGGTGTTCACCTCTTGAAGAACAGGAAACAAGTGAGGAATTAGATAGAAAATGGAGGTCACGTCCACGGCAGTGTACACCGTCACCACCGGCGTAGATCCCCATTGGCCACTGTACTTCATAGAGCCCCATATTATCCAATGAGGAATTGCATGGCGGTGCAAGACCGCCTTCCGCCATAACGGCCAAAGTCGGTGGAATTACCTAACTTCCACCTATCCCTCCATACAGGACAGGCAGTCGCTATTTCAGGGGGGGGGAGAGGCCTATCACAATTACTGCGTCACAGATTAGATTGCAACATACTTCACCATTTACTCTGTCCCAATACATAAGTGCACCATGTGGATTGCAGTTGTGGTTTTGTTGTTCCAATTGTGACACGCTACTCACTCTTGCTGTAGATGAATAGGAGGTGGAGACATACTCCAGTGTACAGACCTCTGGTGGACTTGGCTACAGTGGAGGACAGGCACATAATACTCACCTATAGACTGAACAGGGCCACAATCACAGAGCTGTGTGCCCAGTTGGAGTCTGACCAGATATCAGCTATCCATCATCCCACTGGTATCCCCGCTCTTGTGCAAGATCTATCAGAGCTTCATTTCCTGTCAACTGGTTCTTTCCAAGTGATAGTGGGCTTGGCAGCAGGAATGTCACAGCCAGTGTTCTTAATAGTGCTGGCAAGGGTTTTGTCTGCCTTGGTCAAACACATGTGCAGCTACATCGCTTTCCCCCAAGTGGAAGATTTGGCCACTGTGAAGGCTGTATTCTATGCAATGGGACATATACCAAATATTATTGGGGCAATTGATGGAACACATATTGCATTTGTCCCCCCGGCACAATGAACATGTATTCAGGAATCAGGAGAGTTTCCACTCAATGAATGTGCAGATGGTCTGCCTGGCGGACCAGTACATCTCCCACATCAGTGCTAAGTATCCTGGGTTGGTGCATGATGCCTTTGTTCTGAGGAATAGTAGCACCCCAAATGTGATTGGCCAACTACAAAGGCAGAGGGTGTGGCTAATAGGTGAGCCTTGGTCCCCACTACTGTATGTTAGTGTATGCCTCTGGTGTCAAACCCATAGGATTGTGTGCGGCTAAATGTTGTCCCTCAATACTTTCAGGTGACTCTGGCTACCCAAACCTATTGTGGCTGCTGACCCCTGTGAGGAATGCCAGGGCAAGGGCTGAAGAACATTATAATGAGGCACATGGTTGAACCAAACGGGTCATCGAGAGGACCTTCGGCCTCCTGAAGACCAGGTTCAGGTGCCTCCATCTGACAGGTGGATCCCTGTGCTACTCACCGAGAAGATCTGCTAGATAGTAGTGACATGCTGCATGTTGCACAACCTGGCCCTCAGACAGAATGTACCTTTTCTGCAGGAGGAGGAGACTGGAGATGCCCCTGTGGCAGAAGTAGACCCTGATGACAGTGAGGATGAAGAGCCTGAGGATGAGGACAACAGAACATCAGCTTTCCACCAGTACTTCCAATGAAACACAGGTGAGACAGTGTAACTTAACATTTCCATGACTGTTGGTGTATTCGTGTGGCTGTGACATGATGGCATTCACTTCCTTTTAACTCTACTTGCTGTCACCTATGGTTTGTCATTTTGCAGATGTTGATGATATAACAACTGTGTACTGATGTGCTGACTACATCCAGCTACAGCTCATTATTTCTATGTTCTCACAATGTACAGAACATTTGCAATGGATGAAACAGTTTCCATCAATACACATTTTCAACACATGACATACAAGTAGTTGAGTTGTGTCCAAGGGTGTGTATTGTAGTGCTAAGAAATTGAGGGGAAAGTGCATTGGAATGGGGTGATGATGGAGGAAAGTCCAGGATATGGTTCCAGTCTGTTTGTAGCCCAGGTCCAGTGTCCAAGGGGCCATAGGAAGGAGACCAACAGCTGTTCAAAGTGGACAAGGTGACAGTGTAGGACATAAGGGGGACAATCAGGAGAGTTAAATTTCCTGGCAGTGGTCCTAGCAAGTGTCTCTTGCTTCTGTCTGGGTCACAGGGAACGTATGCGGGATGATTCACCTTCTACAGGAGGAGGAGTGCTGGTGGCCTGTGGGTCTTGTGGCAGGGCATCCTGCCCACTAGCGGCAGTAGAAATGGAGGGCTGGTCGATGGACTGCCTAGTGGTAGGGGCCCACTGGTGTGCTGATGCCTCCCTCATGAAGTTGGCCATGTCTGTCAGCACCCCTGCTATGGAGTTCAGGGTGGTGTTAATGGGCTGCAAGTCTTCTCTGATACTGTCCTTCCTGCAGCCGCCTGTTCTCCTGCATGTTGTATAGGATCTGGCCCATTGTGTCCTGGGAATGTTGGTAGGCTCCCAGGATCTCAGAGAGTGCCTCCTGTAGAGTCGTTTCCCTGCTCCTGTCCTCCCCATGTTGCACAGCAGTCCTCCCAGTGTCCCTTTTGGCCTGTGATTCTGTCCCCTGAATGGTGTACCCACTGCCACTAACCCCAGGTCCCTGAATGTCTTGGGGGTGAGGTGTGGCCTGGGGTCCCTGTATAGGTGGGCACACTGCTGATTGACGTCCCCTGGAGACAGAGGTGTGGGGACACTGGGTAGGTGTGTGGTGTTGGATCCTGATGGGGGAGGCTCTGTGGTGGTCTGTGACTGGGCTTGGGTGACCGACTATCCAGTGGTCCCTGTTGGGCCAGGTAGGTCACCCAGATCCAGAAGTCCAGAGTTACTGTCATCACTGGGGGCATCTTCTGTTGAGGGACTGGATAGTTGTGGCACCTCCTCTCCACTGACATTTGCTGGGGTACCTGTGGGCATGTATTATGCTTCATGTGTATGACATATTGTACATCCCTGACTTTCCCTCTATGGTTGCTGTTGCCCTGCCACCTTCTGTCTGCGTAGTGATGTATTGTGGGATTGTTAATTTCCCTATGCTCTGGGTGTCCATGCAGGGCTAGGAGGGCTGTCCATGCATTGGTATAGCATGTAGGGGTTGGCATTGGGGTTAGTCATATGTGTAGGTGCAGTGCGCGGGAATGGAGTGGTGTGATGGGATTGAGGTTGAGGGTGTGAGATGGCATGCAGGTATGGGGGGGTGATAGGTAGTAAATGTTGACTTACCAGTGTCCAGTCCTCTGGCTACTCCAGCGAGTCCCTCAGGATACAGTAATGCCAGTACTTGCTCCTCCAATGCTGTGAGCTGCTGGGGAGGAGGTGAGGGACCACCGATGGTTCTCTGAATGGCAAGGTGGTGCCTTGATGCTATGGAACACACCTTCCCCCGTAGGTTGTTCCACCTCTTCCCAATGTCGTCCCTTGTTTTTGGGTGCTGTCCCACGGTGTTCACATTGTCCACGATTCTCCGCCATAGCTCCATCTTCCAAGCAATGGAAATCTGCTGTACCTGTGCTCCAAACAGCTGTGGCTCTACCCTGACAATTTCCTCCACCATGACCCTTAACTCCTCCTCAGTGAAACCGGGGTACCTTTGTAGGGCCATGGCTGTTGTATGTTGTGTGTTGGTTAGAGTGTGTTGAGTAATGTAGTGGGGTGTGTGATGTGGGGTGCATGAGGGATGTATGGGTTTAAGTGGTGTGTGTGTAGTTGTCCCTTTGATGTCAATGGCTAACTCTTGCAGTCTTTTGGTGTTAGCAAAGGGTTGTGGGTAGTGTGGGTGTGTGTTTTATAGTGGTGTGGATGTGTGAATGTGGTGTGTGTATGAACGTCAGGTGTGTGTTTTTAGTAAATGTAGTGTTGTTTTGTTTGTGGGTGTCCATTCTGAGCGCAGCGGTGTGCACTACCAATAGTTTAGAGCCATTGAATGTCCACTGTGGTGATTTTTGTGTCATAATGTGGTGGACGTTGTTTTGTTGGCGAAACGGTAAGGATGTTGGTACTAACAGTTTACCACTGACCTTTGAGCTGGCGGATTTGTGTGTGTGGCAGTATTCTGTCAGATTGGTGTGTGTTTGTCATAATATTGAGAACGGATATCCGCCACTGCGGCGGTATGTTGGCGGCCATCAGCGTGGCGGTATTTACCACCAATGTCATAATGAGGCCCTTATTCTTTTGAAAATTGATAACTAGAGTTGTGTATGTTGGATTTTTAACGTTTTGGTCTTGTTTTGTTTAGATAAATATTACCTATTTTTCTAAACCTGTGTTGTGTCCTTTTGTAGTGGTTTCATTGAATTACTGTGTGTGTTGGTAAAAATAATTTACACATTGCTTCTGAAGTTAAGCCTGTGTGCTCGTGCCAAGTTACCAAGGAGGGTGCAGTGGTTATCCAAGGGTGATTCTCCTTTACCCTGACTAGAGTGAGGGTCCTTGCTTGCACAGGGGGTAACCTGACTGCCAACCAAAGACCCCATTTCTAACAGGTGGCAGTTGCATTACAACAAATTGCATCATTCTTCACAAAGCTGAGTCAGAATTTTTGACACACCTTCAGAGCTTGAAACATGGTGCACCATACAATAAATATGGTGCATCCATGTTTCAAGAAAATGCAGCAACATGGCACGTGGTGTTAAATAAATATGTCTCTAAGTCCGCTCACAGTGGGTGGGAGCATGAAAAATGTTCCCGCCTGCTGGGGATAGACTTTTCATATGTACCCCTGCCCATCGTGAAGCTGGCAGTGAAGCAGATGGAAACACTGCTCCCACCCCTAGGGAACAGCATTTTTAGCTCCCACTAGAGGCAGGGAGCTGGCTGGAACTTGGGGTGCAATGCGGCTCCATTATGCCCCTCCAAAAAAAGCAGTGGATGCCGTGGGCGGGCTACCGGGTCCCCACCATTTTCTGATTGGGCCCCAGGGTATGGGGTGGCCAATATTGGCCTTGGGAAGGGGGGCTGCATGCCCCTACCACTTTCCTATGAAGGCCAGGCCTTTGGAAATGAGGTCCCCAGGCTTATATCAGACTGGGGAGGGGGGCTGTGAAGCCTGAGGGGGATTGGCAGCAGGACCTGGCTGCAAGCCTGGCCGCTACGGCCAACCCCGGCCGTGTTAAAAAAACCATTGAAATTAATTGTGAAAATTAAAGGTTACAGAGACATTATCGTTTGGAAACACAATTTAAAAAACCTTAGAAATTCACTAAAAAAAACAAAGATTAGGTTCACAATTTACAGCCACAAAACCATAGAAATTCAGCATCTAGAGATATCTCAAATAACTTGTGCCCTAAGGTAAATAGATCTCACGCCCTGGCCATGCACAGCTGCTTACCCCACGTATTACATCAGTCATGATATCTTCTGTGACATCCTTGATAATATCACTGCAACATCTGCAATAAAATTATTAATGAGAAAACTGTGGGTGGTGGCAATGTGAGCACCCCTCCCTGGGCTGAGTTCGGTCCCACAGAACCCATACCCTTTGTCACCATCCCCCGGGGTCTGGTGGAATTTGGATGATGAGGAGGGCATGCAGCACATATCCCTGGGCTGATTGTGGCCCTGGGGTCCCCACCCCCAGGTCCAGGAGCAATTTTTATGGAGGGGGGCATGTGGCCCCCTCAAAAGGCTGACTTTAGCCCAAGGGACCGCATCCTCCGGGGCAATAAAAGGTGGGTGTCCTGGTGCCTGCCCAGGGCACCCACCATAGTGTTGTTGATGGATTCTGGGGGAGGCCTAAGGCTCTTGCGGCCCTAGTCAACAATCCGCATACAGGAGGAACCTGCAGTGCCCTTACTCACTGGGAGCAGCTTCCAATGCTGCTCCCTGTAGGTGGGAGCAATATTTTCATCTGTTAGGGCAGGCAAACAGATGAAAATCAGCTCCCAGTGGGAGGGAGCATTTTTTAAGCCCCCACCCACTGTGCGCAAAATTGGTGTTGGTGTCCACTTGGCTGGAGATGGAAAATGCTCCCAGTAAGCAAGAGCAGCTGCTGTGGGCAGGGAAACTGCTATGTCTCAGGAGTGGTCTCCCCAGTACATAGCCTGTGAGCTGGCTTGAGGGAGTAAGGTCCCCAGGGCCATTAATGGCTCAGGGAGCGGGGTCTCGTGGCCCTCTCCTATGAAAGAATTGGCCCCTGGGGTGGGTTTCCCTGGGTCCCACGAGGCTCAGCGAGGGGGCTGAGTGGCCCTTCCACATTTTCTTACATTTCAGTCTTAGGGCCTCTTGGGGCTTGGGAAGGGGGCAGTTCAGTCTCTTTTCCCATAAACAGTCATGTCTCCCCTTTGGTGGGTTCCCCCATGCCCCTTGAAGTTCAGGGAGGGGGGTCCCACATTCCCCTCCTCATATAAACAGTTTTTGACCCCATGGTTGGGCTCCCTGGGGCCATTAGAGGCTCGAAGAGGAGGGCCACACAGCCGTAACTTCCCTATATGAAATCAACCACGGGGGTAGACTCCCTAGGGCATACGTAATTTAAAAGGCCAGGCCATTATTTTCCTTTTTTTCTGATCCTGCAAGAGTATTGCAGAATCACTGTATTTTTCGGCATTTTTGTTATTTTTGGCCCCAATGACGGGTCCTACTGGGTCCTCCTTTCCAGGAGGTGAGATAGCCCATGGGAAATATAGCTCCCTAGGGCAACACTCCATTTTTAACCTAGCACTCCCGCAAGCCTAGCTGCCAAAATATTCAATTATTTGTGTCTCATAGGCCCATATTTATGGGGAAATTACAGAGCGCGACACTGCGCCAAAATTGGCATTGCTGCGCTCTGTCATTTTCACAATGCAGGGATGCGCCATATTTAAGTGAATACGGCACACCCCTGTGTTGTCCCCTGCGCTGGTGCTAAATTTAGCTTCCAGCGCCAACGCAGGCATCCTTGCACCATTCCATCACATAAACAACCAGTAATGGCGCTTTGCCACTTCTGTGTGTGCTGCAGAATGCAGCACACACAGAAGTGACAAAGCGTCACTTTCAAATAATTGTTTATGTGCAGGAAGGGTCACCCACCAGCACATATACAATCAATTCTGGCATTTTGCACTTTTGCATAGAAAAAGCAAAATGTGAGGAGGAATAAAAGTATTTCTCCTCGTTGTGTCTTGCTAATGCCACCCCTGGGGGTGGGGTTAGATTTTGGAGCTGCCTCAGGTTTACGAAATCTTATAAACCTGAGGCAGCTTCAAAATGAAATAGGTGTTACTGTGGCACGCCCGCAGCAACACCCATTGCACGCCCCTCTTGCGCAGATAACTGCCCAGACAAAAAGTGGCATTACACCTCCTTGTAAATATGGAACAGAGGTTAGCGCCACTGGAGCGTAACGTAAAGTGGCGCTCCTGTGATGCTAGGAGCTCATAGATATGCCCCTCAATTTCTCAGAAACTACTGAATGAATTTACACCAAATCACAAAATGATCAATCAGCAGACCAAGATCTAGATTCCTGCCAAATTTGGTGTAATTACGTACAGCAGTTATTTCTTTAGTCTGTCCTAAAGAAGTAAATGGAAAATGCATGGGGATTTTGCATTTTGGAAGGCCCCCTTTTTTCTAAGCCCTGCTTGACGGATCATCCCAAATCCTTCCATGCATGAACTAATCAAGTAGCCCCTTATTCAAAAGTTTTATGGAGAGTCATCAATGCCTATGGGGATTTTGTGGGTTTTAGAGTTATAACACCAATCGCTGAACAAAATTATACCAAATGTGGCAGAAAGCTAGATCTTAGTCTGCAGATTATGCTTTTTGTGATTTGGGGTAAACTTGTACAGTAGTTTCGGAGTTAGTAAGGAAAGAAAAATATAGATGTCTAGGAATGCAGATCCTTCGTGGATCCACCTTGGGTGGATCTGTGCAAGTGGGCAAAAAGGAAGGCCCTGATTGGCTGGCCCCAACCTGAGAGAAGAGTTGCAGCAGCTATTTTATTTTTTGGTCGGTCCGTTGGGGGAGTAAAGTGAAAATCACATAAGGGGTCAAGATAGGGGTATGCTGTCCCCATAGGACAGTTGAAGGGGTCCCTGAAGGACACCTCATGGGCAAAAATTACTAAAATATTATTTTTTGGTCGATAGGCAGATCCACTGCTGGGCTCAGCGTGGCCTCCAGTGTAACTTTGTGAAGGATCCACGGATTCGAGGCACAATGGAAAAAAAAAATATCCACTCACACACTCAACCCCCATTGTGCATGGCCAAAGGCAAAGCGCATCATGGGGTTGGGTGCATTCAGGTTTCATGCTGGATGCATGCTGGAGAGTTGGCCGCAACCTCTGCTTTTCTAGCCGTCACTTAGTTACAGGAGCTTAGTAAGTTCTATATAAATGAAAACACAATACAATACAGGAATAGTGAATTCTGTTGGTGGGCCGTGTTTCATGTGATTTTGTGTTTTCTTTATGTGCATAGGATATGAGCCAATGGGCTTGGAGGTTACCCACATCCCCTGCCCCTTACCCATTCCAGAGAACCCGATATTTTATTTTTGTGGCAAGAAGTTGTTTACCTTTTTAAAAACACATGTAAAGTCACCGTAAAAGGTTTGCCGTTACATTCTCGAATGCTCCCTGATGCCAGTCTCGAGAACGGGTTGATTATTTTCGTTGCTGTAAACAGAATAACAGTATTCCATTCACCATGCTTGAAAGTGGGCCAAATGACACCCCTACACGACATATGTATTCCATGCGCCTGTTCTTAGTTAACTTTTCAACCATTAGACATGTCTAGGGGGTATAACTCTCTGGAAGAAATGATTCTCTGAATTAGTTGTGACCAGCTAGATACTTTGGGCATAACGATTTCTGAAGAATGGACAGCTTTTCCTGGAAATGTGCATTTAGAATATTTTGTTTTTATGTATTTGGCTGTGGAAATGTTTCGTAAAATCGTAGACGCCAGCTCTCATAAAATGTCAGTCAGGTTCAGATTTTATACGCTCTTAAGATTTTCCAGTTTTATGGAGGTCCACATAAAGAGATTAACTGAGTTAAGAACCTGGTTGATTCGATTGCATTGGAAGTGTACAGTACATTAGCTGGCTAGTAAGCACATGTAATAACAGTGACTACTTAGTAAATATAATGTAACGCGATATATGGCACTTGTCTAGAGCTTGTTAGAATGAACACGATTGAAGGAAATTTGTGTTAACTGCTCTGTTTTAACCACAGGTATCAAACAGTCCCGGGCATTGTGCCTGGACCACAACAGGTTTACACCCGTATGTAATAAGGGTAAAAGTGAGTGTAAAGTGGGACAGAAAAGTATTATATAGTATTTACATTTAGATAGTGCTCACTTCCTCTTGCGGGGCACTGAAGTGCATTTGTTGATAGGTTGTATGCTAAATTGAGAGAGTGCCGGACTGGATGAAGTGTGTATTTGTCATGTGGACTATGAAGTGTTTTCATATCTGTGAGAAACAAATTTACACTATTATGTTCTACGTTGTTATGTTCTTTTTGTCTCTGCACCTTGACTTGCCGTGAACCCAAGGACTGAGGGGAAGGGGGGTTCTTTTTGGGTGATTCTTTACGGCTTGACTTGGATGAAGACTGAGACTTTGCTGTTTATGGCCGTGTTCGTAATGAAGATGGTCTTAGTCTGGCAATGGCAATCAACTGAGGCCCATATTAATAATTTTTACACAAAACTACGCAAATGCAGCTTTTGCATCAACCGTTTAGCGCTGGTTGGCGCCATTTTTTAGCTCCATCTGGGCATCATATATAATATGATGAATGATGGCACTAAAAACTGGTTAGAGTCAAAAAGTTTTAAGTTAACCCTTGCACCCTCTTGTAAGGCAAACTGATGTTAATGCTGAAAAATTGACTCTAACCTGTTTTACGGCACGTAAATATGTTGCAAATGGATGTGCACCATTTTAAGACCGCACTAGCGTCAACTTTAGATGTTAATGCAGAAAACATTGTAAATGAGAGGCAAAATGGAACCAGCAGACCAGGAGAGACCCCAGGGTGACCCCATACAACCAGGAACCAGCCAGGAGGACATACACAAGTCCTAGGGGAGGTAGAAGAAAAAGCGCAAGTGTCGTTTTTGTGCGGAGGAGCATGAAATCCTTGTGAGAGAGGTGACGGAGCATCAACATCACCTCTTTGTCACCTCCAAATTGCCAATTGGTAGGAGAGAGGCAATATGGCAGCAGATAGTTGACAAGATTATCAGTGTGGCAGAGGTGAGGAGAACCGTAACCGATTGCAAGAAGCGTTGGCATGATTGTAAATGAAGAACAAAGAAGAAAATGGCAAGGAACAGGAATGCAGCACTGCAAACTGGAAGTCCAGCACCACAAGAAGACCTGGACGGGATGGAGGAGATGGTTGCAGCGGTCATCCCGGAGGAACTGTCACTGGAATCGCAGGACAGCACAGACTACCAGGAACCACCACAAATGCAGGGTAAGTTGCATGGGGAAATTAATGCAAACTTGTCCATCCAAGAAGGGGGAGGCACATAGAACACACTCAATGCATGTGAAAGGAGAGCAGAGGAACACATTGCACATGAATCAAGTTGCACCATTCAAACGTAAGCAACACATGTACACACGCATTGGTTGTGCCATGCACCACAACACATACACAACCTGGACATATGTTAATCACCAGATATACATACCAACATGTACATATGCAGCACATAGGATGGAAGGCATGTCTAATTACTGTGCCTGTGGTTGTGTCATCACAACATCCCTTGCATATAGTCAAACAAACCCTACCAACACAACTAAGACATCAGAGACTGGGAATTCAGTCAATACCATTCCTGGGGTTACCTCATGGTGGAGTCCCTTGCAGAAACACCTCGCAACTGCCTTGTCCCATTGCCAAGACACATGTGTGCTGCATCTTACAGCACACATTAAAATGCAACCTTAGCTAACATTACTCAGACTATGTTGGAAGCACACCCCTCACATAAACAACACATCCTCATAGGGCAATCACTTCTCCATCATGGATTGAGGATGCCTCTCTGGGTACAGGGAAAAGTAATCTGGGCAGCCGCTGGGGGAATTGCAGGTTGGTCCTGTATCACAGGAAATATGGCACTATCCAGTGTAACTTAACTGGTGTAGTGTGGAGCCACACATATTGACACTAATCAGAACTGTGCCACTAGAGAAAATATGCAATCTGGAGGTCACAACACATATCAGCTGAGACCACAACTACTCTCACACAACATGTGAGCCACATAGGACTGGGGAAATAACCACACAAACACAACATATGGTGTATGTCTGTGAGCATCATGGTGTACAATTTCACATTGAGGGGTGGGGGATGGTGCATGGAAAAGTCTGGCGTTGGTAAGTCTGCTAGTGCAGTGTACCCTTTGCAGTTGGCAGTATGAGTTACACTATGGGATGGCGCGTGGAAATCTGTCTCTTCATGCCAGCCCTGTGGGGCACTTACCACTGCAGTGTTGATGGATCAAATAGAGTCAGTGCCAATCTTGGGGTGCATTAGCTGTGACAGCACACGCTGCTCTTAGCACTGCAAATCAGGCAGTGGAAAGTGCAAAGGGCCTGGACATCGGGGCCCCTGCACTGCCTATGCCAGGTGCATGGTTTGTGCAGGGGCACCCAGGGGCACACCACACCACATTTCCACCAACCTTTGCATGGGGGTTACACCACCATGCAAAGGCTGGCGGAAAAGCAGGAACATACCTGGAGGGTAGCGCTGATCATAATAATGGTCTGATTTCACAAGACAGGTGGCACTGGCAGGCTGTAAACTGTATGCAACCTGCCAGTGCCAGGCCATTGGCCCATGTGGCATTCCCCATGGACAACAAGTGCCACTTCCACCTGCGCTGTTGGTGATGGTCATATTGCCAATGGTAGCCTGGTGCTCATAGGACTGCCAGACGTGCAATGATGGTCCATGTATGCACTAGTACAACTACCTGCAAACTCTACATCAAACTAGCAAAAGGCCCTGATTTAAGTTCGAAATGAGTCGAATGGCTATGTCCATTATTTTCTGGCATCAGGCACTGTCATGTAGAAAATGATGTACACATCAAAAAATGAAACCCATGCTTACCATCCCTAGGTCCACCCCCATGTCTGTGTTAAATTACCTGCCCTGCCACAATGCACCATAGTGCAAGGATGGCTGCATTGAGGGGGATAGCATAGTTGTGTAGGAAGGAGCACTGTCCAGCACAACCAGAAGCTGAAAAGGCAATCTGCTAGGTTCACGTGTGCTGTGAAATGTGCTTCCCTCACTATATACAACAGGTATGGCTGTAAAAGCAACTCTAGGACAATATCTCAGCTGAGAGTATCAGAAGAACTCATTGGTATCATACAGAGCTAACCGCATTTGTGATGTCCACAGGTCAGGTTTGCAGGATAGAGTTCCAATTTAGACTGTTTTTAAATGTGCCACAGTTCCCAACATTTCTACACAGGACTCCAACACTGACAGCTAAAGTACCAGACCTACCTGTCCAACACAAAGTAAACATAGTCATCATGAGTGGTGGGTTCACGGGATGGCAGAAGCTATGTGACAGCTCATTTGTCAATAGGTGACACACATTTTAAGAGAGGTATTTGAAGGCAGGATAGAATCCCTAGGCCAATTTGTACTGTGCACTCATGGGAATTCCCTGAGACTCAAGCATATTACACAAATTGTATGTGAGAATGCAAAAATGTTTATTATAAATTCCAGTACCCTAAAAAATCCTAAAACCTACCCTATCCTAAACTAACATATACTAACTATACTTATTCAACAAATAAAGCTATCTACCCTATGCCAAACTTGACTTACACATTGAACATTACACTCTATACATTGAACACCACACTCTATACCTTGCCCCCTCGTCCCCCTTAAATTGCAAGACACATGAAGGACAACAAATAAGTACTATACCTGTACTAACTAATCCCAAACAAATATATATACATTTTTGAATTTTTTTTTCATTATATTTTGTAATAATGAACATAGATACCACAACATGACCTCCTTCCCAACCACCCACAAATAAACATATAAGAATTAAAAAACTCACCCCCAACTACACTTATCGTAACTAATCTATGAACCTACATTAACCTAACACTAACCCTCTAAAACCCATAATAAAATATCTAATAAGATTATAAGGGAGGGGACTTAACTTGGAGGTGGCAAATCACATAGCACAGTTTGGCCTTTTTAGCTTCTTTTTAATGTTTTATATTAACTTCTTGTTGCCTGCAACTTCCTCCTCCAATCTGTCCAAATGTGTAAGAACGAGGGACACGTCCGTCTGCTGATCCTGCAGTAACTGTGTTGCAATGGCAGCATGTGGTGTGAGCTGTTGCACTGGTGTGGTGACTGCTGCAGCTAATGTCATTGGGATGTTAGTAGCTGTGCCAATCTGCACTGCCGAGGAGCCTGAAGCTTGCTGAGCCTTTTTAAGAAGTGTGGGGACCCTATGTGGGAATGCCAGCCATTCCGCTGTAGCCTACTATGCCTGGAAGAGGCGACCCATGCATCTGTCCCCAGACTCCACTGCCAGGATGTGGGGGTACTGTACTGCCGTCTTCTGGATCTCATGCCTCTCCTCATTTGTCATGTTGGCAGCTGTAATATGATGACAAGCAACCATCAGTGTCAGCATTGGGTGGCATCTGTACAGATTACTAGCTTACACTGCAACATCTAATTACACATGCACTTCAACACACATTCCAAAGAAGACAAAGGGCCTGCTAAATGTTATGTCAGTGCCGCCTTTGCATCATATTTTTTACGGTAAAGCAACTCAAACATACAAAATAAACGTATATTTAATAAGTTTGCGCCGCTTTTGCATAAAAAAATAATGCAAAGGCGGCGCTAACGTTTCATTAATCAGGCCCAAAGTTCCTCCTCATCTGTGTCTATTTCCAACCATACATCACCAGTAACTTGGACATGTCATTGGGAGGAGGGGATGCTGTTGGAAACCATAAGGGGACAGAACTGATAGGTGCAATTGCAAGCCCAATCAACATAACTGTCACCTACATTGTGAACATCACATCTACCTACAAATTTGGTATTCCTCTCCACCTGAGCCTAAGGGGGGATGGCCATGCTAGCCATCATCTCAACAGTCCTGGTTATCCACCAAGACCTGACCACTCATACATGGAGTCAAGGAGTGAACCATATGTTATGAGGGCTGCCAATTAGGAAGCTGGAATCCATAGGTCAATCACATCTACATTCATGTGTCCAGGTATAGTCATCCATCAATACGGGATCTGCCATAACTATTCCTTTCACACACAGTTCAATGCCAGCACACGTTGGGCCTTGACCTGCATGCAAGTCAATGACATTCCACAAAAGTGAAACATGGATGGAGTGCAAAAGATGGAGCACCATGCTGGAGGACAATTGCCAGCCCAGTCCTCCACCTTCATGAGAATACAGGGATGCATCAATTTAGAATCAAAATGGCACACCCTTGTGTTGTCACCTATGCCTGGGACACCTTCCAACACAATACAGTGACCGAGAAAGAAGATATACAATAGATGTGTGCTGCCTAATGCATCAGCCATTGAAAGATCCCAATTGGAGGATACATAAGAGTATTCATCCTTATTGCGCATTGCTAAGTTTGGTACTGATTCTGGCGTGACCAAATCAATTAATCTGGGACTGCATCTAAATGCAATGGGTGTTGCTGTGGTTGTATGTTGTGGTTAACATTTTGGATACTTCATCCTTAATGCAAGCCCTGACCCTGTCAGTCACCCTATAAACTTTCTGTTTAATGGATGGACTGTCCCCAGTGTCCACATCATGTGTGCACAAGTGTGTGACGCCTGGGATCAGGGAAAATAGTGAGGCGAACTGCCCCAACACGTGGCAACAGTCACCCTGCTGCTCCTCAGTCAGGGAGGGGGAGAGGATCACTCCCTCCACAGACCCATCTTTTTCTCCTGCAGGCAGGAGGTCAGGAAGAGGCTCACTCTCCTCCTCCACCCCATCATCTGTTACAAGGAGCATGGGCAGCTCCACCCGCTCAAAGTGCGGCTTGAGGCGGTTGACATGCAGGACCCTTAAAGGGTTCCTTGGAGACCGCAAGTCCACCAGGTAGGTGACTTCACTCTTGTGCTCCACCACCTCAAATGGCCCAGTCCACTTACCGTGGAGCGCCTTAGGCTCCACTGGTGCCATCACCCACACTTTCTGATTAGGTTGAAACTCGACCAGAGTGGCATTCTGGTCATACCAGCGTTTCATGTCCTCCTGGCTTGCTTCCAGGTTCTCCTGTGCAAGACTCCTGAAGCGGGCAGTCTGGTTCCACAAAGCCAGCATGCAACTGAATACATCCTGGGGGTTTATTAGGATCTTTTTCCAAAGCCTCTTTGACCAGACTTAGAGGTCCCCTCACAGGGTGGCCATAGATGAGCTCAAAGGGACTAAACCCAAGTCCCTTTTGAGACACCTCCCTGTAGGCGGACAGATGGCATGGCAAGAGGACGTCCCACTCCCGCCTCAAGGGTTCTGACAGGCCCATGATCATGCCTTTCAAGGTGTGGTTGAATCTCTCAACCAGACCATTACTTTTGGGGTGGTAAGGGGTGGTGAACTTGTAGGTTGCCCCACACTCCTTCCACAGAGACTTCATATACGTGGATAAGAAGTTGGTACCCCTATCAGATACCACTTCCTTAGGGAACCCCATGTGGGTAAAAAACCCCTTCAAAGCAAGATCCACCATAGGGGAAGTGATTTATCTCAAAGGAATGGCTTCTGGGTACCGGGTGGCATGGTCCACCAAGACCAGTATGAGCTTGTTGCCCATGGCTGTCTTGGGATCCAGAGGCCCCACAATGTCAATATCTACCCTTTCAAAGGGAGTACTGACAACAGGTAAATGTTGGAGGGGAGCCTTACATTTCCCCGACTCTTGTCACTTGACTGACAAGTCTGGCAAGACGTGCAATGTGCATCTGAGTGTCTGCGCATTGGGGGCCAGTTAAAGTGGGTGACAAGCCTCTCAAAGGTCTTGTCCTGCCCCAAATGTCCTGCTCAAGGCACATCATGAGCCAGCCCCAGTAGTAAGGCCCTGAAGCACTGGGGTACCACCAGCACACAGGTGATCCTGGCTCCTTGCCAGCTGCCTGGTCTGCAGCCTGATGCCGCAAACCCTCCAGAATAGGGCATGTCCTCTGTGCTACACAGAATGCTTGTAACAGCTCAGGAACCTCACCCAGTTCAGTCACCTGTTCCCCTGTAGGCTCCGGGGCGTCACCCTCAGGCTCCGCCTCCTCCCGGACTGTGGGAACTTCTGGGGCTGGTTTCCCACACCCTCTCCCATTCCTCTTCTTGGTGGCCCCTGGGCCACTGTTTCTGGCTCCAGGGGCTCTTGACCACCCTGACGGGCTGCCATTGACCTGGTGGATATGCATACCCACACAGGCAGACCCAACATCTCCAAGTGAGACCTGTGTTCCACCTTTTTCCAAGGGGAATCCTCTAGGTCATTGCCTAGCAAACAATTTACAGGTATGTTTGGACTCACCGCTACCTTCAAGGAACCTGATACCCCTCCCCATTCAAAGGGAACCTGCGCCACTCTGCACAGGCGCTCTGAGTTGCCCACTGCAACTACTTGGTGAAGTACCCGGGGATCAATCTGCTCCTCAGACACCAGCTGACTCCTCACTGTAGTCACACTGGCTCCTGTGTCTTTCAGAGCCTCCACCCTCTGTCCATTGATGGTCACCCACTGCCTGTACTTCTTAGTGTTCTCAGGCACGAGGGTTCACTGTCCACTAGTGAGACAAGGGTCATCTCAGCTGGCTCTCACCCACCTGAAACAAACTCCTCCTCAAGCGCTACACTGGCCCAACCCTGGGACGGTGCACCAGTGGGTGCCGGTGTACTTTTGGGTCATTTGGGAACCCCTCTCACATGACCCACCTGGTCAAATGCATAGCACTTACGTGGGGGACCACCTGCCACTCGCTTCCCTTTGGAGAACCATGACTTTTTTTCACTGGGGTGTTGAGAATCCTTACCTTGGGAATTAGTTTGGGGCCCTTTAGAGAACTCCCCCTGTTTACCCATACCCCCCACTTTCTTCTGAGGGGGACCCTGCCCACCCTTGGCATGATCTCCCCATACCTCTTCTGGATCCTGGTGCTCCCCCATTGGTCTGCTTCCTGCGCAAGCTTCCTGGGATCAGTCAGCTTGCTGTCAATCCGGTGCTGGCGCAGCTCTGGAAAACATAAACTGTACAAGTGCTCCCAAGCAATCAGATTGTAAAGCCCCTAATATGTAGTTATCTTACTGTCCTTCACCCAACCATCCAGTGTCCTGCAATAAGAATCAACACATTCCAACCATGTTTGGGATTCCTTCTTCTTGTAGGACCTAAACTTATCCTTATACTGTTCAGGGGTGAGACCATACCTTGTGAGTAGGGCATCCTTCATGATAGTGTAGGTGAGATTCTGAGCATCTCCTAAGGCTGTCAGTGTATCCCTCCCCTCTACCTCAAAGTGCTTCCACAGACCCACCCCCCAGTGTGCTTCAGGGACCAGATTCATATGGAGAGCAGACTCATACCCCTTAAACCACAAGTATATGTCGTCCTCCCTTTTATAATCTTTCACAAGATCTTTAGGAATGTGTACCCTACTTTCAAGCTGCACTGTGATGTGGCTGCCACCATGCATACTAGACTGGCTCCTCTGATCCAGCTCCCTCAAACTGAGCTCATGAGCCAACAACAACCTTTTCTCTTCAATGGTCATCCTCATTTTCTCCAACTCCCTCTGGTGCTCCCACTCTGCCTGTCTGTCCTGCAATTCTTCAGGGGCCAGACCCTTCAATGAGACACTGCTACCTCCCCTGGAGACCCTCTCCCTGGAATGCTTTTTCTCCTCCTCCTCCTCCTCTGCGTGCCCTTCAGTGCTCTTGGTTGTCACCCAGGCCCTCAGCGCCTTCTGCAACTCCTCCTTCTTGGATGAGCTCTTAATGGGGCAGTCAAACCTTTTACAGAACTGCTTTAACTGAGCCTTGGTAAAGCTATTCAATTTCTCTAGGTCAAAAGCAGCTCCAACTGATGCATCTCCAGATTGGGACATGATGAAAAGTCAACAAAAGTGCAAACTTCCAAAAGGCAGAAAACAAGTTCCCAAATGAAGTTCAGAAGTCAATCAAAGATTACTACAAAAATGGATGCAGGGAAAAAACCAAGCAAAAGAGAATAATAAAAAATAAAAAATCACAAGACAAGCAGTATGTGGTCACGTAGTGGTCTGCACTCAAAACATTAGTGTACACTTAATCACTGTATGTCAAGTACAAATACAAGTCCAATCCCATCGCTGCTGCCTTTGGTTGGCAGTCAGGTTACCCCCTGTCCAAGCATGGACCCTCACTCTAGTCAGGGTAAAAGAGAATCACCCTCAGATAATCCCTGCTTACCCCCTTGGTAGCTTGGTATGAGCAGTAGGCTTAACTTCTGAGTGATAGGAGTAAAGTATTTGTACCAACACACACAGTAATTCAATGAAAACACTACAAAATGACACAACACCGGTTTAGAAAAATAGGAAATATTTATCTAAACAAAACAAGACCAAAACAACAAAACTCCACACTACAGAAGTCAAGTTATCATTGCTATATGTATAAGGCACACATCAAATAAAAAGTCCATTTGATGTCAGTTTACTTGTCTTTTATTCTGTGGATCTTGATTTCCAGCTGTGAGTCCCAATCATCACTTGCCCCTTGCCGCCAACACGTGTTTCGTCAGGGGTGTACCAGTGACTTCATCGGGCTGTAAATTCCCTTCAATTGTTTTCCTGTATATTTTCTTATATTCTATAATGTCCGGTTTGTATTCATTCCTCTGTGTTCAAAACAATGTGGGACTCCGTCATATAGTGTTTCTCCATCGTCTCATACCGGCGTCTTGTTGTTACCGTGAGTGCGCTCCTTGGACTATTCAAGTTATCACTAAAAATGCAAAAAGAGTCCTCATGTAATTTTAAACACACACTCACACTGTTAGTGTGAAAATGTACTTTGGGTGCGTCGATATCACTCACAAGCAAGACCTTGCATTGTTTCTCCTTTACTCGGGTCAGCGTGTATCGTTTCCTCTCTCTGCAGGACTGTGATGCATCGACCTGGTCAGCACTCTCGGGTCCGGGCAGGCCTTGCATTGTTTTTACACACCCAGCGGTGTTTGCATCGGAAATCCAGCCGCACGATGATCAGAAAACCACGAAGCATGAGTTGCGATCTCACCAGCCTCCGTCAGTGATGCTGTGCGTCATTTCTCCAGCCCTGGGCAGCAATCTTTGGGTCATGTTACAGGCGAGCGTCGATTTTTAGGCACAAAGCCGGTGGTGCATTGATTTTTCAACTGCAGATCGGACTTGCGTCCGTTTTCTCCCGGTATGCTGGTCAGTGTGTGGATTTCTTACTCTTGGGCTACAAGAATCTCCTTTCATGGTCCCAGGAATTGGATGGGCACCACTTGGCAGAGTAGGAGTCTCTCCAGAGACTCCAGGTGCTGGCGGAGAGAAGTCTTTGCTGTCCCTGAGACTTCAAATAACAGGAGGCAAGCTCTAAATCAGGTCCTTGGAGATCTTCACAAAAAGGAAGGCAACACAAAGTCCAGTCTTTGTCCTCTAGCACAGGCAGAAGCAGCAACTGCAGGATAGCTCCACAAAGCACAGGCAGGGCAGCTCTTCTTCCTCAGTTCTTCAGCTCTTCTCCAGGTGGAGGTTCCTCTTGGTTTCCAGAGGTGTTCTAAAGTCTGTGGTTTTGGGTGCCCTTCTTATACCCATTTTCTCCTTTGAAGTAGGCCTACTTCAAAGCAAAGTCTCTCTTGATTGTGAAATCCTGCCTAGCCCAGGCCAGGCCCCAAACACTCCCCAGGGGGTTGGAGACTGCATTGTGTGAGGGCCGGCATAGCCCTTTCAGGTGTGAGTGACCACTCCTCCTCTCCTTCCTAGTACAGATGGCTCATCAGGAAATGCAGACTACACCCCAGCTCCCTTAGTGTCACTGTCTAATGTGAGGTGCAACCAGCCCAACTGTCAAACTGACCCAGACAGGGAACCAACAAACAGGCAGAGTCACAGAAATGGTATAAGCAAGAAAATGCTCACTTTGTAAAAGTGCCATTTTCAAACACACAGTCTTAAAATCAACTTTACTAAAAGATGTATTTTTAAATTGTGAGCTCAGAGACCCCAAACTCCACATGTCCCTCCGCTCCCAAAGGGAATCTACACTTTAATCAGATTTAAAGGTAGCCCCCGTGTTAACCTGTGAGAGGGGCATTCCTTACAGCAGTGAAAAACAAACTTAGCAATATTTCACTGTCAGGACATATAAAACATATTACTATATGTCCTACCCTAACCATACACTGCAGCCTGCCCTTGGGGCTACTTAGGGCCTACCTTAGGGGTGTCTTACATGTAAGAAAAGGGAAGGTTTAGGTCTGGCAAGTGGGTACAGTTGCCAAGTCGAATTTACAGTTAAAACTGCACACACAGACACTGCAGTGGCAGGTCTGAGATATGATTACAGAGCTACTCGTGGGTGGCACAACCAGTGCTGCAGGCCCACTAGTAGCATTTGGTTTACAGGCCCTTGGCACTTCTAGTGCACTTTACTAGGGACCTACTAGTAAATCAAATATGCCAATCAGGGATAAGCCAATTACATACACATTTGATAAAGGAGCACTTGCACTTTAGCACTGGTTAGCAGTGGTAAAGTGCCCAAAGTAACAAAAACAGCAAAAACAGAGTCTAGCACACATCAACAACCTGGAAAACTGAGGCACAAAAGTGAAGGGAGACCACGCCAACAATGAAATTTCTAACAACTATGATATCTGATCATTTGACAGTTTATCACATCTGGCATTGTATTTAACACACATGACTCACTCATACCAAACCCTGGATTACTTCACAGGACACATGTTCTCACACTTACTGGATTCATCAGGGTCTTCAAATCGCACCACTTCACCAATTGTGGAGGACTGGCCCACCTGTAAGACATGAATGGTAAACCATGCTTAGTGTTAAATTATAGTCACTGGGAGTGCACAACAAATTTCAGTGTGAACTAGTTAAGAGGAGTGAGCTAGTCATCCTAGTGAGCTAGAAATCCGTGCAACAGACACACCATTACGATCACACAATGACACACAATGAACCACCTCTGTAAACACTAGCACCGGGCCTGAGACTCCTGTGGTGCTACACTCTGCAACACTTAAATGTGGCATTGTCATGCAGCTGTCTGTGGACACAACACCTCCATTGCCAAATGGGACTGTTTGATCATGTATTTTCCATCTGAGGGCCAGGCTATTGTTGTAGCAGTGGCAGGACCATTGTCACACTCATGGCATTTCTGCCTGCAAAAGATGTAGGAAACAACTATGTCATCATCATAGCTCACAGACACGCTACTACCCTGGGATTGTGTGGGTATTGCAATGTGTTGGGGATTTGCGTTACACACTATCCAACGAACAGAGTTAAATGTGTGTGCCATCACAAGGCAGACACACTTAAGGAATCACATTGGCTATGGACTCATGTGCAGTTGGCTTACCTACTTGCACATTGACTGCATTGTGACATGTATGTATTGCAAATAGTGAGTGGTCTGCCATTGTTGCCATTGTACACTATCGTCAATCCAGTGAGTGAAAAGTACATGGGCTTAGAAATAGCACTCAACACAGACACACTTGCTCTGTGGTCAGAGGATACATCTGGTGTTGCTGGTTAGTCAGTGATGTGGCAGAGAGTGGAGCTGATGAGGTGCAGTCTCATAATGCCAGTGAGGATTTGTAGGCCAGGGGAACAGACTCTGCACATGTGTGTGGTATGGGGGTGGTAGAAGCTGTCTGTGACAGAACATGAACTGGAACATGGAACTGCTAGTATTCTCTTCCCGATTCATGTTCAATTTCCCTTACATGATTTACTTAATGACACAAAGGGGCCATTCGGACAACAGGGGAGCAACACCTGGGACCTGAGTAATGAAAAGTAAGCACCACCTTTGCGCCATTTTCCGACGCAAAAGCAAAGCTAAATTACAAATCATGTTTTTGATGTTAATTTTGTGCTGCTAATGGGTTTCACAATGATGCAAGGGGGGTGCTAACCTCCCATGAATCCGGCCCCTATTGTTGCCGCACATGAAGTGTGTCCCTTAGGACACCCCTGACAACACCATGTGTGGGCCATTTATATAAAATGGCACAACATGTTGTAAGGAGGAGTTGTGTAGTAAATACATGATACTAGCCTGCCGCTTTGCAAAACTTACAACTCAAGTACTTATGTTAGTCCTGCAAGGCACCCAGAGGTGCTTTGTAGTTGAAGTGTGGCTCTTTTGTATGTCTGCAATGATCATACGTTGATTATTTAATGACTAATGTGGTAAAGTTGTGTAATGAAATCAAATGCTCTATATTCATTAACCCCTTAAGGTGGGTAAACCCCCTTTGCAAACATAATGGCTGGGGCAGGGCTCATGTGCATGAAATGTTGACAAAATTGCACTATGCATGCATTGTGCCACTTTGTTGACTATTTTAAGGTGGCGGTGCCTTAGCATTTCATACATGACACAATACCAGTGCACAGGTGACGCTATGGACTCTGAAATTCATGTCTTTGTGATGGTTGTGCAGGACTCATCAGGCATTGACCTGAATTGGTATCATTGTGGTACACGTGAATTCCAGGCCTGAACTGGCATAGATACTCTCCATACCAGTTGCCCACAACCTGTTCACTAGTATGCCAATGGGAGACTTATCAACAGTTCCGCCGATCTCGATCTCCAGATGATCTAGTAGATCCTGCTCCCTGGCCACCAGATCTGCACAGCGATGCTTCAGCTGGTGGTCATTCTGGCCTGTTTGATAGACACGCCTCAGGTGGTGGAGCACCTTGCCCCACTGCAGCTGCCTGGCCTCCGTCTGGTAGCCGACGATCACCCAGCCACCCATTTGCAGCATCTTAGGCAGGTAGTGTGCACCTCGCCAAATGAATCCTCTAAACTCATCCGCAGATATTCTGCTCATCCTACCCTTGCCAGACATGTCGACAGATACAATGAGTTCACCCCAATGAATTATGATGCAAAATAAAAGGAAACTTAACCCTCGCTAACTTAACCCAACTATCCCAACTAATCAACAACCCGGACAGACACCCAACAGTACAATTACAAAACTGGACAAAAACTACACAAATCTAGGACAAAATGCACACAAAATCAAACAGGACACCACACAAGGGACACCACAAACCTTCAATCACGCTCAGCAATTGACCACCAGCTGCAAAACACAAACACAAAGAGTCACAAAGGCACAGACTGTAAAGAGAAAGTGAAACTAAAACCACTGTACCATGCTTGTAGACAGGATTTCCTATTACATCACTTCATGTGCTTGTGTCACATTTTTCAGTTACATGTGATTTTATTTGACGCATTAGTCATGTGCGTAGTTTTTTAGACGCGTAACACATGTGCGTAATTTACATTGACGCATGACGGTTATGCGTTGATTTCACAGAAGGCTGTATTAAGAGGAGTGTAAACGCTGAATTCACTCTAAGGGTCCATGTGTCATTTTCTTAACGTTTGCCGATGTTTTTGACGCAATTTACATCATATTTTTTGCCTAATTTCTTGTTTGCGTGCTTTTTTGCATTGTCCTTGAGTGGACCCAGATTCACCATACATATGACATAGGTTGTGCTGCAATGTGGCATATGGGGTGTGGCCACATGTGGAGTCCATGAAGCAATGTGGAACGTGTGTGATTGGTCGGTTCCATCAATAAGTGTGTTTTGGTGTCAACAGCATGCAATGATTTTATCTCGTGCATATATATGCATGTGTACCAAAAGTGTGTCCACGTATGTTTGACACATCTGTGCCCTATGTGTAGATATGTGTAGGTATCTGAACGTGTGGGTGTACCACATAGTAAACTCTGTGACAATAGTGTTTAGAGACACCCATGACTGATGATATAAGATGGCCTGACTCCAACACATGCGCTGTCATGTGTCAGCCATTACGACTTGGACTCAGAGTATGCAGTGTACTTGACCTGCTTTAACATTATATTTCCACCGATGAGTTACGTGGCATTGCCTGTTGAGTCTGTAGTTTGCAGTTGTATGTTCCGTCTTGTTGCTCAGGTACACGTATGTCATGTGGTTACCCATGCATCTCAGTTGCTAGTGATGTCGTGTACACCAGTGTTTGGATATATGTAATATGCCATGTGTGTGTAGAAACAAGTGTAAGTGCATTTTGGTGACACATTATGAGATTGGAGTCTGAAGGGGATGTTCAAGGTCGCATTACAATCTTAAAGTATGGGCAGATATTGGAATTTGACTATTGCATATGCAGTCACATCACCGACACCTATTCAATATGTATGTGGGTACACATGTGGAGATCATATATGGATGTTACAAGTGTTTTGCTACCTATGCCATCATAGTACTGCTAGGTTGTTTAATGTCCTGAATCCTGACATGTTACAATGCCAGGGCATTTTGGTTGAAAGTGTGCAGTGATATGTTGTCTATGTGTGCTAGCCTTCAAAAAGACTATCAGATTTTTCTCGTTCATGTTTGTCATTTCTATCACATACTCTGCTGTACCAAAGGGTACTACTGTTGCAGTGTGGCATGGTTTGCAGGGCTACTCCCCATCATCACTGAGTGGGTATGAATGGCAACAGAAACACATGTTTGTTTGGGAGGCTCCACTTTCTTCTCGCTCCTGTGCAGCTACAAAAAGCACCTGATTATGTCATATGTTGATGTAGGCAGTACAGTGGTCTCTGGATTTTCAAACCTGGGATCTTGGCCATTAATGATTGGAACTCAGTAGCCTATGCTGACTCTCCAGTGGGTCTACACATGCACAAATGTGTTCATACAGACCACAGTATCCTGCTATGCTATGCAGCACTTGATGTCAGGCCTTCCCCTCTCAGGTACAGTGCTTGGATGCTTGCACATGTAGAACATCTCACATTCATGGGACTCATCATCTGATTCCGTTTGCAGCATGTGTAGAAGTTGTATGAGTGCAGTTGTCTCAACGATCAACTGATGGCATGATACAGCTGGTGTTGTACATAAGATTCTCATGTCATGGTGCCAGGTGTAGGCCAATTGTCATGTTACAGCATCCCATAACCTAGCTGACTCTAACCATGACTGTATGATGTAACAGTTAGAAATCATCTCAGGTCTGTATTCATCTCTTGGAACAACATACATAAATGGCTAGGTGTATTGCAACTAAATGTGATTTTGGATATCTGATTATATTAGGCATTGCAACACACAATAACACACCCACTCCATATTGGGCTTTTGGAGTCCAGAACATGTATGGGACACATTTTAACATTTAGTACCGTGCAAATGTTCTGTATTGTGATTGTGTATTGTGTTTGGGTATGTGATGTGTGATGTTGTCATACAGAGAATACTATTTAAAGCTGCATACACAGGTCAGGCATTGTTGATGATAGGCAAACTGTTGCTACCTAGGAAATACAACCACACATCTGTCTCCATATTTAGATTTAGATTTTTTGGAGACATGTGGAAACAGCATATTTGTCTGAAATGTGTACATCTTTGGTACATAATGTGTGTGACACACTCTGCCTACATTCCAGCCAGAATATGCTTTGATCACACATTCTTGTTTTTACTCATTGCATTTACCAATACTTGTTGTTTTTGTGTTGTGGACCTGCAGCCCTAGCTGCATAAGTTCTCATCTATAGCAATGTGCATTCCACAGACATGCCTGTGCAATGAAAGAGGTCATGTTTACCCTGTGTCAAGGTTGTGCCCCATGGCAGGTATACCATGGATATACTGTACATGTTTGATTTCTTCCACTGGTTACTATACTTGGGCAAATCATTATAACCATAGTTACCAATGAAGTGCCCCCCTTGTCTATGAGTTGTGACACTGTTCAGTTCCAATATTACTAAAGTTAAATTTTTTGACATCCTCTACCTCATGTGTGGGCCCCTTGCATGCATCCTCTTAGGACACGATGTAGTTGGGTGTGATGGGCTATTGATCAACAAGTTGGCAACGTGAATGTACAAAATATGTAGTGGTCCATGGATTGTGTCCTTCAGTTGTCACATACAAGTGATAAGGCTCTAAGTGATGGTTGTGATGGAGGCAGATTGATCTAAAACATCACATATGATGTTGCTACAATACTTGTCAGTTTAGTGTTTGTTACATTTACCCTGAGGTTAGAGTCACATTCCTATGGTATATGTAATGGAGTTGTGTTGTGCTGTTCCCCCTCCATATTGTCAGTACCATCCTTCTCCTACTCCTCCTCAGGTAGGTCAGCAACCTGGTCATACAATGGGACTTTCATTCTCACACATATGTTGTGCAGGATAGCACATGTGAGAATTATTTTACACGCAATGGGTGGGGCATAAAGGAGGCTGCCTCCTGTCAGGTCTAGACACCTGGATCTGGATTTGAGTATGCCAAATGTCCTTTCAAGCACGTTATGTATCTGACTGCGTCCCCCATTGTATGCACGCTCTGCTGCTGTGTTAGGGTTTGCAAATGGGTTCATCACCCGCTGTATGCTGTACCCTGATCTGCTGCAAAGGTAAAAGATGGTAGTCGTTGTTAAAGCTTGCAACAGGTTTAGTATGTAGCATAGCAGTTGTTAGTTGGAGTTGGTTGTGACTCAGACGTGTTTGTGATATGGTGTGAGTTCCTGGCCTTGAGCTAAGTTTTGCTAGCACTGTGTTGTTGGACATGACAATCTTGGGTATTGGCTCAAGGACCTGGGACATATAGGTGGTCATTCTAACCCTGGCGGTAAAAACCGCCAGGGCGAATGACCGCGGTAGCACCGCCAACAGGCTGGCGGTGCACCGCTGGGCATTCTGACCGCGGCGGTTCAGCCGCGGCCAGAAACGGAAAGTCGGCGGTCTCCCGCCGACTTTCCGCTGCCCTTGAGAATCCTGGGGATTCTGACACCCCCTACCGCCATCCTGTTCCTGGCGGGTCTCCCGCCAGGAACAGGATGGCGGTAGGGGGTGCCGCGGGGCCCCTGGGGGCCCCTGCAGTGCCCATGCCAATGGCATGGGCACTGCAGGGGCCCCCGTAAGAGGGCCCCACTATGTATTTCAGTGTCTGCTATGCAGACACTGAAATACGCGACGGGTGCCACTGCACCCGTCGCACCTTCCCACTCCGCCAGCTCCATTCGGAGCCGGCGTCCTCGTGGGAAGGCTGTTTCCCACTGGGCTGGCGGGCGGCCTTTTGGCAGTCGCCCGCCAGCCCAGTGGGAAACCCAGAATGACCGCCGCGGTCTTTCGACCGCGGTACGGTCTTCTGGCGGTTCCCGCTTGGCGGGCGGCTCCCGCCGCCCGCCAACATTAGAATCAGGGCCATAATTTGGATTCCTAAGTGATGATCATTATTTATGTACCATGTGTTGTGTACTGCATCTTTGTAGCAGTGTGCTATTACTAGAGGGGAGATGATGCACCCTTGCAACACAATGGGGTCAGATGTAGTGACAACATGGCAGCCCTTCAAAGCCTGGACATTCCAGCCATTTTAACATGTGGCAGTACAGAAGAATTGCAACACTTAGGCCCATTTTAAAGAGTAAATGACAGTGCACAACACAGCTCCAAAGTTGGCAGTGCTGTGCTGCATCATTTGCACTATGCAGGAATACACAATGTGTAATATGTTACAAGGCAACCCTTTGCTGTCCCCTGCACCGGTGCCAAATATGCAGCCATGCACCAACACAGCCAACCTTGCACCAGAGTGCTTGGATGCCTTCCCTGTGGAGGTGGATAAATATGTGCAGGATGGGACTCCTTCCTATACATTAACAATTTTCATGAGCAATTTACTCTTTCTGTGTGCACCGCAGTACGCAGCACGCATAGGTGGCACATTCATATGAGGTCAAATCACAGTCTATTTCCTTATTCCAACCTTGGGGTGGTGTTTCATGTTGGCACTGCCTCAGGTTTTAGGTGACACCTACATCTGAGTCAGTGTCATAATACTATGGGTCTTGCGGTGACACACCTATGGCAAAACACATTGCACGCCCCTTCCATCAAAGTGCTGCATGGAGGGGGCCCTATTTACAATGTGGCATCAAGTCACAAAAGAGTGGTAATCCGCCAACTTGTACATACAGTGCAAGGCATGACGATGGCACTAGGGGCTCTTACATATGTCCCTTATTGATCTTGAGTGGCAGCTAATGTTTATGCAAGCCATCAGGTGTACAAGGGTGTATATCCCATTCTTTCAGGATGATCAACATTACTACCAGTGTTTGTCCTATCTTCCAATAAATGAATTAGCATTTATTTTGTCAACACATGCACAGTGCAGGCTATGGGATGGGGCATAGCTACTTGTGTCCCTTACCACAGTGCATGTAAGGTCAGTGATGTCCTAAATACTCCTACAGGAACCCACTATAGAATCCATGATCTGCACTGTCTAACAGTGGCTCTGTCCCATGGTGGGCATTTTATTGTTTACGGTACAGACATGATGGTGTTGTGGGTCAGTAAGTGCTACATGTGAGGAGGCACTATAGTAGGTATGGTGCCACTTTTCACAAATCTGGCACATGGTATGTAATGGCCATTAATTTGTTATTCCTATGTGTGTGACCCAATGCATCGGGCAGTTGTATGTGCACACTACAGGTAAGTCAGGTATGTGTTGATGAGATGTAGTTGGTATTGGCACCAGTTGTCTGGCATTTGATGTATGTTCTGGCAGAGAATTGCACAGCATAATTTAAGGGAGCTGTGCCTATGTATGACTTTCTTCACATGACCATGGAAAGACAGCTGTGACACACCAGCAACCAGTCCACCCATTGTCTGGAATGAGCCACTTGCCAGCATATGCAGGACAGCTAGCAGCTTTGTGACAGGTGGTATGTTATGTGATGTCTGCGGGCTGGCTGTGATCTATGGCTCAATGTGGTGCAGCCGGCGGAGCATGGCTTGCCGGTTGAAACGGTAAGTCCTATTGAGGTCTTGTTTCCTGAGGCCAAGGAGGGTTGTCCTGTTCCGGAATATCCTCTCCTGCCTTCTGCGTTGCCTTTGTGGATGCCGTAGTGGTGGTTGTGGTTGCTGCAGTAGTGGTGGCGGTTGCTGTTGTGGTTGAGGTCCTCTGCGTTGTGTCCCAAGATGGAGGAGTAACACTTCCACCTTGTCATGTGGGTTGCCAATGTTGCTTCTGTGTGTTTCACTTAAGTAGTGGTGTGTGGGCCTCATTTTGACTCCTGGTCTGACCCAGGCATTAAAAGTTGAGGCAAATCAGGGTTAACATAATTTTTTGGGTCCGCCTCCCACCCGTGAGTGGGTGGATAAATATGGCACTAGGGGTTAGAGTCATTTTTGGACGGGAACGCCTACCTTGCATCTCATTGATGCAAGGTGGTTTCACACATCCCAAAAATGACGTTAACTCCTATATTTGGACTGCATGGCAACAGTGGTAGCCGTATCTTTTATGTCACGTGACAGGTAGTGTTCACAGGTCCATGTATGTCTTTATATTTAGTGTGCTGCTTTGGACATCATTTGTCTTGAAAATGAAAATTATCATCCTAATCTATGAAGTAGTAATATAGCTGTCAAAGTCGATATTGCAAGGGTAGAAGGGAGAACATGGTTTAAGAGCAAAAGCCGAGGATTTAATGGTATGGGACTGATAACAAATTATCTAATGATTTAGACATCAACATGGAGTGCTTCCCTTTGTACAGATATTTGAATTGGTCCTGATGTCCATCATGTATTACCACTTCAGGTAAAGTGCATCCACTACTGGACAGCACATGTCTCCTGCTTGTTTATTCAGAGGTAAAAACAATATTTATAATCCACAAATATTCACACTTCAATTCAATGTCTAGTGGTATAGTTATGAGGTACCCTAGCTTCATGTGTGCATTTCACTAGAAGATACACTGTTACAATCCTGTACAATCATCGATGTATATGATTCAGAGCCTCTACATATTATACATACAGTATGTGGCACTCGTAACCTGCTGTGTACAAGGGCATGCAGGGTTCAAAGGCCTTGACCTGTGCCAGAAACTGACTTGCAACATACAATGTTAGAGTCAGACTTGAAGAATGGCATGCAGGATTTACAACTGTACTTGTACATTGTTATGCAAGATTTATGGCTTTCAAGCTACCTTGTGTAAAACCCTACATTGTTCACAGTATATACCCTGTCACACAAACACTGGCTGGCACACACGGCTCAGAGTATCTAATCTAAAAAGCTCAGTAAAGGTGGTTCAGAGATTAACGTGTATAGAAAGGTCCTCCTTTTTTACCCTGGTCACCCCCAAATGTTTTGGACAGATACTGGTGGTTACTGAATCTTGGCTGGTTCCCTGGGTAATGCTTACCAGTCCCAGGGCCAGTGCTCTGTGTAAAGTGGACATGCAAATTAGGCTAATTATAATTGGCAATATTAACCTACCTATAAGTCACTAGTATATGACAGGGCATGTAGGTTTAGGGACCCCAGCATAGGTAGTGCACTGCTGAGGTGCCCAGTCTCATTTTAAAAGCAGGCCTGCCTTGCTGGCTGCTTTTAAACTGATGTTATATGCAAATTTGACTTTGGAATTAAAAGTACTTCCAAAGTCTTAAACTACCTTATTTTTACAATAAGTCACCCCTAAGGTGTGCCATATGAGCTCCTGGGGTTGGGTGCCATGTAACTATAAGCAGTGACATTTTAAAATGTTTTATAAGCCTGGTAAAGTAAACTAGCCAAATGTGTTTTTCCTTCACTGTAATGAATGGCCTCCATAGGTTAAAATGGGGAGACTTTATTTTAATTAACAAAGTCCCCCTAAGTGTCAGATACCTCACATTTGGTGTCAAATGAATTGTTATAATAAATCCCACAACTTACAATTGTTGGATTTAATATAATTAGTTCAAGTAAAGAGTTGTAAACTCTACCTGAAAAGTTGCCAATTTCAGCTCTGTAGTGCCCTTCTCTGATTGGACAGCCTCTGGCAGCCTGGCCAGGCTGCCGTGATGATTTGTGAAGTTGCCATGGCTGAACACAAAGAAAGTGCTTGGGGGAGGAGAACTACCTGAGCAGATGGGGAAGCAGGAAGGGGGAGGGCTGCCAAATTGGTCTTCAAATTCAGGGAAGGACATTTGGGGCAACCCAGCACCTCCCTCATATCCTGCAACCCAAGACAATTAGGTGTCCTCTTGATTAGATTAGAAGAGGGCAGAAAAGGGGGCTGTATTTAGGATTTTTAGCCACACCAGGGGGTAAGCTCAGCCAGATGTAACCTCCGAAAATCAGTTTCAGCCATGATGGATTTTTGAAGAATGTTGCTCCCTGGGATTGATTTTGCCACACTTCCCAAGAAGTGGTCATCACAGGGGGAAGGACCCTGTATCTGACTGGAGAACCGAGACCCCCCTGTTTTTCACCCATGAACAAGGATAAATATGTCAGAGCTGCACCCACACCTCATTTCCCTACAAGGAAGAACATCAAAAGAAGAAGGACTGCCCTGCTGGACCCCTGACTTGAACCTGGACGCTGCACCCTGGAGGACTGCACCATCTGCACACTTGGTCTTCACCACAAGAAAGACTTTGCCTGGCTTGAATTGGTTCAAGGAGGGACTCCCTGTTGGCTACAGGTGGAATATTGATAACCAGAATTTCCTGCACCAACTCCTGAAGAAACTGACCAGCTGACCAGTGGCCAAATTGGAGTTTGTGCCAGTTGCATTCTAGAAGTTGTAGTCTGCACCCTCAAGGAGAAACTCAGAGCTTCTGGAACGTTTGGGGTGAGCTGTGAACTCCTAAAAGACCTTAAAAGACCTTGTGGAAGAAGATCCAGGAGTTTGGAGAAGTTTAGAGAACCTTTTGGAAAAAGCTTCATAAAGGATACGACCCGCCGTGGCAACTCTAGTCAGCTTCCTTCAACCACGACCCAGCCTGACTTGCAGGTTCGTCCTACTGAAGGAAATCTCCAAAAAAGAGATTTCCTACAATTACATTTCGTAAGTTTGTGCCTCTTTTGCATCAAACAATGATGCAAATGCAGCACTAAAAAAGAATAAATACAGGCCGAAGTCCGAACGTAGAAAGTTAACTGGGACCTCCCTCCCAGGGTATCCGAAGAGGGCTCTAGGGACGTCAGATTAAGATTTAGGTTTGCCCAGGTCGAAGGATTTTCATCTAAAAAAATCATCTAAGTCTGAATGTAGAAATCTTCACCAAGGGCTCCCGCGATGCGTAGCCAAGGAAGGGCTCCAGGGAGGTCAGATCTGACTGGCGACTTCATCCCGCTGAAGAAAATCTTCAAGAAAACAACTAAGTCCTAAGGTAAACCTTTGACCTAGGACTCCTGCTTGCTGTAGCCGAGTAGGGCTCCATCGCAGTCTGCCTCAAACTTTGAGTTTTCCCCAGTCGATGTGCGACCAGATGACCAGATTGGAGCTATTCGTTTCTATGTTATATAAACATGTATATCTCTGGTTCCCTTTATCCGATTTTATTCGTTTTGGTGTCATTTTAAAACTAAAACTATTTCCTATTGTTAGAAAGTGGGTTTGGATTTTTAAACTGTTTCCTGTGTTTTATTTATTTACTGTTTTTTGATACTTAAATGCTTTACACTTTGGGGGTCATTATGACCCCGAAGGTTGGTGTAACTGTGGTGGTAGTACAGTCAACAGGCTTTCGGTAAATACCGCCACAATATAACATTGGCATGTTGGCTGAAGCCAACCCACCAATGTTCCACACTGACCGCCATGGCGGAAGCAGCGGCCGGGCTGGAGATAACAATCTCTAACCCGGCGGCTGCTACTGTCCCACCGGTGGCATTATGACCCTGTCTACCGCCAAGGTTTTCGTGGCGTTCGTAATTCTACCAAAACCATGGTGGTAGGCCATACCAGTGACAGAGGATTCCTTCCCTGTCAATGGTAGGAGGCCCACCACCAACACTCTACAGCCAACCCCCAACCCCCTTCATCCACGCTCCCCTCTTCCAATCCTCCCTCCCATACACTCACACTCGCAGGCACACATCATGCATTCACACACTCACTCACACAGGCATACACGCATTCATACACACATGCATCCATTCATTGTCACTCACACCCATACACACATCCAAATTTAAACGGAGACACGCATTCACATTTCCATTCATTCACACATTCTCACACATGCATACACACACTCAAGCAACACTACACACTCATTTACAGGCATGCACACACTCACACATTCATGCACACACACCCAAACTCACACACAACACCACCCAACCCCCTCCCCTGTCAGAAATCCAACTTACCTGAATCCAGGGTATCTTCCGGCAGGGGGCGGGACGGGACGCTGCAACCACCAGCAGCATCTGCCAGCAGAACACCACCAGGCTGTATAATTTTTCATAATATGACTGGCGGGTGTCTACTGGTGTGGCACTGCTGGTGGCTGCAGTGCCACCTTAACACCATCCACCAGCATGGCCACAGCTGTCTTTCTGCCCTTCTTGTGGCGAAAACCCAGCAGTAGTCATATTATGGCGGACGGATGTTAGCCGCAGTGACAGTCTTTTAGCGGCCGTCACCGCGGCGGTAGGCAGCATTTACTGCCATTGTCTTAATGAAGGCCTTTGTCTCCTAAGTTAAGCCTTGTTGTTGGTTGACAAGATACCAAGGGTTGAGCTGGGGTTAATTTATTGAGCCCTAACTGACCCTAGTGGGGGTTGGTGGCCTATTCCTAAGGGTAGGTATTTACCAGCTCTTACCAATAAAACACTTTCCAACAACGTGCTATTGGCCAATACACTTACAAGTCACTCACATAAACTATAAGCCTGCGATAAAACTGCACCAAAAACAGATATTTGAAACACTGTTTTGCCATATGATTTCACAACAGAGCCTAGTATTAGGCCCCCAGAAATTTCTATCACCATGGTCTTCCATAGATAGAGAAGTAGCACATCAGGAAGGGCCAGTATTATCACTGGTTCACCATGCTGCAGTAGCACAGCAATGTCTTAAAAAAAAGGGCCAAATTTATGCTGGCCTTGCTCCGTTCCAAAGCTATATTAGTGTCATTTTGTTTATGCTAATGTGGCGTTGAAAGGGGAAAATGCTGCACCATATGTGCAAAGTGGTGCAATGCTTGCATTGTGCCACTTTGTAACTCCTTGCACCACAGTATCCTGTGCCAGGCATAATGTATGCAAGGGGGGGCGTTCCGGCACTAGATGTGTGTAGAAATGGCATGAAGCAATCCATGAGATTCTTTTGCACCATTTTTATCAGCATTTCTTAACGTCTGCTAAATGCAGGTGTTAAAAATAGGCTCCCCAGTGATTACAATGGACCTCTGGGTGCTTTGTAGGTTTAGAATCATATTTTATTACGCTATTCTGGCAAAGCACCTGACTAACGTTAAAAATGATGATGCTAGTCACCCTAACCACCGCCATGGTGCACCGTATTTTAAATATTTGAGCTACCATGGTGGTGTTAGGGGGCACAAAGGGGTGCAAGAAAAGTGGTGCTGCCCCTATTTTTAATAAATCTGCTCTGATGTCTCATAACAAGTTCCTATTAGAGCATGACCCTGTCTGATTTGCATTTGACTGGGCTCTGTCTAAAGAGGCGTAGTGTGCAAAAAATAATGGACTGGGAGCAGCCCTAAGTATTTGCCAGTGGTTTAGAGTATTCCACTTGTCACTTTTATTTTTTTGTATGTGAGAGACGCTGAGTTTGACTGGATGTGAGCCTCATGCTCATCATGCCACTAGACCCAAGCTATACCATAGTGAGTAAGCCTAAAGAGGCTGAAACTAGCTTTGCACTGCCTGTGTTGTGGTCTGGACATTTTAGTGGAGCATGGTCAAGTCTCATTTATATATGAAGGGTCTTGGTCTAAAGAGGCATATACTGGATCAAAAAACAATGGACTGAAATGTGCTTCCAAATGGCTAAGAAAAATTAAATCATTCCACCCATCACCACAGACAGCAACATCGATAATAAAAGAGTGTAGGATTGACAGAACTGCTGCAACCGCATACCATGGATGACTTCTCTGGGTACAGCAGTACCGGCCAATAGCACACGCTTTGCATGACTTTACTAGATATTAAACCTGACATTCATTTATATCATGCATTAAGTGGATATCTAGAAGACATGAGCCTCACACATGCCATTTGTGACTGGGCTATATCTACCCTATGCACACACCATGGAGGCAATGAGCAGATGGAGGCGTCACAAGTATCTACAAAAGGGCAACAGTTTAGAGTAGGACTGAAACAGACGATTTCACTATCACATTCTGAAGGAAGTGGTATCACGTTTTTTCTACAGGTCATGGGCCAGTCGAGTGCATCTCTTTAAAGAGGCTGAGCAATTTATCACAGGACTTCCATGGACGCACAGGCTAGTGTACTGCTCAATTGGTAGCAAGTATTCTTACTTAATCTATCTAAAGAGCAGTGTGGTCAGGCAGTCGAGGTTTAGTCTCGCAAATGGGAGGGTTTAGAGCTCAGTTACAGTATAACCTATGAATAGTGGTCAAAGGTCACTGTCCGTTCAGAAAATATCTTCAATAATTGTGGATATTATTTAAAATGGCAACATGTGAAACAAATGGAACATCAATCATCACAAGAAACAGAAGTTCCTAACACCTCCAGGAGCTTTAATACAGTAGCTGAAATACAACCTCAAACAGTTTTACAGTGTTACATGGCGAGGCACATTGACATGCAAATCTGTCACCCTTTTGTTTGGCCAATGCATGCCAACGACTCAGAACGGGAATGGTGTAAACCCTGTATGGCTTTTGGTCCTCCATGACTGAACCCATCTCTCTATTGTAGATCTTACAAATTAGAATCAACCTGTAACATTCTGCATAAGAATGACAGACACAGGCTAAAGTTTAAAAGTTTACTTAACAAAATAAAGTAGAAATACATAAGATGGCCCATCAATAAGTTAGTGTAATAGTACATAACCATAAACACAAACATCTCAGTAAAGTTCAATGGAAAATCAAGCGTAGATTTGGGTTCTAAGGTGGGGAGAAAGTGGGCCATACAGCAGCGAAAAAGCAGGTCTTTTTTAGGACTTTAGACAAAAGATTCCATACATTCCTTACACAAGTATACGGTCCTCAGCATATGCACCAAAGGTAACAATCAAGGAGAAACATTTTACTCTCAAATACATTTGAAGATTCTCTCTTGAAACTAATGCATTAGATTCAGATATTCTCAGAATCTATTCAGACAACATGAATTGATGTGAAATACATAATGGTGACTGGAACAGCCACGTTATCCTTGATTAGGTACATCTCATGACTGGAAAAACCACAGTCTTTCAGTGTAAAGCTAAAATTACAGCAGAGAAAACAGCAGCAGTAGTGATCACGTAGTATATTACAATGTCACACTCAAAATGGAAGAAACCACGAAAATGGCTTATGTTAGCATAAGCTTGATTTCTAATACTCTAAACACTGAAATATAGGAAAAGCATTCAGAAGCGCAACATGTCGGGAAAACATGACAGTTTAGTGAAGATTAATATCTTTCATGGACAGATTTGTTAGCTCTTCAGATTACTTCAGTCATGTTGATCCTAACATGTTTATAGTTCTCAGACTGCAGAATAAAAGGTGCTGGGCAGAAAGTTGAAAACAATCAAACATGTAATGGATGCTTAGACTTATTCCTAGTGTCGCAGGAGCTCCGTGAGCAAGAGGAGAGCACTCAATGATTTTGAGGAGAGGCAGCTGAGAATCAGAAAAAACATTTCAAAGCGCAATAATGTTGTGAATACCCTAAAGCCAACCACCCAAATATGGTGTGCAGCCCCCCAGAGAGCAATTATGTTATTTGGGTGACAATGAACAGGTAAAAAATATACGTTTCTGTCTCCAGTTGACAATTTATGTAACATGGAAGAACTGACAAGATATATTTCCATGGGAGGCAAGATACTGCTCCAAGTGGTCTTGAAGTCCCTCTTAAAACACTACGATAAATGGCTAGCCCAATACGGAGTTTGCTAACGCGTCCCAATCTATATAATTTATTCACTCTGGGACTCGTTTTAGGCCAATTAATCTTTTGACCCTGATTGAAGACACCTTAAGGCGAGATAGCTGATCAACATGTCAATCAACAAGTCAATAACGTCATCAATAAGACTCGGAAACCACCATGACCTTTCAGTCATGAATAACCACACCAGTTTAGTACAATTTTGTGATGTTTATTCCCTATTGATTACAATTCTACAAGTAAGTTTATTAATCTCAAAACCATGAAACCCATCAGCATAGTCATAATATGACAACTCGAATAAGATTTAATCAGAGCAAAGATCACGAACATTAGAACCTAGCACGATGTCAGCATGAGTTAACCTTAGCAGAGTATCATTTGCACGTTATTCAACAAAGCATTGATTCAGTCATTTGTCTATTTGCGTCCATTTAGTGAACCCCTTAACTAACCTCGAATTAGCATTGGCATGTTGGGCTTCATGCAAAACAATTTGGTAACACCAATTTTGAAAAACATCTAACTATGTTCTCTATCAAAAGAAGCAGTTGGTACCTAGAAAGGAAAGGCAAACAGACAATTACATTTTCATCATATAGTTACCCTCCGTAATGGGTCAGCATACAGAATCAATCTTCGTCCTCAGGACATCAGTTGATTCGCCATCAGCCAGGAAACACAGCAATGTGCAGCAAGACGGGGTAAGTAGGGACACTTCCCTCATAAGGAGGAGAAGTATAGAACGGGCAAGGTAAGGGTGAGGATGGTTTGAAGAGTCAAACAGCAAAGTCTTTAGGCAGAGTGACAAGGTCTCTGGGTAATATCACGAATTCGCAATGGCATCTCCTAATGGCTCCTTGTGTGAAAGGTTTTTATCCCTTTTCTGTTGTACAGTCCCCTAATTTCTAATTGGGCAGATTTGGTACCCCACTATCTCCATCCAATGATTCTGCAGTCGTGCCATCAAAATTGTCACCTCATAACAGTTCTCACGTAGTTTATTGGTTCTTGTGATTGACGTCTCCAGCGGGTAGAATGTCCGGTATGATTTCATACTCTTGTGGTCCTCTCGCATCCCCAGTCAGTGGTTCCATTGTCTATACCGGTTTAGGCGACCTTGTACCTGTAACAAGTCTACACTGTTGCATTCAGCAAGAATGTTTCCTTGAGCAAGTCGAATTTCATGAGAACGGATCTACTACGGTTACACTCATCTTCTAGTTTTGGAAAAGTACGAGTACATGTCCTTCAGCAAGTCAGCACACTGCACGTTAGAAAAACACATTTAATATGAAAGCGGGCAGCTAGGCCTCGACTCATGTTAACTAAAGCCTAGTGAATTAATTAGCAAAACCTTAACATATAACTCTTAATATTAGTGTAAAATCATTTATTAACGCATCATTATTCATTATTAGTCAATTTCATTAATCATCATATACATTGGCGGCCAATACTGTATTTATTCTTGTGAATAAATACAGTATTGCAAAAAAGTGGCTCTTGTACTTGGCCTTTATGGACTTGCCCTCTGCATTTGACAGTGTAAAGTGTTCCATGTTGTGGAGACTTAAGTCAGACATGGGTGCTGATAGGCCACTCATAGTCGTTTTACATCAAATGTATGGTGATATCAAGGCAAGAGTATGATTTGGTAGATTGGGAGAGTGCACAGACCTGTTTGATTATAATAGTGCTGCAAGGCAAAGTGTATTTTAATGACATTTTTGTTTACATTGTATATTAATAACCTTGAGTGTTTTTTACTGGAAAGAGCTCAGAAAATGCCACAAGCTGGCGCCCATCCATTACCAATACGATTGCATGCTGCTGTTGTTGTGCTGATGGCCCGGACAGAAAATGCCCTCAAATGTCTAATTGAATCTTCATGTCTTTTCATGAATCAATTGGGCATGTCAGTGAATTGTGGAAAATCTTTTACAGCATATACTGGTCCGGCAAGGAAAAAGGCAGGCGCTCAATTCCTGAAGGGTAACAAGATGTCATCTACAAATATGTTTTCTTATTAAGATCAGGTATTTAGTGCTAAAAACACTAGAGACCCTTATTTGAAAAAAAAAGCGATTTCCTGGTTGTTTAGATTTGCTACAAGACTGGACACTAAGCCCTGATTACTATTTATAAAGCCAAAGGTGTAATGGGGGCAACCTATGGGGCCTGCATCTGGGGGTACTCCAATGCAGAAATGATTCTGCAGGTGGAAATAGATGCCTGAAAATGTTGCTCTCAGTTCCTTCTAGCTGCTCCAATTACATCTGCCATGTAGAACTTGCTGTACATTTTACACAAGGTAAAATTCATGACGCCCTCTCTAATTTGGTGAGCAGTACGGATAAAAAAGATACCCCTTCGAAGACGAAGATAATAAGTGATTGCTTGGTCCTAGAGAAGGTGCAGCAAGTTCCCTGGTTGAATCCTATCAAGAGTTTATGTGCAAGTACTGGTTCGCCTACTTTCTTCAAGAATCCAGAATCATTGAAGGGAATAACTAAAAGGGATCTCTTCTCTAGGATCACTAAGTTGAGAGGTGAAGAGAGGGAATTAAGGGAACATTACAAGGCAACTGTGATGGCACATGGTCCTTTGACTACAGTGTCTGGTCTGCAGCCTTATCTTATTACGATTCTGATTGTGCAACATAGATTTTCATAAACTAGGTTTAGGCTACGTACCATCAGTTATCTATGTACTTTTAAAGAGGCTAGCATAAGAATTAAGCAATTACTACTGTGCCTGTGTGATAACTTTGTGGAGCAAACTTTGTTTGTGAGTTGGCACGAAGGAAAAGATTAATTTTACCATTGATAAGATCTTTTCAATTTTTTACAATGCAAACCATCAAGCAACTTAATTCCTGTTTTACTTGCTCTTCGATTGTGAACTAGAATGAGGAAATATGGTACTTTAGACTGGATTTTTATTTTGAAATGTAATTCTAGGATACAATATGTTTCTATGGTGGAATAGGTATGAAGTTTGGGGGGCCTATATCCATTTAAAGTTATGCACACATTGCTGTAGGATGGCTCTACATAGCTTTGGTGAATGAGTATACGGAAACATTTCATATCATTGTGATGTGGATTTTACCTATTTTTATGACATGTTATGTTACAAGACTTTTATGGGTGAATTCATTTGTTTTAAATAATGATAAGTGGTTTTTAAAAATGTATTCTTACAAAATATGATGTTGATGTTGGTGTGTAACTTATATGGCTAAGTTACACAAATAACGTTGACTTAACTTGACTTCTCCAACCAGACAGTTGATCACAAGCAGCAAAAGAAAAACCTGCAAGAAGAAAAATGTGAAGTGGCTGCTTATGACAATTTTTTTTAAGTTGGCCAAGACATGTCTGTAGAAGCTCCTCTCTAGTTGACAACATGCACTAATGAAAAGAAAAAGTAACAGCAACCTGGCACTTTTGAAAGTTAGGAACACATAATCTACAAGCAATATAATAATCATACTCAGTTTTATATAGAGCTTCATGAACACTGTTGTCATTTCTTAGCATTTTTTGAGAAGTGTTATTGACACCTCATTTAATGGTTCTCGATTCAGCAACCTTGGAAGAATGAGTTACTTGTGATTTTCACAAGAAAGCATGTCAGCAGTAATGTTTAACTCATTAAGCTATCTTGACAGTATT